>NC_052353.1:50981458-51296004 GCF_009727055.1 Benincasa hispida | reverse complement strand
GGATAGATAGCTGGGGACATAAAGTGCAAGATGGAATTCACGCTTATCCGATTTAGGGATAGGAGGAAGGTTATTCTCTTAAGTGTTGGATCCATGTCTTGAACAAGGGCCCCACCCTCTCATTGGTCTGAGAGGGATCCGGTTTAGTGATTGGATCACAAACCAATTGTTCATTAGAGGATCAAGACATAATTTCAGGGGTAAAACAATATTTGACTTAGCCATTATTACGAACAACCTGTTAAGGGTCGACTTACTGATTATGGTTAAATCAAGTGGACACAGATATATCTACAGTGAGAAGAGCGCAACTATCGAGCTATAGTGGTGTGACTCGGTAGTTAACAAATATTTATTAATTCGATTTAAAGAGTTTTGGCCAATTAATCTCAAATCGTTGGAGCTCATGATCTGTAGGCCCATAAGATCCTTCTACTAGCTCGTAAAACATGAACATCTTGAATTAGTTAATTGAGTGAATTTAGAATGATTTCAATTTGAAGTGTTCAAATTGAATTTAGGTTTCAGTTTGAAATGTTCATATTTTAAATTAGGATTTGAATTTGAATTGTTCAATTTTGACTTAGGATTTGTTATATTCGATATAATTAACATTTAATTTATCAAATTTAATCAAAATTGGAGAAGTTTATAATATTTAAATATTGATTTAAATATTAAATACATGAATAAGATTCATGTTCAAAGTCAGGTGTTTGATTAATTTGATATTTGATATTAAATTATAATTTAATTAAATTAAAATCAATTTAATTTTTCAATTTTAATTCAGTTCTAGAAATTGAAGTTTAAAATTGATTTAATTTTGAATTAAATCAAATTTAATATTGAAAAATAAAGATTGATATTGGGCTTTTCCATTTTTTAGGAAAACTTGAGTTGGATTCACTTAATTCTAACACCTAGCCCATTAGCAAGCAAGAAGGAGGTGTCTATCAGCATTAACGCTGATTAGTTGCATGTATCTGATACGAAATACCTCAATTTGTTCTGAGATGTAGAGAATTTTTGCTGGAAAAACTGGTTTCCTACTGAAAAATGTTTTTTTCCCTAAAAAACTCTCTTTAATCCCTTCACATCTCACTTGAATCTTGAGTTCCACCACTCAAATTCAAGGCTAGGAATAGCAGGAAAGATCTCTTTGTGATTCATTGAGGTTTTGAAGTTGAGAATTCAAAGAAAGCAACTTGGATTTGGAGGATTCTACAAAGGTATGATGTTCTTAAAATTTTGGTTTTGCATGATTTTAGAACTCAAATTAAATGTAATTAGAGTGCTTATTGATTCTGATTGCTTCCGTTGCATGATTGTACATCCTATCAATTGATATCAGAGAATGATTTAAGCACTCATTTAACGTTAATTTGAGTTTGGTGGGTGAATTTCTATGATTGCATGTTTGAGGATGATATGATGCTTTAGTCAACTTTGGCATTAGATTTCTCTTGGAGTCTATCAAGTGTGCTATAGAGTCTGTAGTTTATTTCTAGGCAATAGAGTTGAAATTAGGTTGTAATTTGATGATTAAAGCAAGCAAGCACAATAGCAAAACTTGGAAGAAGCCTTTTGCTAGACAGCGTTGCAACGTTGCTCATATGCAGCCTGAGGCGTCGCAATGCTGGGATGAGCATTACAACGCTGGGATGAGCATTGCAACGTTGCTCATCCCAGCCCAGCAACGCGCACGTTCGTGAGCCGGTTTGTGTGGGAGGTCCGGTTCAATCGATTTTCAACCATTCCGGTCCGGTTCAGCCATCCTTGGACCGGTTCAACATCTTTTGAAGGTTTGGAGGCCTGGTTCGGGCAGTTTAAGTTCGATTCGGGTTAGTTCGTATGGTTCAGAACAATTTTGAAGCTTCTTTTGACCTATTTTGTAATAATTTAGTTATTATTGCTTGTTTTGAATGCCAAAGTTGAACCATATTAGTGTTGTTTAAATATTTATGCATGTGATGTATGTTATATTTAAATGAAAACATGTTTGTACATATTGTATGTCATGTAGATTTAAAATCCCACCACAGGAAGCATGTTCCATGCATTAGATATATGTTACAAATTGTTATAATATATAGTATGCTTGTTTAGGGTTTCTTTTGTTTAATATAAGTGTTATATTAAATGTTGAATTTCTTTGTTGAATGTTATGGATGCAAAGCATGTGTTTTTATAAGTTGTTATAAAATTGAATTAGACATTAAAATCCATAACAAAGATAAGTTGCATGCTCACGTAGGTTAAACACTTGTTGTAATAGTTAAAAAGGTCGTTATCTTATAAATCACGATTACAAACTCAACTGGTATATAATTCTATCTAAGGTTGGAGGTTTTTAAGTTGACGGTCTATGAAACACCTCCTACCTAGGGATTATAGCCGAATAATTGAGCATTGTTAACTAGTTTTATAAGCGTAAGTAAGCGGTGTGAGGTAATAAAATGGTATATCACCTAGACACGTAAGTTAAATTCATTTATAAGCATTATACTTGGATAAACCACATAAACTTAGGTTGTTTAATTGGTCGGAATAAACCTGAGTATAAATATACCCAAACAATCAGTAGAGCACTTTAGTGGGAGTTTAATAACATATATGATATGTTGTTAGAACGCTTCAATGGGAATTTAATAACATATATGATATGTTGTTAGAACGCTTCAATGAGAGATTCATAACATATATGATATGTTGTTTTTATCTCTCACGTCCCTAAGAATTCACATCGAGATTCATGCTTCGTTTCGTATCACCCTGGGAGTGACCTTCATTTGGAAAGTGTTTGCATGAATCAAGATCTAGGTGAATAAGGGAAGTTTTTCACAGTAAAATCAAATATACGATGTTTTGATTTTAATTCTCACGTCCCTAGAAAGTTCACACCATGAGGTTCATGCGATACTTCGTATCACCCTGGGAGTGACCTCCACTCGGAAAGTATTTGTATGATTCAATATCAAGGTGAATAAGGGGAAGTTGTTCATTGTAAAATCAAATATGTGATATATTGATTTCAACTCTCACGTCCTTAGAAAGTTCACATCGTGAGATTCATACGATGCTTTGTGTCACCCTAGAAGTGACCTCCATTTGAAAAATGTTTGTATGGATCAAGATCAAGGTGAATGGGGGAAGTAGTTCATAGTAAGTGGGTGAAGGATATATGTCAATGTGTCTTACGGTCTCTTCCATTGGTTTGGACCGTGAGATTCCTATGTTGCGCCTGCTTGTTGACTTTAGGCAACTTTGCTAGTCGTTGAGCGACGACTATCCTCTCGAGGATTATAACATAGGATTCAGAATAACTCAAACTCCAGAAATGGATAGGATTTCTTAGGTCCATTCCCAACCTCGACTCTCCAATTCGGTAGCATCGTTAGGGCCGACTTCTGAAGTTTAAAAATAGAGGGTTACACTTATAGAATTACTAAGTGTTAGTAGTTTCTGACCAAAAATGGTAACTTAATAGCTATAGGAATAAGAGTTATTTTGGAGACAGTATTTATTTAAGAATGTATTGCTTTAGTGAAGGAGTATTTTACTGATCCTCGGTAGCACTTATTCTGAATCACTATAGTGTCATTGCAAATAAATAATAATTATGGGTACATTATTACTTTTTGCTAAAACTTGATTTGGATTTAGTTGCATCTTGCTAATAAGAATATGTTTAAAATTTCAGCATATCGAAGTCTTCTAAAATACTCGCTTTTACTTTAGTTAATGGTAATAATAATTCAACATGTAAATTACAGCAAATGATGATTCAAAACAAGTTTTAACAGAGGAATGTCCTCTATCTTCCATCTCCTCTAAAGTTTTGAACTATATAGATGAGAATACGAAAATCGAACGAAAGGGTAAATACGATTTACTTATCATCGAAACATGCTTAGTGGAAAATGATAAAAAGACCTGGATAATAGATTCAGGTACCGCTAATCATATCTTTATTTTTTCTCAGGAAACAATTTCCTGGAGACAATTTACAGAAGACGAATTAACCTTTAAGGTAGGAACGGGGAGGTTGTTTCAACTAAAGCAGTGGGAGATATGAAGTTATTTATAGGAGATAGGTACATATTACTTGAAAATGTTTATTAAATTTCTTCTACGAAAAGGAATTTAATATCTGTCTCATGTTTACTGGAACAAAATTATAAAATTTCTTTTGACAATAATGAAGTGTTCATTACTTCAAAAGATATCAAAATTTGTTCTGCGAAACTAGAAAATAACTTGTACATGTTAAAACTGACTGAGATAAAAGCCATTTTGAACAAAGAAATGTATAAAACAGCTGAGACTCAAAATAAGAAATGGAAAATTTCTCCAAATGCCTATCTTTGACACTTGAGACTTGGTCACGTCAATCTTAACAAGATTGAGAGATTGGTTAAGAACGATCATATAAATCAGTTAGAAGACAGTTCATTACCGTCATGTGAATATTGTCTTAAGGATACAATGAGTAAAAGATCTTTTTCTGGAAGAGGTCTTAGATCCAAAGAACCTTTGGAGTTGGTACATTCTGACCTTTGTGGTTCAATGAATGCTAAAGCTAGATGAGGGTATGAATATTTCATCAGCTTCATTGGTGAGATTATTCAAGGTATGGTCATATTTACCTTATGCATCATAAGTCTGAAACATTTGAAAAGTTCAAGGAATATAAGGCTGAGATTGAGAACCAATCAGGTAAAAGGCTTAAAACACTTCGATCAAATCGAGGTGATGAGTATATGGATTTAAAATTCAAGGACAATTTGATAGAACACAGAATCCAGTCTCAACTCACAGCACCTGACACACCTCAACAAAATGGTGTAGCAGAAAGGAGAAATAGGACCCCATTATACATGGTTTGTTCTATGATGAATTAAGCCCAGTTGCCAAGTTCTTTTTGGAGACATGCAGTTGAGACTACAGTGTATATATTGAACATGGAATAGGAGTATATCAGTATACAACGGAGACAACAAGGATTAATAAGTATTCTAATTCATCAATTTTGGTTATAAATAAAGCATGATCATACACTAATAAGAGGGTTTCAAGTCATACCTTTGTATAACCTTTTGAATCACGAATTCAGTTGCAAATCTTCTCCAAATATTGTTGTGAACTACCTCAAGGCCTTCCCTACTATTCTCTTGGAGCTTTAGATTGAGTTATGAGACTCAAAATAAGCTTGAATAAAGAGAATTTGGAGAAGAAGCTCACTGCAGAAACTTGAAGAACATTTCTTCAACCTCTTGAGTTTTCAACAAAACTTTATCAAGTACGAACAATTTGCATCCATGATTTCCACTTCAGTCTTCTCTATTTATTACAGGACAATTATGCAATGAAGAAGATTGCATGAGGTGTGTAACTCATGCTTGGAGAATTGAAGCAAGAATAAGTGGTTTTTGAGTGAGCTACTTGGTGAAGATGAGTGGAGTTTTCCAACTTTTCATTTTCCAATCTTTTTTAATTTAAAATTGATTTCCAAAATCTATTTTAATTTAAAAAATGAAAAACTTTATTAATTTTACAAAAAATAATTTCATAAATTAATTTTCTAATAAAATTAATAATAAATAACTAATTAAACAATTTAATTAATTCTAATTAATTTAGTATCAAATATTAAATTAATTTTACATGAATTCCACCTTCATGAATCCTTATTCATGAATTCAATATTTAAATCATTTTTAAATATTAATTAATTCTACAATTCTATTTAATTCTAAAATTAAACACGTAGTTATAACATATATAATTACTAATTCCCTTAATTATAATTTGAACGTTTCAAATTAACTTATCATGCTACTCTAAGGCTAATCCATTTATGAGCTAGTAGGGGGACCTCGTGGACCTACAGATCATGGGCTCCGACGATCCAAGATTAATTGGATAAACTCTTTACACCAAATTAACCCCTATTTGTTAACTAATGGGTCACTCCACTAAAGCCCATAGTTGCACTCCCCTTAATGTAGATATATTATGTCCACTCGATATAACCATGATTAGTAAGTTAACCCTTCACAGGTTGTTCATAATAATGATTGGGTCAAATGTCTGTTTTACCCTCGAGATTACCTCTTGTTCCTTAAGTCTCACTAATCCTCACCTATGCAAATCTAAGGATAATCTTGAATAAATAAGAGTTCATAGTTAGCTCAGGATTATGGTCAAGTTACCTAAGCCATCGCTTTGAAATAGTCAGTCTTAAATAGTAAACAACGTTATAAAGTAAGAGTGGCTGATTTCGTGGTTCGATCTTGCACAAACCCATTGCACATGACGCCTCCACTACTCATGTCATAACATGTACAAATTAGAATCACATCATCTATAGCACTTTACAACTCCTTGTAACAACTACAGAGTGAGCCACATCCATTAATGTACTAGAATAAGGTACCCAACCTTATTCATATACTATAGATCATTTTGACTATTTACTCGAACCTGATCCACTTTATGTCTCCACATAAAGTTCAAGTACTCATGTAATAGTCATGGATCTTTTAGTTTATTGGATTTATTTCTAAAACGAAATAAGCAATACATATTTTCATTAACAACTTATTAAATTTTCTGAATAAGTTTTATTGTTTACAAACCACGAGTTTTATGATATAAAATCCAACATATGGTTCCCTCGAAAAGTGTTTCTAAAATACCTTATGGGCTAAGGAGAGGACATAAAGGTAGTTTACATCACTGCAGGATTTGGAGATGCCCAACACATGTGTTGGTGCAAAAACCTAAGAAGTTGGAACGACGTTCAAAGGTATGCCTATTTATAGGCTACCCTAAAGATATGAAAGGTGGTTTCTTTTATGATCCTCAGGATGATAAAATAGTTATATCGACAAATGCAACTTTTCTAGAAGAAGACCACATTAAAAATCATCGACCTTGCAATAGGCTAGTAATAGATAATATGACCAAAGAAATGAAAAATGCATCAACAAGAGTTGTTGATCGAGCAGGTCCATCAACAAGAGTTGTTGATGAAACTGGTACTTCACATCCTTCTCAAGAGTTGAAAGTGCCTAAACGTAGTGGGAGGGTTATGCAATAGCTTGACCGGTACATGGGTTTAACTAAAACTCAAGTATCATACCAAATGATGGCTTAGAGAATCTATGGACTTTTAAACAAGCAATGGAAGATGTGGATAAAGGCTGGTGGATTAAAGTCATGGACCTTGAAATGGAGTCAATGTACTTTAATTCGATCTAGGATCTTGTAGATCAACCAGAAGAGATAAAACCCATCGGTTGTAAGTGGATCTACAAAAGAAAACGAGACCAAGCTGGTAAGGTACAGACCTACAAGGCTAGGCTTGTGGCAAAAAGATTTACCCAAAGAGAGGGGGTAGACTATGAAGCAACCTTCTCTTCGGTTGCTATGATAAAGTCTATTAGAAAATCTTGTCCATAATTGCATTTTATGATTGTGAAATCTGGCAAATGGATTTCTTGAGAAGAGTATCTATATGTCTCAACTAGAAGGGTTTATAGAACAGGGTCAAAAGCAAAAATTTTGTAAGCTTAATTGATCCATTTATGGGTTGAAACAAGCATCTCGATCCTGGAATATGAGATTGACACTACGGTCAAATCTTAAGACTTTGAACAAAATATTGACAAACCTTGTGTTTACAAGAAAATCGTTAACAAAGATATCGCTTTTCTTGTTCTGTATGTTGATGATATTTTACTCATAGGAAATGAAGTAGAATTTTTGGCTGACATGAAGAGATGGCTTGCTACACAATTCCAAATGAAAGATAAGATGTTGTCCAGATATAAAATATAAAATTCCAAAAAATGAATGTTACATTTCAGATATGGAATTCATCTGTCTAAGGAACAAAGTCCTAAGACACCTCAAGAGGTTGATGTCATGAAACGGATTCTATATGCATCAGTAATAGGGAGTTTAATGTATGTCATATTATGTACTCGTCTCGACATATGCTATGCAGTTGGAATTGTTAGCAGATTTCAGTTCAATCCAGGATATGATCATTGGACTGCAGTTAAGAATATCCTCAAGTATCTTCGGAGAACGAGGAACTATATGCTCGTGTATGGATATAAGAATCTAATCCTTATTGGATACACTGATTCTGACTTCCAGATTGATATTGATTCCAGGAAATCAACTTCAGGGTCGGTATTCACTCTAAATGAAGGAGCAGTAGTGTGGAGAAGTATCAAGTAAAGTTGTATTGTTGACTCCACAATGGGAGTTGAGTATGTAGCTGCAAGCGAGACAACTAAAGAAGTAGTATGACTTGGAAAGTTCCTGCCTGATTTGGAAGTGGTTCCAAATATACACCTACCGGTCACCCTATATTGTGATAACAGTGGAACAGTTGCAAACTCAAAGGAACCTAGAAGCCAAAAACGTGGAAAGCACATCGAACGCAAATACCATCTCATCAGGGAGATTGTACACAGAGGAGACATGATTGTCACACAGATAGCCTCACAAGACAACTTGGCTGATCCATTCACAAATGCCCTCTCAGCTAAAGTATTCGAGGGTCACCTAGTAGGACTATGAGTATGAGATACTTAGAACTAGGGCAAGTGGAAAAAATAATGGGTATCTGATGTCCTAGTTTATTATATTTATTCTTTTGTATGTTTTCTCTCATTGAACTCAACATTGTCTATATTTGTATATATCCATTGGAGTTTTAGTCCAAGTGGGAGTTTGTTGGGTTGTATGTCTTAAAACTCGCAGTTCTTAAAGTTAAGCATTTTCTGTTATTAATAAAGATGTTATTAAACATTTATTCAATAAAGTTGTTATTGAATTTGTAAATTGCACTTATAAAGACTAAATCCAATAAACTAAGATCCATGGCTATTATATGAATAACTGAACTTTATGTGGAGACATAAAGATGGATCAAGTTCGAGTAAATAGCTAAAACGGTCTATAGTATACGAATAAAATTGGGTGCCTTTTTCTGGTAACGCTATTGGATATGGCCCACTCTGTAGTTGTTACAATTTATTGTAAGGTGCTACAAACGAAGTGATCCTGATTTGTTCATGAATTGACATGAGGAATGGAGTCGTCCTATGCAATGAGTTTGCGTAAGATCGGACCAAGAAATAATTCATTATTACTTTATAACACTGTTTACTATTTAAGATTGACTATTTCACTTAGATGACCTGGGTAACTCTATTTTAATCTTGAGTTAACTATGAACTCCTGTTTATTTGAGATTATCCTTAGGTTTGTATAGGTGAGGGTTGGTTCAACAGCGTCGGCTCAATAAGCCTCCCATTTTAGGGGTAAGACCGGATAGATAGCTGGGAATATAGGGTACAAGATGGATTTCACGCCTCCCTGATTTAGGGATAGGAGGAAGGTTATTCTCTTAAGTGTTGGATCCAGGTTTTGAACAAGGGGCCCACCCTCTCATTGGCCTGAGAGGGATCCAGTTTAATGATTGGATCACAAACCAATTGTTCATTAGAGGATTAGCAGAACTTGAGTAGCAAGACGTAATTGAAGATAAAATAACATTTGACCCAATCGTTATTACGAACAACCTGTGAAGGATCAACTTACTGATTATAGTTAAATTAAGTGGACACAAGTATATCTATAGTGAGAAGAGTGCAACTATCGAGCTATAGTGGTGTGACTTGATAGTTAACGAATATCGATTAATTTGGTCTAAAGAGTTTTAGCTAATTAATCTCAAATCGTTGGAGCTCATAATCTATAGGCCCATAAGGTCCCTCCACTAGCTCGTAAAAAGATGAACATCTTGAATTAGTAAATTGAGTGAATTTGAAATGATTTCAATTTGAAGTGTTCAATTTGAATTTAGGATTTCAATTTAAAATGTTCAAATTATAAATTAGGATTTGAATTTGAATTGTTCAATTTCAAATTAGGGTTTGTATAATTATATTCGATATAATTAACGTAATTAAACGAAATTGGAGAAGTTTATAATATTTAAATATTGATTTAAGTATTAAATACATGAATAAAATTAATGTTTAAAATTAGGTGTTTGATTAATTTAATTTTTGATATTAAATTATTATTTAATCAAATTAAAATCAATTTAATTTTTCAATTTTAATTCAGTTTTAGAAATTGAAGTTTAAAATTGATTTAATTTTGAATTAAATCAAATTTAAAATTGAAAAATAAAGATTGATAGTGGACTTTTCCATTTTTTAGGAAAACTTGAGTTGAATTCACTTAATTCTAACACCTAGCCCATTAGCAAGCAAGAAGGAGGTGTGTATATGATACATAAAACACCTCAATTTGTTTTGAGATGTAGAGATTTTTTGTTGGAAAAACTGGTTTCCTGCAGAAATATTTTTTTTTTCTCAAAAACCCTTTCTAATCCCTTCACATTCCACTCCATTCTTGAGTTTCGCCACTAAAATTCAAGGTTGATAATAGTAGAGAAGATCTCTTGGTGGTTCACTGAGGTTTTGAAGCTGAGAATTCGAAGAGAGCAGCTTGGATTGTGGAGTATTCTACAAAGGTATGATGTTCTTGAAACCCTTTTCTTGAAAATTTGGTTTTGTCTGTGTTTAGAACTCAAATTAAATGTAATTAGAGTGCTCATAGATTCTGATTGCTTCCGTTGCGTGATTCTACATCCTATCATATTGGATATTAAATTATTTTAGTTAATTAAACCAATTAATTTTATTTAAAAATTGAAAATTTTGATTTTTGTTTAAATTTGAAAATTTCAAATTTAGAAAATTATTTTTTTAAAATTTAATTTTTGATAAATTAAATTAAAATTGAATTTTAATGAAAAAAATCAATTAATTGATTTTTAAATCTTTTTAAATAAAATTTTTTCTTAATTTCATTTTTGTAAATTAAATTAAAAATTGAATTAATTTTATTTAAAATTAGTTTTGAATCAATTTAGAATTATAAGTGGATCAATCCCACATTTGACACTCACATTCCACCCATTTTCACAAGCACGTGGTGTCAAAGAATTGTGCAATTGAGATTGCATTAAGGACTTGATTAAAATGAGAGTTCATTAGCGAAGAAAGAGGAGAAATAGTGAAATTTTTGCTGAAATATCAATTGAAGAAGTGTTCTTCAGTTTTCTTCTTAAAATCAACTCTCCTCACCAAAAATTCCCTTGAGTTCAGCTCATTTTGAGTACCACCACCCAATCTTAGGTCCAAGAGAATGGTAGGGAAGATCAAGTGGTGGTCTACAAGGAGTTATTGTGGAAATTCAAGTTGAATTCGAAGTTGAAGAGAGTTCTTCAAAGGATCAAACCCCATTTTTATTTTATGAACATGCCTTTTTAAATGCTAAAATTGATGAATTAGAGTGCTTAATGACCCTGATTTCTTCTGCTGATTGCATGTCAACTCCAACAATTGCATTGTTGACTGGTTATATCTAATGAACACAAAAATATATCTATAGTGAGTGATAGAGTTAGCTTGCAATAAACGGAAGCAATTAAGGATCTAAGCACTCTAATTACAACAATTTTAATTAAACATCATGCATGTTCATAGTTTTTCAGCATATTAGGGTTTCAAGTGAATACCTTTGATGAATCCTTCCAATTACTTGAAACCACTACAAATTTGCTCTTCTTCCTTTATAATAGACCACCACAAGAGTCTTCTCTACTAATCTCAGGTTTTAGATTGAGTGGTGGAACTCAAATTGAGAGTGAATTGATATTGTTTTTTAGAGTAAAAGTAGAGAAGAAAAACAACTTTTTCTATGTCTAATTTCTGATTGCATGATCATCAAAATTGAATTCAACAACTCAATTTATAAAATTTAAACATGCAAATCAGATTCAATCTGATAAGGCCACTTCATTTTCCATTCAATTTAGTGGCATGAGGTGGTCTTATAATGAAAAATGTGGGATTATTTTACTTTCCATTTTAATCCAAATATTAAATGTGAAATTGGAATATTTGAAAAAAAAAAAACAAAAACAATAAAAAAACTCTGAATTTCTCAAATTCAAAATTAATTTTGAATTTCATAATTTCATAAATTAATAAACTAATTTCACAAATTTGAATTTCAAAAATTCAAAATTTAATAATGCTAATTTGGATCATTAATTAAACTAATTTAATTTATATCAAATATTAAATTAATATAATACCTCATTTAAATATTGTCAACTCTAAAAAATCGTAACGTTTAATTCAATAATTAAATATAATTTATATCAAATATAATAATCCAAACTCTAAATCGAGTTTGAACATTTCAAATTCTCTCAACACGCTATTCTAAGGTTAATTCTTTTATGAGCTAGTAGAGAGACCTAATTGACCTAAAAATCATGAGCTCCAATAATTTGAGATTAATTGACTAAACTCTTTAGACCGAATTAATCACTATTCGTAAACTACTGAGACATACCACTATAGCTCAGTAGTTGCACTCTTCTCACTATAAATATATTTATGTCCACTTGATTTAACCATAATCAGTAATTCGATCCTTCATAGGTCGTTCATATATACAGCCAGGTCAAAATTACAGTTTTACCTCGTAATTCATCTTGTTCTTTAAGTCTCCACTGATTATCTAATGAACAATTGGTTTATGGTCCTACCAATAAACGGAATCCCTCTCAGCCACGAGAAGGCGGGGCCCCTTTATTCAAGATCACGAAACTGTACTTAAAGGAACAACCTATCTGCTGACCCTGAGACGAGCAGGAGCGATTTCCATCTTGTAGGACTATGTCCTTAGCTATCTATTTGGTCTTACCCTTAAAATGGGAGGCTTATTGAGCGTGATGTTGAATTAGTCTCACCTATGCAAATTAAAGAATAATTCCGAATAAACAATAGTTCATAGTTAGCTTAGGATTAAGATCGAGTTACCTTAGGTCATCAAATTTGAAATAGTCAGTTTTAACAATAAACGGTCATTATAAAGAAAAATTGACTATTTCAGGGTTCAGTCTTATGCAAACATCTTTTGCATAGTATCCCCCACTCAATGTCTCCACATGAACAACTTTGGGATCACATTGTTGTTGGAAAATAGAAGCATGCACAGTGGAAACAATGGATCATAACACTCTAATTACAAATAATTAACTAAGGATTAAGCATGCAAAGAGAGTTAGAGATATAACCTTTGTAGTTTCCACGATAAACTTCGTCTTCGTGAGCAATCGACACCACCAACGGTAAATCCTCGCTAGAGAAGAATATGATTGTGGGACCGAATTATTAGAGAAAGATAGGAAATTTCACTAATTAGATTTGGAGAGTCAAAGCGAGTTTGTGGGAGAATAAAAGGTGGAATAATTAAGGAAGCATTTGTTTTAAATTTTTGAAAATAAAAACCTATTTATAAACAAAACACAAAACCCTTCTGGAATGGCTTCCACCTCAAACTTCATTAGCATGAATAAAATAGGTGTCAATCTTAGCATGAAATACTTTATAATCCATTTAGTTAGTGGGAAAATCCAACAATTGGATTTTTTCACTAACTATTTTTTTTATTAAAATAAATTTATAATAAAACAAAATTTTGACAAAATATGAAATACTATTTTCATATTTTAGAAATTATGTTAATAAAATAAAATAAACAAATTTAATATCACATATTAATTGTCTTTGACACCTAGCTTTGATTAATCAATTTTTAAAATACTTTCATACTAATATTTTATAAAAAAAAATACTCTAAAAAAATAATTAATTAATTGTAAATTATATATAAAATACAATTTTTCCTATAGACTAAATTTGAACATTTCAAATTCCCACTTCACCTAGTTTTTCAATTTTATCCGTAGTAAGCTAACAAGGAGACCCGATGTACCTATAGATCATGGACTCCAATGATCCGAGACTAACCGGTCAAACTCTTTAACCTAGTTAATCAACATTCGTTAACTAACAGGACTATCCACTATAGCCTGCGTAGATATATTATGTGTCCATTTGATATAACCGTCATCAATGAGTTGATCCTTCATAGATTATTCGTAACCTTAGCTAGGTCAATTACTATTTTATCCCTAAGATACATCTTTTCTCATTAAGTACCACTGCCCCTCTAATGAACAATTGATTTGGGATCTTAATCATTAAATCCATTCCCTCTCAGGCGAACGAGAGGATGTGGCCCCTTGTTCAAGACCCGAGATCAGCCCTTAAGGGAACAACCTTTCTATTATTCCTAAAATGTGTAAGAGTGAATTCTATTTTTTAAATTCTATGTCCCCAACTATCTACCCGTTCTTATCCCTAAAATGGGAGGCATATTGAGTAGCGTTGTTGAGCTTACCCTTACCTATGCAGATCAATGGACAATCCCAAATAAACAAGAGTTCATAGACAGCTCAAGATTCAGATCAAGTTATCTAAGTCATCAAGAAGTAAAATTAATCAGTATTAACAGTAAACGGTATTAATACGTAACTGTGATTATTTCGTGGTCAGTCTTATACAATCTCATCATGTAGACCCCCGCTCACATGTCTCTACATGAACGAACTGGTCACATCGTTTCTAACACTTTACAACATTTGTAACAATCATAAAGCATGTCGTATTCAATAGTATCTCTAGAAATAGGTACTCAACCTAATCTAAGTACTATAGACTGTTTAGGCTATTATACTTGAACTTGATCTAGTTTATATCTCCACATAAAGTCCAAGTATTCATGACAATAGCAAAGGGTTCGTAGTTTATTGGATTTAGAGTTATCAATTCGTTTTCATTCAACAACATTTGTCTGAATAAACTTCATATATATTTACTGTTTACAAACTACGAGTTTTAGGACATACAACCCAACAATTGTTTGTATTGATATACAAAGCGGGCTGCATCCATAGTGCCCCCAGGATAAGGTACCCAACCCTATCCATATACTTATTGACCATTTTGCCTATATACTAAAACTTGATCTTCTTTTATGTCTCTACATAAAGTTTAAGTATTTATGTTATAGCCATGGATTAGCTTATTGAATTTAGGAATGAATGCAATTCCATAACATCTTTATTGAAATAAATCTTAATAGTATCTTTATTATGAATAAAATATGTTTAATGTTTATGAACTTCGAGTTTTAGGACATTTCCAACAAACTTCCACTTGGACTAAAACTCAAACTCCAGTGGGTTTTAAATATATACAATTATACAATGTTGAGTATGAGAGAATAAATACAATAAACTAGGACATCTACATACCCATGAATTCTCCCACTTACCTTAGGTTTATGAAGTTCGTAGTCTTAGTCCCACTAGGTGACCCTCGAACACTTTGGCCATGAGGGTCTTAGTAAATGGATCAGTTAAATTGTCTTCTGAGACTATCTGCGTGACGATCATGTCTCCTCTGTGTACTATCTCCCTGATGAGATGGTACTTACGTTCGATGTGCTTTCCTCATTTATGGCTTCTTGGTTCTTTTGAGTTGGCAACTGCTCCACTATTATCACAATATAGGATGATTGGCATATGCATATTTAGAACCACTTCCAAATCGGTCAAGAACTTTCTAAGCCATACTGCTTCTTTGGTTGCTTCACATGCAACTACGTATTCAACTTCCATGGTGGAGTCAACAATACAACTATGTTTGATGCTCCTCTATACTACTGCTCCTTCGTTTAGAGTGAATACTGATCCTGAAGTAGATTTTCTAGAATCTACATCATTCTAAAAATCAGAATCAGTGTATCCAGTAAGGATCAAATCCTTAGAGCCATACACGAGCATATAGTCTCTCATTCTCCATAGATACTTGAGGACATTCTTAACGACAGACCAATGACTATATCCAGAATTGGATTGGAACCCGCTGACTATTTCGGCTGCAAAGCATATGTTTGGGTGTGTACACAACATAGCATATATCTGCACACAGGTGCTCAATGGTGTTAGGATGTGCCTACCTCGCCTATGTGATGGACGCTTGTGGCCGCAGCCCTTAGTGCGCCTTTCCTGTTGCATGTAGCCTCTCGTGCACCTTGCGTGCACACTTCGGCTAGCCCTGCTTACTTTATCGCATACCCTCGTCTATACGCACGCTCGCCCACACTTGGCCTCAGTCAGTCAGCTAATTGTTTATGCGTGGGTGGTAGTTGCCGGTTTGTTCATCCAACCAAAATTTTCACATTTAATTTCCAGCCTTAATAACTTAAATTCCAAGCATTATCTCATAAAATTTATTTTTAAGAACTTGCTTCTAAACATCTTAACTCCCTTACTTAAAAAATTTGAGCCTCTGATTCCTCTTAATAAGCTCAGAATTCATCAATCCTCTTAACTGTTTCCAGCTCCAATTCGTGGGAATTTCTTCTGAACAACCTACGACTGTCCTCAACACCGATCAACCTCAAGTTTGGCAGCAACTCCTCCCAATTAGCATGATGAAAATGCCAAACCGAGTTTTTCTTTTTAACCTTATTTTTACATAAGCCACTTATTGGGGTTGATGCCCTAAATCTCGTAGGGTCCTATAGTTTGTAAACCTTGTATGAACAAATGTTTAAGTGATTTATAATATTTGATATTTTATTCATTTTGTCTACGACATATATGATATTTTAGTTGCATTAACCACAAACCAATAAACTAACATCCAAGGTTATCATTGTAACTAAAACATGCATGTGGAGACATACAGGTGGATCATGTTTAAGTGATAACCTAAATGGCATGTAGTATATGGATAAGCTTGGGTACCTTATGCTGGTGACACTACGAGTATGGCCCGCTTTGTAGGTGTTATAAATATTATAAAGTGCTACAAATGATATGATTCTAATCATTCATGTAATAGACATGTGAGCAGGGACATTCTATACAAAAGAGTTTGTATAAGACCGGACCACGAGATGTTTAGTCTCATTATATCACACCATACATAATAGAGACTTTCATTTCACTAAGATGACCATAAGTAACATGACCTTGTTGGGATTGGTGTTCTAATTCTCTTGGAGTCTCATTGTTTGTAATTATACACATTGTTTTATGAATAGAACAACTGTTATTTCATTATAGCATTTACTCGTATCCAATAAACAAAGCTCCGTGGTTATCTTATGTAAACTTAAGCATGTCTATGTGATATACAAGTGGATGATGCCTTAATTGATAACCTAAATAGATCGTAATATAAGGATTAAGGTGGGATACCTGATCCTTGCGACACTACGGATACGACCCGCTTTGTAAAGGTTTGCAAGTGTTGTAAACTACTACAGATGGTAGATCTTGACCATTCATGTGGAGACATGCGAGCGAGGGTGTCTTATACAAAGAGTTTGTATAAGACTGGACCGCGAGATGACTAGACTCTATATATAAACGTCGTTGATACTGGAGACTTACATCTCACCTAACGACCATAGGTGACACGACCTCAATCCTGAGTGTTTTGGGAACTCATGCCTTTGAAGGCGGTCCTTTGATTAGTATGGGTGAGAGTGGCCAGATTGCCAACTCAATATGCCTACCTTTTGCGGACTTGTCTGATTTAGGAGTTGGGAAACTCAATACACAAGATGGAATTTCACTCCTTCCCCGAAGCAGGGATAAGTAGATAGATTCTCCCTTAAGGGCTGGTCTGGGGCTTGGACATAATGGCATAGCTTCTCTTTGGAAAGAGGACTCAGTCATAGTGGGACTATGACTTATGTCATTAGAGAGATTAAGTGGTACTTAAAGGAATTAGATGTAATAAGAGCATAAAGGTTATTGGCCGAGTTGTACTTACGAGCGATTTGTGAAGGGTGTATCGCACTATTGATTGGTTAAGATGAACACATAATATATTTTTGGTAAGAAGAGTTCATTGTCAGTATTTAGTGGAGTGACTGGCAATTAAGATGGTGGATCCCGTGACTAAAGATTTAGCTCAGTTATTCATGTACCATTGAAGCTTCGAGCTACAGGTCCATAAGGTCCCCTTGGAAGCTCAATGGATTCAAGTTGAGGATCAGTTTTGGTGTTGATTTGAAATGTTCAAATTGACAAGAGGTAATTCGATTATATATGATATGATCGGTATGATGTCTGAGATACATTAATGGAGGATTAATGTAAATGAGATTTACATTAAGTGCCATGGAATAGAAAAAGAGCCTATGGTTTATATGTTTCATGAGATGAAATATTAAAACTATAGGTTATAAATATATTATGATAAGTTAGTTATCATTTATATTTATAATGATATTAATTATTAGATAATTATCTCTTTTTCTCTAATAACCAATTGAGTGGGAGGTTATTAGTAGTTTCATAGTAAATATGAGATAAAAGAAAAATGTTTTCCTATTTTTGGTAAGGAAGAAAATTGTGATTTTGAGATTTCCAATCTCGGAAAAATACTCACGAAGACATTGTCCAGTAAATGAGATTTACTAAGCGACAACTTGGAGTTAGCTAAACGATCTTGGAGTGTTCTTAGACGATAGACACTCAGCTAAGCGATGAGCTAAACGATCGCATAGCTTTCCTAAATGATTGGGCATCGACCTATACGATAGGTTCTTCCATCTCCTACTCGCTCAATCGTTTACATGATTGTGGTTTCTCCATTTTTTTTGTCTTAAACCAAGTCTACACAGAGCCCACCCTATGGTTTCTCACATCGAGAAAACTAAGGTAACCTTCACGGTGGTGTCATACTCAAGTCGACACCATCGAGGTTCTGTGGAGACTGTTCGCGGTGTTCGTGCAGTGTAGCGATCGTGTTAGATGAGCGTTCGTGTGTTGCTATGTTGCTATGATCGAGTGTTCGTGATCAAGGAACTTGAAGATGAGTCTACGAAAGTGTGTTGCTCTTGTCCTTGATCTTTTATATAGCATGTTATAATTTCTATATTTCGCATAACCATATGTTTTTGTTTGTGATTGTAATTGTAATGTTCATATACGATTGAAATTTGGAAAGATCATTCCGCTGCTCATGGAAATCCTTGCATTCGATTTCTTTCAATTGGTATCAGAGCAAGGTTGTTCTGATATTCCAAATTTCAATTCTGTTTTGAACTTCTTTTACAGTCTGGGTGAGTTTTCTACATTTGTGTTTAATTGTTAAATGCTTTTGTGGTTGAAGTTGATGAATGTTTACGGGTTTAATTGCCTTTGGTTAAAGCTTTCTTCAATTACAAAGTGTTAATTTGTAAGGGCCTCTGTGTTTTTTGGGCGTAATTAACTTGCAATTGAGTCTGTAATTCAAAGAGTTTGAGTTAGTCGAGTCATTCGTGATGAAGTTTCGAAGAATGAAGATGTAGTTCTCAATGAGAAAGAAGACCAAAAGTTGGTCGTATCATGTAGCCTAAGGTAAACGATTTTTGGGATTTATCTAAGCGATCATGTAGATTTTTCTATACGATCGTGTAGTATTTACTAAACAATCGTTTAGTTAATGCTAAACGATGGGGTAAATCGTTTACTTTATCACGTAACGTTGGTTGCCCGATCGCGTATGCGCTAGAGGTATTTGATCATAGTGGTAGCATTTGATGCTCATCGTTTAGTAAAAGGCGCGCTCTAGACGATCGTGCAGTTAACTTGCTTCATCGCTTAGTTACTACCTACATGATCGTGCGGTATACGATACGAAAGCGCTAGCTAAACGATCGTTTAGGCGATGGTGCTTTGCCGCATCGTAGTCGTTTAGACGATTGCGTAAGGTTAATGTTGTGCGAAGCACGCTAGGCGATCACGTACCTCGGGCTTTATCGCTTTGCTAAACGATTGTTTAGCTCTAGGAGCATGGTAAACGATAGAGCAAAGCATTTGTTCTTTCTTGTAGACGATCGTAGGGAGTTTAGTGCAATATGGTTGGAGATGTGTTGCTTCACCCGGACGGTTCAAGACCCAATTCGCCTGTTTGAACCGGAGACTCCTTGGTTTTGTAATAGTTAGCTTTATTTTTGTAGTTTTAAGGCAATTCTACCTGGTTCATCAATATTTGTTTATTATACATGTGATATATGGTGCTTATATGGAAAAGTGTTTGACATATGGTTTAAAAACTCACCTTAGGTTGTGCAACTATTCATGCATCATGTATTATAAATGTTATAATCTAGCATGAAGAAATTACATGAAAGCATGCACATACATCATGAAATATAAGAGTTATATTTTGTATGCAGTGAACATTATCATGCATCATCCTTTTATTATAAGCATTATAGTCTAAAGGTGAATGGAAGCATGTTATGCTTGTTTCATTGTTGTTTTGTATAAGCATTATGTAAAAGAAGTAGCAATGAATGAACAATGCATTTAGCATGACACTTAGGCTATTTATAATCGTTATTCGTGCCTTACATGTGTTAGCTTTGCATTGTGGTTTTGGTTGTTTCCGTTTATAAGTGTTATAAAGAAAATTAGAACTAAAATCAATAAGAAAGAGTTGCATGCGGACTTAGGGTGAACTCAAGTTTTTTAAAAGGGTTTTAAAATTGGATTGAGATAGACCTAAGTTCAAATGGTTCCAAAGAGTTTAGTAACCTAAATTAATCTTTTCAAATTGGTTTAATAGGATTAAATTGATTGGCATAAAAGATTAAATTTGTTTTAAATTTATCTATAAGGGATCTTTTGTCTAAGATGGGTTCTGTCTGGCTGGGATTCTTAAGCTGACGGAAACGGAATACCCCTACCTGGGAACCTGGAAAGGTGAATTAGATAGATTTTCAATAAGCATGCAACAATTTGGTCAAAAACTTCGTTAAAAAGTTTAATGGATGATGATCAAAAGTTGTTTAACTATCCAAGGTAAAAGTCATCTTGGGCAAACCTAAAAGTCACTTAGTTAAAATCCTTAGCTGTGTTTTTTCTAAGTAAACTAAACCCTAGGTTATAAAATACTCAGTGGGAGGAAGAGATGTATCTGATACGTCTATGATTCTACTCACATTTCTCCCTGTATGTTCACACCGTATGATTCATGCTTGGCCTCGTGGTGCTCTAGGAGCATCCTCCTTCGGATGGTGTTTGCATGAGTCAATATCAAGGTGGACAAAGAGAGTATTTATAGTAAGTGGGTGAAGGGTGTGTGTCAACACGTTCTATGGTCTCTGTCACTGATTCACACCGTGAGATCATTATGTACTCCTTCGTGGTACCCTGAGAGCGTCCCCCTTCGGATGGGTTTTGTGCAGTTGGTCAAGATCAAGGTAAACTCCGAAAATGGATAGGGTCGCTTTAGGTTTTGCCCCAATCGGTTTTTCCTTCGGATTGGCTACTTGGGGCGGATCTCTAGGGCCTAAAATGGCGGGTCACACTCATGGGAGATTGTTAAGTAAGTTAATGATCTCTTGGCCAAAACAATGATGGCTAGTCGTTATAGGAGCAAGAGTTGTTCTGGTATTAATGACTAGTTGAAAACTTTTCAATTCAGAGGAGAGATAATTGACCTCCCTTCAGCGGTTTTTATCCTAAACTTTTGAAGCATTATTGTGAAACTAGATGTCACACGGGGTTCATATTAGTTTTGCTAAAACCTTATTGGACGTTGTTTGTTTTACAACGAGTATTTGCTTAAAACCTAATGTAGGTCCATGTGTTTTTCTTTTCAACAACTCGTTAGTATTTTCGTTTAGTGCTTTTAATATGACCGATTACATACAGTGGAAAGAATCGTGTGAAACATATTTTGTGGCAAACGACCTCAAATTGTCATGGTTGAGGAGTGTCCTCAAGTCCTGACCCTTGATTCACTATGAAGTGTTTGCAATGCATATAAGGTGTGGATGAAGGCTAATTCATTGGCTCGATTTCACATTTTGGCTAACATAACCGATTTTGGCCAAAAAGGTCGAGCACATGATAATTGCATGCGAGATCATGGACTCATTGCAAGATATGTTTGAACGTCAGCTCTTACTTTACAAGCATAAAGGGATGGATGACAAAACCAGTAGTATCAATTGTTCTGACATTGATCCCACTACTCTCTAAAAGGGGAGGAAAGACAGTAAATCTAATTTATTGGTCTTGGAGTCGTATTTGGTAGAGAATGATGATTCTGCTGGATCCTTGATTTGGATGCTACCAATTATGTCGTTTCTCTTACCAAGGATTCAGTTCCTGGCAAATGTTGCCACAGGGAGAGTTGACTCTACGAGTCGGCACTGGGGAGGTTGTTTCAACTATTGCTGTAGGCAGTATGAAGTTATTTATTAACAAGAAACGTTATCTATTACTGGATAATATTTTTGTAGTTCCTCATATTAAGAAGAACTTAATCTCGGTTTCTTGTCTCATTGAACAAGGGTATACCGTTTCCTTTTCTGAGAATAAGTATTTATTTTCAAGAATGAAATAGAGATTGGTTATGGTTCAATAGAAAGTAACTTATATGTACTAAGGCCGTTAGTCATAAAAACCTTGTTTAACACTGAAATGTTCAGTACAATAACAACAGCTAAAAGACCAAAGATTTCTCCTAAGGAAAACGCCCATATTTGGCATCTAAGGTTAGGTCACATCAACCTTAATAAAATTGAGAAGTTGGTGAAAAGTGGACTTCTAAAGAGTTTAGAAATGAACTCCTTGCCGGTATGTGAATCATGCCTCGAAGGCAAGATGACCAAACGACCTTTTATTAGAAAAGGTTACAAAGCCAAGGAAGTCTTGGAGCTTATACATTCAAACTTCTGTGGTTCGATGAATGTTAGAGCTCAGGGTGGGTATGAATATTTCATCTCTTTCATAGATGATTATTCAAAGTACGGGTATCTCTACCTAATGCAACGTAAAAAGCCCTTGACAAGTTCAAGGAGTATAAGGCTGAAGTTGAAAACTTGTTAGGTAAAAAGATAAAAACACTATGATATGATCGTGGTGGAGAGTATAAAGACCTTCAATTCCAGAACTATATGATAAAACATGGGATTGCGTCTCAACTCTTGGCCCCTGGTACACCTCAGCAGAATGGTGTATCATAAAGGAAAAACATAACCTTGTTGGACATGGTTCGTTCTATGATGAGTTATGCTCATCTTCTAGACTTGTTTTGGGGTTGTGCGTGAGATTTCTAGTTTTGAGGTTTTGAAAGAAGACCATATCTGGGATCATAAGCCACGAAGTAAGCTCGTTTTGCGTGAGATTTCTAGTGAGACTGAGACTGTTGAGGATTCAACAAGAGTTGTTGAACAGGCCGACAAATCAACAAAAGTTGTTGAGGTCAATACATCTAGTCAACCAGCTCAAAAGTTGAGACTGCCTTGACGTAGTGAGAGGATTATGAACCCACCAGATCGCTACATGGGTTTGACTGAATCCCAAATGTCATTTCGAATGATGGGGTCGAGGATTCGTTGTCTTTTAAGAAAGCAATAGAGGATGTTGACAAAGATGAATGGATTAAGGCCATGAACTAGGAAATGGAGTCTATGTACTTCAATAACGTCTAGGAGCTTTTTGATCCACCTAATGGGGTAAGACTATTAGGTGTAAGTGGATCTATAAGAGAAAGAGAGGTGTAGATGGAAAGGTACAAACCTTTAAGGCTTGACTCGTGGCAAAGAGTTATACTCAGGTTGAGGGAGTTGACTATGAGAAAACTTTCTCACCTATTGTCATACTCAAGTCTATCCAGATACTCCTGTCCATAGCCATATTTTATGATTATGAAATATGGAAAATGGATGTCAAGACTGCCTTTCTTAATGGTAATCTTTAGAAGACCATCTATATGACTCAACTAGAGGGGTTCATAGTTCCATATCAAAATTAAAAAGTTTGCAAGCTTAATAGGTCCATTTATGGGCTGAAACAAGCATCTCAATCGTGGAACATCAAATTTAACACTGCATTCAAGTCGTTTGGCTTTGATCATAACGTTGATGAGCCTTGTGTCTATAAGAAAATCATCAACAACTCAGTAGCTTTCCTGGTACTGTATGTGGATGATATTCTACTCATTGGGAATGATGCAAGGTATCTGACTAACATTATGAAATGGCTAGCTCTCCAGTTCCAAATGAAAGATTTTGGTGAGGTGTGTTCTAGGGATCCAAATCATTCGGGATCATAAGAACAAACGGTTAATCTTGTCTCAGGCATCGTACATCGATCAAATGTTGATCAGGTACAAAAATAAAGATTCCAAGAGGGGTTTATTACCTTTCATGCATGAAATTGTTTTGTCTAAGGATCAATGTCTTAAGACACCTCAAGAGGTTGAGGAGATGAGACAGATTTCCTATGCATCGGCTGTAGGAAGCTTAATGTATGCAATGTTATGTACCAGACTCGAATTTGCTATGCAGTAGGGATTATTAGTCGGTATCAGTCCAATCCAGGATTTGATCGCTGGACGGCGGTCAGGACGATCCTCAAGTATCTTTGGATAACAAGGGACTACATGCTCGTGTATGGAGATAAGGATCTGATCCTTACAGGATACACGGACTCTAACTTTCAGATCAATAGAGATTCTCGCAAACTGACATCGGGATCAATTTTCACTTTGAATGGAGAGGCTGTAGTGTGGCGAAGCATCAAGCAAGAATGCATCGCAGACTCCATTATGGATGCCAAATACATAGCCACTTGTGAAGTAGCTAAGAAATCTGTTTGGCTGAGGAAATTTCTTTCAGATTTGGAAGTTGTTCCAAATATAAATTTGCCTATCACTCTGTATTGTGATAACAACGAGGCTGTGGCAAATTCAAAAGAGCCTCAGAGTCATTGTCGGGGTAAGCATATAGAGCGAAAATACCACTTGATCAGGGAGATTATGCATCGCAGTGATGTGATAGTCACGAAGATCACGTTGGAGCACAATGTTACTGATCCCTTTACAAAGGCTCTCACAGCTAAAGTGTTCGAGGGTCACCTGGAGAGTCTGGGTCTGCAGGACATACGACACCTTGTCTAGGGCAAGTGGGAGATGATATTGGGGTATGTCCTAGTTTATTGTATATTGTACATGTTTTATATTGTATTATACATTACTCTCCCGAGGCATTAGGACAAGTGGGAGATTGTTGGGATTGGTGTCCTAATTCTCCCGGAGTCTTGTTGTTTGTAATTATACACATTGTTTTATGAATAAAATAACTGTTATTTCATTCTGGCATTTACTCATATCCAATAAACATAGCTCCATGGTTATCTTATGTAAACTTAAGCATGTATATGTGATATACAAGTGGATGATCCCTTAAGTGATAATCTAAATAGGTATGTAGTATAAGGATTAAGGTGGGATACCTGATCCTTGTGACACTACAGATACGACCCGTTTTGTAGAGGTTTGCAAGTGTTGAACTACTACAGATGGTAGATCCTGACCATTCAAGTGCGAGCGGAGATGTCCTATACAAAGAGTTTGTATAAGACTGGACCACGAGATGACTAGACTCTGTATATAACGCCATTGATATTGGAGTCTTACATCTCACCTAAATGACCATAGGTGACACGACCTCAATCCTGAGTATTTTGGGAACTCCTGCTTTTGAGGGCAGTCATTTGATTAGTATAGGTGAAAGGTCAGATTGCCAACTCAACATGCCTACCTTTTTGGGGACTTATCTGATTTGGAAGCTGAGAACTCAATACACAAGATGAAATTCACTCATTCCTCGAAGCAGGGGTAAGTAGATAGATTGCTCCCTTAAGGGTTGATTCCGGGGCTTGAACATAGTGACCATAACTTTTCTTTGGAAGAGAGGACTCAGTCATAGTGGGACTATGACTTATGTTCATTAGAGGGATCAGTGGTACTTAAAGAGTTAGATGTAACTATAGGGGCATAACAGTTATTGGCCGATCTGTATTTACGAGTGATCTATGAAGGATTGTCGCATTGTTGATTGGTTAAGATGGACACATAATATATCCGTGGTAAGGAGAGTTCAGTTGTCGGTCTTTAGTTGAGTGACTGGCAGTTAACGGATGGTGGATCCCGTGACTAAAGAGTTTAGTTAGTTATTCACGTACCGTTGTAGCTTCAAGCTACAGGTCCATAAGGTCCCCTTGGTAGCTCAATGGATTCAAGTTGAGGATCAATTCTTGGTGTTGATTTGAAATGTTCGATTATATATGATATGATCGGTATGATGTATGAGATACATTAAATACCATAAAATAGAAAAAAAGTTATGGTTTATATGTTTCATGAGATGAAATATTAAAACTATAGGTTATAAATATAATATGGTAAGTTGGTTATCATATATATTTATAATAATATTAATTATTGGATAATTATCTCTTTTTATCTAATAACCAATTGAGTGGGAAGTTATTAATGGTTTATGGTAATCGTGAGATAAAAAAGAAAATTTTTTTCCTAAATTTAGTAGAGTTACCATTCTCGAAAAAACTCACGGTTTGTTGTCAAGTGAATTGGATTCACTAAACGATAGCTGAAAGAAAGACTAAACGATCAAGGAGTGTTACTATACGATAGTTCATTCAGTTGGTCATAGCTAGACCAGCACGGGACATTTGTTAGACGATAGGTTACCTTCGTCTAAACGATTGAGCATTCGTCTATACGGTGGACTTCTTCTCATCTCCCACTTGCTCAATCATCTACAGAATTGTTATTTCTCCGTTCTCTTCCTCTAACCAAGTTCACACACAGCCCACCTTCTGGATTCTCAAACCGAGAATACCAAGGTATCCATTATGGTGGTGTCCTCACTCAACTCGACTGAGTCGAGGTTTTGGAGGCCATTCGCTGGGTTCGTGATCTTGGAGATTGTTGAGTTCGTGTTTGTTGATTGATCGTGCTGTGTTGCAGTTGTTGTGTTCAAGCGTTCGAGTATTGCTATCTTGGAGACTGAACGACCGTTCGTGATCGAGGGAGTTTGAAGCATGAGTCTTCAAAGGTATGTATATATTAACCGTTGATTTCATTGTAAAGCATGTTGTAATTTCGTATTGTGCATGACTTGTAAGTTTCCATTTCTTGACTGTAATTGTGTATGTTCAATTTCGAATGGAATTTGGAAC
This sequence comes from Benincasa hispida, assembly GCF_009727055.1. Classification (NCBI taxonomy): domain Eukaryota; kingdom Viridiplantae; phylum Streptophyta; class Magnoliopsida; order Cucurbitales; family Cucurbitaceae; genus Benincasa; species Benincasa hispida. The sequence continues at coordinate 51,268,973 of NC_052353.1, read as the reverse complement.
GATCATTTCGCTGCTCATGGAAATTGTCATGTCTGATTTCCTTCAATGCTTGGATTAATGACTGACTTTGGAGAGTGGAAAGTGTGTAAGCTTCTTGGTTGGAAAGTGGAAAAATCCCATTTTTGGGATTTTTCCATTTTTCATTTTCAAAATTAATTTCCACAATCTTTTCAAAAATGAAATTTTATTATTAATTTTACAAAATTAATTCAATAATTAATTTATCTAATAGAATTAATAATAATTAATTAATTCTAATTAATTTAATATCAAATATTAAATTAATTTATCACCAATTCCACTATCATAAATCCCTATTCATGAATTTAATATTTAAATCATATTTAAATATTAATTAATTCTCCAATTTCGTTTAATTCCAAAATTAAACGTGTAATTATATCATATATAATCAATAATTCCCTTAATTCTAATTCGAACATTTCAAATCAACTTATCACGCTCTAAGGCTAATCCATTTATGAGCTAGTAGGGGGACCTCGTAGACCTACAGATCATGGGCTCCAACGATCCAAGATTAATTGGCTAAACTCTTTACATCGAAATAACTCCTATTCGTTAACTACTGGGTCACTCCACTAAAGCCCAGAGTTGCACTCCTCTCACTGTAGATATATTGTGTCCACTCAACCATGATTAGTAAGTTAACCCTTCACAGGTTGTTTGTAATAACGGCTGTGTCAAATGGTTGTTTTACTCTCGAGATTACCTCTTGTTCCTTAAGTCTTACTGATCCTCTAATGAACAATTGGTTTGCGATCTGATCATCAACTGAGTCCCTCTCGGGCCAATGAGAGGGTGAAGCCCTTTGTTTAAGACTCGGAGTCAACACTTAAGGGAACAACCTCTCTACTATCCCTAAAAGTGGATAGGAGTGAATTCTATCTTGCACCTTATGTCCCTAGCTATCTACTCGATCTTACACCTAAAGTGGGAGTTTTTTTAGCCAGCGCTGTTGAGCCAACCCTCACCTATGCAAATATAAGAATAATCCTGAATAAACAGGAGTTCATAGTTAGCTTAAGATTAAGGGAAAGTTACCTAAGTCATTGCTTTGAAATAGTCAATCTTAAACAGTAAACAACATTATAAAGTAAGAATGACTTATTTCGTGGTTCGATCTTGTACAAACTCATTGCACAAGACGCTCCCACTCCTCATGTCATTATATGTACGAATCAGAATCACTTCGTCTATAGCACTTTACAACTCCTTATAACAACTACAGAGTGGGTTGTTTCCAATAATGTTACCAGAATAAGGCACCCAAATTTATTCATATACTATAGATCATTTTGACTATTTACTCAAACTTGATCCACTTTTATATCTCCACATAAAGTTCAAGAACTCATGTAATAGTCATGGATATTTTAGTTTACTGGATTTATTTCTAAAATGAAATAAGCAATTCATATATTCAATAACAACTTTATTGAATTTTTAGAATAAGTTTATTGTTTACAAACTACAAGTTTTAGGACATAAAATCCAACACTTTTGACCTTGGCCCTGCTGATCGAAAGCCTCAAACAATAACTCGATGTTTTTACCTATCTCACTTACCTTCTCCTCAAGTGCCTCAATTTTTTTTCTTGCCTACCCCTGCTCTAGCCGAGGCTAAGGAGAGCCTTTCTCCCTAAATTGGGGCAGATGTCGGTGTTCGTCTAACTCCTCACCTTGCAGGTTCAACTTTTGGTACATTTGGCACATTTTCGTTTCGTTCATTTGATTTGCAAGTTTTTTTTAGAAATCATATGTTCCCCACTGTCAACACCAATTGTTGATGTAAAATTTTGGCCGATGGTAAACGTATCTGACCTCCACGTGACAACAATTGTGAATTTGTAATTGGGAACGAGATCATCCTATAAAAACAAAAAAAAACTACACACTGGTGTGGTGCTAGCCACACAGGCTCCAATGCTTAAGTTAGTTTTAAAAAATTCTATGTAATAAGCCAAATGTGTTGCATGAGAATAGGCTTACCTTGCCTTGGTCTTCTGCCTCTTATTTATAGAGCTTCTTTCCTCTTTCCTTTTAAGTTTCTGAGTCTGTTCCTTAGTCCTTAAGCTTTTCCTTTGGGTCGCTTTTCGTACAACGCTCCATTTATAGGCTATCCCTTGGGCTTTGGATTGCGGCCCACACACGATCTTTATCTACTTCTCCTGGCCCATAACAGTTGGGCCAGTCTCCTTGCCTCTTAATTTGCCTTTGTACAACTTTACCCTTGTTTATAAAACTATCCACAACAATACCAATAAAAAATATATATATAAATTTTCATGAGCAGATTAATTGAAATTATTTGTTAGTGATTCATCATTACTTTTTTTTTTTTTTTAAAAAAAAACCATTACTTTCACTTTATTTCATTTAAAATCAATGGTTGTTTTTCAATAAAAGAAAATAAGCCAATTTATTTACAAATATAGTAAAATTTTACTATCTATCAGTGATAAACCGTGATAGACATCTATCAGTGATTAGACAATGCCGTTTTGCTATATTTGAAAATATTTTCTTGTAATTTTACCATTTAAAACAATTATCTTTAAACCAATAAAAAAAATCAATCAAAATTATATTCTTCCAAAATTCTACTAAAGTTGCAATAGAAATTATCACATAAATTTTTCGAAATAATTAGGAGAAAATAAAAGAGCTGTAGGTACAGAATCCATCATTAAAAAAAATAAAATAAAATAAAAATAAATAAATAAAAAAACTATCCACTCGATTATAACATTTTATTGGTCTAATGTTACGATAAATTGATAATCCATGCATAAGTCTTTGTACATGCATGAGAACAATGCACTAATACATTTCAAACATAATTCTAATAAATAATATACATTGTTTTAATGATGTAAGTTTATAGTCTTAATTTATTCATCCCTCTAGGTTTAGTGCTATAAATTGATTCTCCTTTATATACGATTCATAAACTAATATTACTCTTTTTTATCCTTAATATTCACTTACCCAATTATCGCAGGATTAGCATATACTTGAAAATTATATTATTCAAATAAATAAATCTATTTATTATTATTATTATTTACGTATATGAGTATCTTTAGCTGGTCTACGCGTTTCTCAAAGACAACCCACATGATTCTATAACATTTGAGTGCTAAAAAACTCGTCAAATTTTATTACGGTATAAATGATCTATTTATTAAAATCTAAGTTTAGGATCAAAATAGTTTTTTTTTTCTTTTATATATAAGCTAAAGGGATGTTTGCAAAAATAAAAGAATAATACAAAATATTATGTCCGTGTCTACTGTTTTTAAACATTATTATAAATATAGCAAAAAAGGTGGAGAATTTGTTTTCAATAATGAAAGGTGGCGATTAAAATGGATATGCACTCACCAAAATTGAGATTTCAATTCTCATTCATCGAAATTAGATTTCACTTCAATTTATAACAAATTTAAAGTTTAAATTTTAAACTTCCATATACGGTGGGACGATTTTTGTTGGTATATCCATTTTTAATATTTTATCAATTTTGTTGATATATTTAGTATATATGTGTGGTTATTAGTCTTGGCATATCAACTTAAGACTTTGTTGAACATGAATGTCGATTGATATTTGATAGCTAACTTATGTAGTTTAAAGTTTCATATTCTTAAAAATGTATTGTTTGGTGTTTGATTGATTATTTGTGTATTCTACAATTTTGATATATGGTTGATATATTAAAAAAAAAAATTGATGGGTTATAAGAATATTGGTACAATTAGTATACCGACATTTATACTTTCTCAAAATAAATTACTAATTCAATGTTGATTGTTGTCAGATTTATTGCAAGTTCACTTGAAATGTTCATTGATATTAGATATACTGTTGATACATTCATGTCTTACCTCTAATATTTGCTTATTAATGCCCGATACACTTATGTCTTGTATATGATATACTATCGATCAATTCATGCTTATAAATGAAATACACATGTTTTACTTTAAAATAAGTTACTAACTGAATATTGATTGTTGTTAGATACATTGCCAATGCACTTTGAATGTCGACTGTCGCTAGATATTGTCGATGCACTCATGTCTTACTTCGAGCATTGAACGATTGATATCTGATACACTCATATCTTATATCTAATACATATAGTTGATCTCTTGAGTATTATGCTTATAAAATGAAATACGTATGTTTACTTCAAAATAAGTTACTGATTGAATATTGATTGTTGTTAGATATATTGTTGATATACTTGAGCATTGATTGATGATAGATATATTGTTGATACACTCAAAATGTTAACTGTTGTTAGATATATTGTTGATACACTTGTACCTTACTTCAAGTATTTAATGATTGATATCTAATGTACTCATGTCTTATATACGATACATACAATTGATACACTTGAAATATTATGCTTATAAATGAAACACGTCTGTTTACTTCAAAATAAGTTATCGATTGAAAGATTTGTTAGATATATTGTTTATATACTTGAAATGTGATTGATGTTAGATATATTATTGATACACTCACTTTTACTTCACAAGTATTTGTTGATTGATGACTGATACACTCATATCTTATATTTGATATATCACTTATATACTTGAAATATTTAATATTCTTGCTTGTTGATATTTAACCGTATGTTGATAAAATAGAGATTTATTATGTTTGCTAATTGATATAGGATAGATTACAATATATTCTACAATGTTGATATACTAAAAAAATCGACTGTTCCGATTAGAAGAAAAAATGTTGAAAAACTAAAATTTTCTTACGAAAAAAAGAGATCAGATAGAGAAGGAATACGAAAGAATTTGCTAGTGGAATTTTTTTTTAAGAAGAAATAACAAAAGGAAAAAAAAAAAACAATGAAATAAAATTGAAGAATACTTTTGCCAAATTAGCAAATATGAAAAAAATACAACAAAATTGAAAATATGGCTATCACGTTACTCAATACAATTTTTAATAAAGATGGGTAGTGGAGTTCTTTATATATTATTGTTTTTAACTTTTTTTTAACAAAATTTAAGCCATCGTTTTCTATAAATGCAAAATTAAAAAAAAAATCGAAACTATAACTGCAAATATACAAATGTATTTTGCTAACCGATACAATTTAATTACACACATATATATATATACACATATAGGCATTAAGAAGAAATTGGGAGACCAAAAAAATCTTGAAAGTCCACATGTTGCAAACAAATAGTATCTAAGCCAATAATTAACTGTCAATTGACAATTTTATTTTTTTCATTACATTATATATTTATGACTACAAACTTTATATTTTGATTATTTTAGTGCAACCACAGTAAATATGTAAATTTCAACCTTCAGTCTCAAAAAAGACATAACGGTAGTACCGTTGAATTTACTTTGATAATGTTTTTTTCATTTAATAAGCAACATAACTAAATTAATGAAAAGTTTTGTAATAGATGTCTATGGTAGATAGTGACATTTTACTATAATTGAAAATATTTTCAGTTATTTTACCATCTAAAACAATTATCTTAAATTGAATTTATTTTCGAAATTAAAAATGAAAAGTTTAAATAGGGTGTGTTTAAAATGCATTTTCAAGTGTTTAATTTAAAAAACAAGTCATTTTAGAAAAAAATTAAGTGTTTGACAACCACTCAAAATAATTTTTGAACTGTATTTTCAACCACTCAAAATAGCTTTCGATATCTACAACATACATAGTTCTTGATTTTTTCCTCGAACGGTAAGGCATCAAATCGTAAAATGGTAAATGATGAAGTATCAAATTTGTGATATTGTCAAAAGTGTTAAAATAAAAATGAGTTCCTTAAAAAACACATTTTTTCTTAAGTCAATCCAAACGAACTCATAATTTATATGTTAGTGTTTTAGTAGTAAACCCAACCTTTTATCTCTACTGTGTTAAAAAGGGGATAATGGAGAATTTTTACATTCCCATCTTACCCTTCAATTTTAAAGAAATGTCTACTATATCTCATGGTTAGTTACCACTTACCTTTGATTCTATTTACTCTCACCCTTTCATTATTACGACTGTGTTTTGTAACTCTCTCACCCTTTCATTTGCTGGTTATGATTTTTTTACTGTACATCTTTTGGAAGTTTGAATATTGGTAACCTTTTAATATCTACAACATACATAATTCTTGACTTTTTTTTCAAACGGTGAAGCATCAAATCGTAAAAATGGTAAATGGTGAAGCATCAAATTTGTGATGTTGGCCTTGGTTTTGTCTTTAACCGACCATGTTAAATTGTTTACACACATCCAAGTATTTTTTTTTTTTTGTGCTTTGAATTGAATCATTTGTGATTTTTATTTATTTGTTTTTGTGTAGATACCAATTTTTCAAATTTATTTCCCTATTATTGTTATTGTATATTTCCTATGAGCATTGCACCATATATTCTTCTCACCCTCAATTCCAAATCCTTCCTCATAAATATTTTAGTTCAATAGATTTACTTTATCATTTTTTATTAGTTCAAAATGTTAAATTTTATTTAGTTGATTTATTGATTTAGTTGCTCGAAGTTCGGTTGGTCATTTTCATTAACGTACATAATTTTTTTTTCTAGAAATATTAAACTTAAAAAGTTATTTCTGTATTTACATGTTAAAAAACTCTAGAACATTTATGTCTTTAGAATAAATAAACTAAAATATGAAAGCAGTTTTTTTCCAAAAAATATTTTCCTCTTGATTTATTTTCAAATATTCATATCTTAGTGGCATACTAAAAAACGATTCATTAAAATCATGTATCAACAAATTTATCTTGAAAAAAATATATGTAATACCGATAACAAATCCATAGTAGCTTTAAACAAAATCTTAAAAACAATATTTTATTAGGAGAAGATTTATTGTAATTTCTTTTTTTAAATGATTTGAGATTTTGGATCCTAATAATAAGAAAACAACATCAATTGTACTAAATTTAAAGAAAAAATTCATATTATCGAAAAAGATTCTAATATGAACATTCATACATATGTTATTTACAAATATATTTTCTTTTATTTAATATCTAATTTATTAAATTTATTTCTTTCAAAAATCAAGGTATATAATTCATATGAAGTATATTATTTTCTTTATTTTTCATTCCAAAAATCAACCACTGGAGAATCACCCTATAATTTATTTTCTTTAAAAATCAAGGTATATAATTCTTAGAAAATATATTATTTTCTTCTTTTTTTTTTTTTCAGTCCAAAAATCAACCACTAAAGAATTACCCCATAATTAAAGTAATAATTTATGTTATTATGTCATTTTTCTATCAATTTTATTTCACAAATTTCAATTTAATTACATTATTATGTATTTTAATTTGATTCTTTCACCTATTTTTATATATTTATTTATTGTAAATTAACTTGAAATAAGAATATATAGTCTTGGACCTCTTTTTTAGAATTACTTCGAAATATTTAATAATTCAATTTCAATGAATATTTAATCAAAATCTAAATTATATTTTCAAACTTTATGTCATAGAAATTTTTAGTCACGTATATTGTATGTATCTTCTAATTAGTAAAGAAAAAAAAAACTATTTTGCACTCTTCTTGTATTATGTAATATTCTTGGTTTAAATGTAATTAGTTAGAAAGAAAAAAAACTAATATGTTCTCTTTCTTGTATTTTGTAATATTCTTGGTTTAAATGTAATAAAATTCCAAAAGTTGTTCTATTTGATATTGAAGCGACGGCAACAATTGTCACGTTTGAAACATGTATATATCAAATTAAGCAAAGGATTTGAATCAATGGCACTTTTATTAAAAAAAAAAAGTTGGTCAAATAAATTTATATTGCATTTTTTTTTAATTAATACAATAATTGCGAGTCTGACCTCAAATATATTATTTGTTGAAACACTTTAATTCCCATGAAAATAGTATATTATCTACTCACAACATGGTAATAATTCTGCTGGCTAGTCACAAATAAAATAAAATACACATTTCATCGTAAAATAAGATAACTAAAAAATAAATATATAACACATAACTAATCAAGGATATTATGGTGGGTCAAAAAGTAAAAACCTACTTACTAAATTGAGTATATAAACTGACTCTATGAGTCATCAAAGTCACAGGAACTTTATGATGAATAGGATAGCAACAAACAATACCCACATTAGTGTATCTCTCACTCCCTCGAAAATATGGATACTTTTTAGAACCCAAACTTAAGGTCCAACTTTGAAGTATAAAAAGTAGCGTGCATCCCCCAACTTAACCAATATGGGATTCTCAGAAGCCAACTTTGTTTTGAAACATAATTTTCACCAACAGAGGGGCTCATGACATTTGAGGGATGTTAAAATAGATTTTAAACTTTCTAGTTCTCAAAATCATTACTAATTTGATCGTCAGAGTGTCGGTGGCCAAGCACCATACTGATTCGAGTTTCTATATTCTGCAGGATGTTTGTTTGATTCTCTCCTGAAAATTACAAATTCACCACCATTGGTACCAAATTTTGGTATCAATAAATAATACTTGTCTAATTAATCTCCTATAATTCACCTTAGTGTATTGTCTAGCTTTCAAAAGATGCATGTAGTATTTGCAATTTACTAATTGTGTCATAATAATGAATACATAAACATAAACAACGAATACTAATATAGAAACATAAACATAATAACTAATCATGACATGAGAATATGATTATCAATCGGTTAAAACATATAGCATCAATCAAAATTTTAGAAATATAAATCCTTATTGAAAATATGCGCGTGAGACATAAATAATAAATAATAAGTTCAATTGTTACAGGTGAGGGATTTAGGATGGTTTCAGTTTAGTTTCCAAGGGTTGATTGAACCCGATAAATCGTCTTTAAATCATATTTTATTAATAAAAATCAACCAAATTCACTTTATTAATTTTGAGATAATTGTTTTAAATGATAAAATCGCTTAAAATATTTTTAAGTATAACTAAATATTACTATTTATTCGTGATAGACTGATCTATATTTATAAATAAGTTGGTTTATTTTTCTTTATTCGAAAACAATCCTTGTTTTTACCGCGTAAACCATGACAAAGTTAATTAACATGGTTAATAAAATCCAAAAGTCGTCTCATTTCGCCCACGCAAAAATGTTAACATAAATGATATAGAAAACTTATGAAGATTATCATGAAACCAAATCAAAACATTTTAAACTATAAAACTAAAATTGAAACAAACTAAAATTTAGTCCAAGTTAAATAAAAAACTTGAATTATAAGGATTGTCAAGGGTTGTCCAAGGTAAGATCCAAAGCCCACAGATTGGCCCAATCCCAAAAACATCATGAGGGAGGCATAGGGAAACACGTTCAAAAGGAAAAAGTTAGTGGCTCAGGATTTGAATCACCAACCAAACCCATAGTATATATCAATCAAGAAATAAGAGTGTCAGAAACAACCTGATATTGTTGACATTACACGTAACTATATATGAGTATTAGAGGAAATATCTGTAAATAGTTAATTTTGACGATCTCAAAGGAAAAAAGTAATCTCAAAAGAAAAGCCATGATCTTATTTATTGTATGCTTAGCTGAATTATACATTCCATATATTAACTTAGGCGTTAGGGTATAATATGTTCGATATCATACAAATGTATGAATCTTTCAGGTAGATTAACTCAAAAATTGAGATCAAATCAAGAAAAGTGATCTCAAAGTCAAACCTATAAATAGTCTACGATAACAACGAATACATACGAGATTCAAATGCCAACCAAGATTAAATTGAAACTTTAGAACAAAATCAAAACCGCCCAAACCACAACATTTGTAATCAGCGCAAATTTAAAAAACAAAAGTGAATATCCAACCACTACACAGTTTGATCCCTCTCACGTGCCAATTACAAGGCTCCACCTAAAAGCATTGATACAGCAGCCACGTGCTGACTATTTTTGCATCAGCATTCCCATGGGCACGTGGCGCACGCGTGATATGGGATGTTACGTGGCGGTATTTTTTATATGAAAAAGCTATAATTCAGATTCCAAAAACTACCCTCAAACTAACCCCTTCGAGTGGGGTGTTTCCGTAATTTTACAATCTCCCGCCCATAAACTTCATCTCTGTCAGTCACAATGGTTGATTCTTCCGGCGGTTGATAGCTTCGTTTTTGCAAGTCAGAGTAATCCATCTTCGTTTTTCAGTTCTCAATTACTGTAATCTTTCAGGTTCGCCGTCCTTCTCCGTTCGTTTTCACAGTTTCTTATTGCTATAGAAGCACAGCACCTTCATCACATCTCGTTTACCGCTTCTTCGAGTTTCACTTTTTGTAGAATTTCATTTTTGTTTCGTTGTTGTTCACTTCCTTTGGATTTAGTTCGATGAACTTGTGCAGTGTTTCTTTGTTTTGTATCGAGTATTTCGGATCATTTACTCAAAAAGCAGAGTTATGCTATGGTAATGAAGTTCCAACATGCTCAGTTTGTGATCGATATTACAGTTTGCGTATGCTGTTCTTGTTTATGGGTTTGGTAGCTTTAAACTACGTTTGTGATCTTCTACTGTTTCTTATACTTTTAAAAAGAAGTTCAAATGTTCGGCGTCCTCTGTTTTCTTCTATTAATAACGTAAATTTTTCCATATGTTGTGTTTTCTTCACTTGTTTTCCCCCGATTGTCTGTATTTTATTTGTGTTTCATTTCATTTGGCAAATGAAGATACTGAAATTGGGCCACCGCTCGAAAGATTTATTAAGTTGTGCCCTCGAGCTCTTTGTGAAGCCTTTTTCGTCATGGATTTGGAGCCTTTGTTTTGTCTATGCCGTTTTCTTGGTATAATTATACAGATAAATTGAGGATTCTGAAATACTGCTATGACATTGTAGCATTTTTTGCTAAGTTTTTTCTTTACTCTACTGTGACTTGAGAAATGAGTATTTCACTGACCATAAATTTATAGGCATATACATTCATGACGGGGGATTCCATGGAAACTACGTGGAAACCAAAAATCTTAGAAAATCTACACGCTGGAGTTTACTTGTCAGTTTGGAGAGGCTATGGCACGGTAGGGATTGTGGGAACGATTTTTATTGGAATTCTCATAGCAATATTACTTCCCAGTGTCATTTTGGTAAAGAAAAGGTGGAAACGAAGAGGAATTCCTACAGATGTCGGTGGGGATCCAGGCTATGCGGTGCGTAATGCTCGGGTGACTGAACTTTCTCAAGTTCCTTGGAAAGGGGCTACAACCATGGCGGCACTGTTTGAGCAATCATGTCGAAAGCATTCTCAAAATAAATTTCTTGGAACAAGAAAGTTGATTTCCAAGGAATTTGTTACTGCTAGTGATGGTAGAAAGTTTGAAAAGCTTAACTTAGGTGAATATGAATGGCAGACTTATGGAGAAGTGTTTGATCGTGCTTGCAACTTTGCATCTGGGCTTGTTGGGTTTGGCCATAATGTTGATTCTCGTGTTGCCATTTACGCAGAAACTTGTGCCGAGTGGTTTATTGCCTTTCAGGTTATCTTATTATCGTGCTCCAACATTTTTTCTCTAGAACTTGCACTTGGTTTTAAGCATTAGATATTTAATTTTCTGTTCTATTTTTAGACAAATTGAGAAATACAGTTGATTTTTCCAGGGATGCATTAGACAGGACATTACTGTCGTTACAATATATGCTTCTCTTGGTGAGGAAGCCTTAATCCACTCTCTCAACGAGGTTTGTCAAATAATATTCTATGTTGCATTCTTCAGTTATTGTAGCTGTAGTATGGACTTCTTTGTTGTAGCTTCAATTACAATGTGTTAAACGTGAGTACTTTACTCTTATGCCAACTGTTTGACAGACCGAAGTATCTACTCTAATTTGCAATTCAAAGCAATTGAGGAAGCTGATGACAATAAGTTCAAGTTTGACAACTATTGAAAATATTATTTATTTTGAAGATGCTGGATACGAAACTGATTTTATTAGCTCTGAAAATACAAGCAAATGGAAGGTCATGTCCTTCTCTGAAGTCATTAAACTTGGTAAGGAAAATCCTGTTGTCCCAAGCTTACCTTCCAGTCAAAGTATTGCTGTTGTGATGTATACGAGTGGCAGTACAGGTTTGCCAAAGGTATGTTCCAATTTTTAGTCTGATTATTTTATACTTTTTTGGGTTAAATCTCGGGCTTTTACGTTTGTGTCAAAGTAATACTTTCCCTGAACCCCAAGTTTGTCAACTTCAATTTATCAGCCACCATGGAACCCTTAGTAGTCAAAGGGACATATAAGCTCAAATGCCTTTAATCATGGGTTCAGACCATGGTGCTTGAACATTGGACGAGTTTCTGTTTGGCCCCTAATTATGCTAGAAGGGGGGGTCAGAAAGGGAATGCATCCTCAATAAGTTAGTTAGAAGAATCAGAGGGGAGGGGACCACGAAGATTACGTAGAGAGGGAATCTGGGATGGACCGGGTAGTATCTATGTTAGAAATAGTACAATGAGGTTTTATGCTTTTAGTGAATGAATTTTGTATAGAGAGGAAGGGAGAGATTACCAACCCTTTGAATTGGCTGGGAGACATTTTATTGCCTTAGGACAATCGTTTTCTTTAATATCAATGCATAGCAAGGGAATATCTTACAGTTTCCCGATCAAAATATTAGAAGGATCATATGGTTGTCTTGTGGAATTGATTCAGGGGTGTAAGTTTGGTCCAATAACCATGATTATAAAAAAATAATCTAGGTTATTCATTGTGTTTGAAATTTTCTTTAATCAATGTGTTGCAACACAATGACTTCTCATCTTGGAACGAAATGAAAATGACTATACTGAGATTTGAACTCATAACGTCATGCTTTTACACTGTTAAATTACCATTCCTCTTAGAAGTTCATATTACTGGATTGTGGTAATTTGTTCTTAAGAATAACATTTAAATGTCTTCGGTCTTGGAAGAAATTCATTATTTGATGAAGATGGTAATGTTGATTGGACTAAAACTCTTTGCCTTCATTTGATGCACCTTCTATAGCAGAAAAAGGACTAGACATGTAAGATTTTCTTTCGTTTCTTCTTCTTTTTTCCTTTTTATCTTTTAAGCTGAGTATTCTGTTTGTCTATTCTTTTTGTCATTTGAAATTTATAGAAGCTGTCTTTGTTTCATAAATGAAGAAGGCATTCCTAACACGTGCGTTAAATATATAGGGGGTTATGATCGGGCATGGTAATATTGTGGCCACCGCTGCAGGTGTCATGACAGTTATTCCAAAACTTGATAGCGATGATGTATACTTGGCATACTTGCCCCTTGCTCATGTTCTAGAACTGGCGGCTGAGGTATCGTCTTGTTTGCATTAAAGTACACCATAGTTTTAAGTATCTTTACTAAATTGTTGTTGTCCAGACTGTCATACTATCTGCAGGATTGGCAATGGGTTATGGTTCGCCATTGACAATGACAGACACTTCAAGTAAAATAAAAAAAGGAACAAAGGGAGATGTTTCTGTTTTAAAACCAACAATCATGACTGCAGTTCCAGCTATCTTAGATCGTATTCGAGATGGAGTTTTGAAGAAGGTTTTAGATGCATAAATGCATTTCCTTTATCGACTTATGACTTGAGTAATTAGTGTATACATGAAAGTTGAGGATATTCTTTAATTATCAATAATGTCACAACTAGGTTGAAGAGGAGGGAGGCTTAGTGAAGAAACTCTTCCACATCGGATATAATCGCCAATTGGCAGCTTTGGAGGGAAGCTGGCTTGGAGCTTGGGGACTTGAAAGACTGTTCTGGAATGTTCTTGTCTTCAGAAATATACGTTCAGTACTTGGAGGTCGTATTCGGTTCATGCTTTGTGGTGGGGCTCCTCTATCAGGAGAGTCTCAACGTTTTTTCAACATTTGCATGGGGTAATGTCGAAACCCTTTTAGATGCAAAACAATTGGGTATTTCAATTAGTTTCAAATAACTTCAATTTCAGTTGTTTTTAGATGCAAAACAAATTCTTTCCTCTCTAATATTTATACATCGTCATTGCAAATTATCATTTGGATTTACAAGCTTTACTTTTGATTATCATTTACCGGGCTATCTAATCAGTCCATTGTTTTCTAATAATCAAAATGTGGCTTGTGTAAATCAATCATTTTTTCAAATTGTATATATTTGTTTCAACGTAATTCTATCATCTTCAATAGGGCTACAATCGGTCAAGGGTATGGCTTGACCGAAACATTTGCTGGAGCTGCCTTTTCCGAATGGGATGACACAAGTGTGGGACGTGTTGGGCCTCCACTTCCTTGTTGCTTCATTAAGGTATGCAGGGATCTTATTTAAATGAAGTAATAAATTTGATTTCTCTAGCCTTCTTTAGTAGGGTCAAAATGAGTTACAGGACACGAACTTCACCCGCTGAAAAAATAATGCTTTGTTGCTACATATTCATGGTGGAAAATGAAAGAGGTATATCATGACATGTAAAAGATCAATAATCTGTAATCTGTTCAATCACAATTGAACTGCCAACATGAGCTAAACATACATAGCTCAGCAGTTAAGATATCTCTCTAATAGAGAAGTTATAGGTTCAATCATTCCACCCACATAAGTTGTAATAATCTAAAATAAAAAATCATCACAGAACCTAAAAACTGGAGCTGATGGGTTACCTGTAAGTTTGATATAATACCAATACTTTAGCACTCTCCTTCGCTCGTGTGTTTGGAAATTAACATGAGGCTTCACAAGTGCCTATCAATACTAATTGTGGAGGAAAAGAACACAGGACCACCTCCTCTAAATCTATCTTAAATCTCTATTGAATCTAAAAACTTAGATTAATGGGTTACTAAAAATATTATGTTGATATTTTAACATTGTCGTAGCTTGTTTCTTGGGAAGAAGGTGGGTATAGGACAACTGACAAACCAATGCCAAGAGGAGAGATTGTTATTGGGGGCACTAGCGTTACTGCTGGTTACTTCAAGAACCCTGAAAAAACTAACGAGGTCTTCAAGGTAATTTTCTTACCATATTTCCATTATATTTCAAATTCTGCAGTAGGTCCCAACTTTCTGCTTTACAATAGGATGACGGAAAAGGCATGCGCTGGTTTTACACGGGAGATATAGGAACATTTCATCCTGATGGATGTCTTGAGATCATAGACAGGAAAAAGGATATCGTTAAACTTCAGCATGGAGAATATATATCCCTAGGGAAGGTGAGGTTTTAAAACTTCAATACAAATTTTGCTGCTAACATACAAGCAGAGATTTTAAGGTTTAAATTCTTCTTCTGTGCATATAGGTCGAGGCTGCCCTACTATCAAGCAAGTACGTGGATAATGTTATGGTATATGCAGACCCCTATCGCGATTATTGTGTAGCAGTTGTTGTCCCTTTGCGTCCAGCCCTTGAGAAGTGGGCCAAAGAAGCTGGCATCAACTACGGGGACTTTTCTCAGCTATGTGAAAATGGTGAAACTATCAGTGAGGTTCAGAGATCCCTTTCCAAGGTTTGCAAATCCTACTCTTATCTATTGAAAGGCAGAAAGATAATAGAAATAGTCTGATGCAAACTGAAAGAGGCGGTAAATATATACGTAGATTGGTTTTGAGATAAAATTCCATAGTTTATGAAGTACATGGATTACACTTCTTGTTCTCAATTGATATTGAGATGAAACTTCATAGTTTATCTAAATATGTTATTTGATCCATGAAACCCAAATGGATTTTGTTAAAAAAAAAAAAAAAAAAAGTGATTCGACCAAAGAATGGGTAACCCAAAGAGTTTTGTTGAGGATCATTTAAAGAATAAAGAGATCTCACAATCTATATAAGATACATGAGTTACTCCTATGGTCAATTGATTTTCAGATGAAATCGATCTATGTTTATCTAATAGATTGCATCGCCGATGATCTTGTAATATATATAGATAGATTTCATAATTGTTAGATGACTTAATATTAAATTAACCTTCATCTTTCACCTTAAGTTTTTGGATCAATCGGTGATTTAAGAGTCATTCTATATTGGAATGGAGAAAATGGAATTAGCATCGAAGAATGAAGCAATTAGGATGGCAGACCATGTTCTTTCTTTGTTCATTAGTAAGATTAGCTCGAAACTTTTGGGGGAATCTAATTATTTAGACCCCTTTGGTACCATTTTTTTGTTTTTAGTTTTTGAAGATTTAGCCACATCCATTCTATCTCTTTATTTTTTGTTTTTATTACCTACTTTCTCCTGATATTTTTAAAAACCTAGCTGAATTTTGAAAATTAGAAAAAACATTTGTTTTTAAAATTTGGTTAAGAATTCAACTCTTTTATTTAGAGTCGTCATAAGAAATTGAGAGGAAATATACTTAATTTTCAAAAACGTTAAGTCCTGTTTGATAACCATTTGGTTTTTGGTTTTTGTTTTTTCAAATTAAGCATATTTCATCCACATTTCTTACAATGATTTACATCCTTATTAAGTACAATGTCGAATTCTTAGTCAAATTTCAAAGCTACTTTTAATTCTCAACATTAGGCTTGGTTTTTTAAATCATTGGTGTAAAGTCGATGACCAAGAAAGAAATTTGGAGGATGTGGAAATAGTATTCGTAGACTTAATTTTCAAGAACAAAATGGTTACCAAACGGGACTTACCGAACAAGTCTTTTTAACTTCAATGAAAGACACAATACAAATCTAAACAGCTACTACTTTGTTATGTTATGATGTAGAATCCCACTTTTGAACAGGGTATTATTTTCAATGTCTTTACAGGTAGCGAAAGATGCAAAGTTACAAAAGTTCGAAATTCCTGAAAAAATAATGTTGGCACCAGATCCATGGACCCCAGACTCTGGATTGGTTACTGCCGCTTTAAAGATAAAGAGGGAACAAGTGAAGGCTAAATTCAAAAATGAACTCCAACAGCTATACAAGTAATTAAAATACTGCCAAACTTTCCACTTTAGTACACAACACAGAGATCTCCACATACTTAACTAAGCTTGTTACCAGTAGTATTCCTTCCTGAAATTAGTGTAAATAATGTATATGTATTACTCTCATCCTTATGCTAAGATTATATATTTCTAGTAGACCACGATGTGTATGTGATTGTCTTTGTTTAGTTTGTATATAGTCTATGATTGGACATAAACAAATAGATTGCAATATATTTTATGTATCTAAATAAACAGGATTTGAAAGGGAGCTGGAGCTTTTCATTTTTAATGTGGAGGTGGTTCTCATTTTTCTTTGCAACGTTACCTCGAACTTGCTTCACGGAACAAATTTAGAAGTTCAAAAACTAAAAATGTTTTTATATCAATATTCTAGTGAATTGAAATTAAGAATTTATTAGATATTAGATAGGTTTTTTCTCTAGTGAATTAAAACAACTATTAATAAAAAGTGATTTAAAATATTTTGCTATATTTGTAAAATTTAAGATAAAAGGACTAGATTTTCAATTACATTAAATGTTTGGTGCTACAACGAAGATTTAGAAACAATCACTAACTTTTCAAATACTTGTGTATTTGATTTTTTTTTTAATTTGATTTTTTTTAATAAAAAGATATTTTTTAGAAAATATTTTTTCCTGTAGTCATTCTAGTTTTATATTAATTGAATTAATTGTTCTATTTCGATATGTATTTATAAATATTCGTATTTACTTAGAATTTTAATAAACTTTAGAACTTTTCTCCCTTCTTACTTTGTAGTAACTTAAAATCAAAAAGGCAAAAAATATATTCGCCTTCCCTTATGAATGTTTGGAAGAATGTTGACACTGAAACTAAGAAAAAATCTTTTTGGTTCCTATATTTTAAGTCAAGCTTCCATTTGATCAATAAATTTTAAAATGTTAATTTTCCTATTCGTAAATTTAAATTCTATGTGGTTACTGTATTTCAAACTATTACACTTTTTCAATTTAGTTTCAATTTGGTTCTTGGACCGTGGTTTTTTAGTTAATATTTATTTTTAATCTTTGACTCTTTTTTTTTTTTTTTTACAATATATGTGGTGGGGGAATCGAGCTTCAAACGATAATACAAGTACTATTACAATTGAGCTATGCTTATTTTGGTTTAATCTTTTGGGTTAATGTATATTAATTAATTTAAAATAATTAAAATAATTATAATTAAATTAGTTTTTCATTAATTTTTCATCACCACTAAAGTTTTCACATGATAATTATTTTGCATTGGTTAACTAAAGGTTAGTATCGAATATTAAAGTGAGCACTAGTAAAAATTCTAGAGTAAAATTGTAAAATATTGAGATTTAAGGATCAAATGAAAACTAAATTCAAAATTAAGGGTAAAAGTATCTTTTTGCAACACAAGGACCATACAGGCATTAAACTCAAAACTCATGGATAAAAGTGTAACATTTTGAAATCTGAGGACCGATGGAAATTAGACTCAAAATTTACAATCAAAATAGTTTTTCTCCCTCCAAATTACTATTATTATTTTACTATATTTAAGGCTAAAGTATACAAAATACTCCTAAATTTTGTACTTTGTGTAAAAAATATCCTTGAATTTTCAAAAGTTTCAAGAATACAACTTTCAAAAAGAGTTAAAAAAATAGACTTACCATTAGTTTTGGATGGAAACTGTATGTATTTTGTGTAAAAAATTCCCTTAAAACTTTCAAAAGTTCTAAAAACAATCTTAAACTTTAAAAAGAGTTCAAAATACACTCACCGTTAGTTGAATGTGTGTTAATAGCCAAATACATATTTTTAAAATTTGGCTATTTATTGTTTTAGTATGTTTTAAAGGGAGATTTTGATTTTGAAATTTTGTGAGATTTTTATGTTTTAACTTAAAGTTTTGATTTTCATTTGAGTTGTTGAGAAAATTAGTGTAAGAAGTTGACAACTAGAAGAGAAATGAGAGCATCTATATGGAATAAAAAAAGGATATCTGTATAATTTGTTTTAAAATTGATTCTTTGCGAACTCAATAAAACTTCAAACAAATTGATCATTATACTAATGGTAGGAGAATTTTTAAATTCTAGAGTTATTTTTGCAACGAGGTATTTACTATTCCCATTCATATGCTAACCGTAAGAGTAATTTTTAATTTTTTTTTTAGTTTAAAGATATTTTGTACTTTTCAAAGTTTACGCGTACTTTTGAAATAAAATACCAACAGTTTCATCCAAGTCTAACAACAAGGATATATATATATATTTTTAACTATAAGGTACTTTTGAAACTTTTAAAAGTTTAGAAGTATTTTTGGCACAAAGTACAAGATTAAAGGGTATTTTTTATAATTTAGTCTATATTAAATTTGTTGGGAATGTCCTAGAACTCGCAGTTCGTGTTAAACATTCTATTTAATCAATGACAATGACTTGTTGATTTTGCATCTTATTATGAAAATCCAATAAACGTATCCTTGGCTATAGTCTGTGTAACGACGCGACCCCCTAGGACTTAAGTTAGGCCGTTACTAAATACATGCATGCATGGAACTTAAAACTACATTTTTTTATGGTAAAATAAATGCTAAATAAATAAAGTAAGTGCAAAAGGCTTTCATTAAATTCAAATATTAAAAATAACAATAGGGTACCCATAAATCATAAATGATAATAAATAAGTCTGAAAACGATTCTTAATAGTAAGTTTCAAATATCAAAACTGAAAGTTAAGAAAAACATGAAAAGAAATCTAAATCTCATGAACGGAAGCATAAAACTAGTCTCAGTGGCTCGATCACGAATTCCACTTGTCCATTGTCGGTGCATCTCTACTTTTACCTGAAACAACAACATGAGAAAGAATGAGTATAAAATACTCAGTAAGTAACCCACTACTGGGGTCAAGTTAGACATCTATGTCCTCTAGATGCCTACCTCTAGTGGAACATATAAACTGTCCTAGTCCTCATGGGACACATACATACATGAAAAACTGAGTTCTATCCTACTGTAGCTAAATATGCCCACTACCTCTGGTGAATCCCAAAGGAAACACAATCTGGTGAATCCTGAAGAAAACACGATATCTGGTGAATCCCAAAGGAAACACAAACTGGTGAATCTCGAAGGAAATAGAAACTGTTGAATCCCGAAGGAGACATAATATTTGGTGAACCCCGAAGGAAACACAATATCTGGTGAATCCCAAAGGAAACACAAACTGGTGAATCCCAAAGGAAACACAAACAGGTGAATCCCAAAGGAAACACAATATCTGGTGAATCCTAAAGGAAACACAAACTGGTGAATCCCGAAGGAAACACAATATCTGGTGAATCTCAAAGGAAACACAAACTGGTGAATCCCAAAGGAAACATAAACTGGTGAATCCTGAAGGAAACACAAACTGGTGGTCATTCTAACTAATCAGTAAAATTACTATCACAATCTTGACATCACAATCTCAACATGGTTCTATAACATACATATACATCTCATCATCATGATTCTACAATATACATATAAATTTCTTCATCATAGCTTTACAACATATGTATACATCTCATCCTCCTCAGATTCAGCAGAATCTCCAATAAAAATAATATACTCAGATCATACTAGTATTCAAGCATCTCTATGCACAACTAGCCTTTTAAACTCTCGTATCAGCAAGGCATACATAAATATCAAACTATCAATATATCCTCAGTAAATCATATTTGTCAATTCCTGACTCTAGTCATTTCAAACCTCAGTCAATGAAGGCAGACACAAATATCATGCTAACTAATAATCCTCACTAAATCATAATTATCATTGTCGGGCACTAGGGCAGTTTTAGTAGTAAGATTACTTACCTCAACTTGGTAAAAAACCAAAAACAAAATCTTCTTAGAACTTCTTTAGCACACTTGAATCAACCTAAAGTTGTGGCTTGGTCCAAGACAAATTCCAATACTCAATTTAATTATCCAATCTGATCATGAATTAAATCCAAAATCAATAACTTAATTTTCCCACTATTACTCTCAATCCAAAAGAATAACCATCCAACAACTTACAAAACTTACCGATCTTCACTAATTTTCTGCCAAACACAAAATGGTATCTAGCTTGATGGTCAATGCCTCAAAACTTCCAAATCTTGAATCTAAGTTTCAAACCAAAGAGAGGTTACTAATTTAACCCAAAATCAAAGGGGTGAACTTCACCTCCCAAATTATAAGGAAAAATAAGTCTTACCCCAAGGTTTTCCTCAAAATTCCGACAAAGATCTGGACAATGGCGGCCGACGGCGCATCGACTTGTGGCTGACATAGATAGGTAGCGTGTGTTGCTGTCGGACGGCATAAATTGTTTAGGCTAGTGGCTGGTAGTGAAGGCCTTGCATGAGGAGGGTTTGCGAGAGTGGGAGAGAAGGGGAATTTCTAGTTTACAGATTTTATTCAGCAGCGATTACGAACAAAACCAGAGCTTCAAACAACGATCCAACCATTCAAAATGAAACTCTATACTTGTCTCGAACAGATTGACCAAATTTTAGCACGGTCCAACAATTTAAACTCTGGCAATTGACAATTTATTGGAAGCTGTTGCTGAAAAATCGAATTGCTTTCTCCCAATTTTTGACCTCTTTTCACTTTCATTAATTTCGAAAAAAAATCTCATTTCTTTTATTTTTTTTTTCCAAATTTTGAAAGATAAATAAAATATTTTATCACAATATCTCTAAAATCTCCAAAGATTCTATTAAATTTAGAAATCAATTGACTTTTCAAATTATCTTAATTTAGGCTTAAAAACCAAAATTAAAGGGCATAAGATCCATCAAATTTGATACAAATTTAAATCCTTCCAAATATTTAAATCAATTTCAAAACCACATGAAATTAATTATCTTTTTTAAGTTTTTTTTAAGTTGGCCCTAAAATCCAAAATCAAAGGGAAGCAAAATTGAATATTTTCAAGATAATCCGTTCGAATATCTAATCAATTAAATTCAATTTAACCAATAAAATTTTTTCAATTTTTCTTAACCCCAATTTTTCTAAATGAAAGGGAAATTTTAAAAACTCAATAATTTTAGATAATTAACTTAAATTTTCCTGAAATTCGGGATGTTACATTCTTCCCTTCTTAAGAAACTTTCGCCCTCGAAAGTTCAAGTCCTTAAAGGCTCCTGATACTTAGGTCTTATCTCATCCTCATATTTCCAAACTTCTTCTTCAGACCGATAATTCTACCGAAGAACTTTTAATTAGCACTAACTCCACGTTTCAAAAAGTCTTCACCTCCTACCATGAATTGTATAACTTATCTGAGATAATATCATGTTACTATTTAGTCTTAAAATAAACACATAACACTATTTAGATCCTCCTATGCACGAGTCTTAAAATCTCACTTAAATGAGGCTCTCGAAGTGTCCATAAAAATACATCATCATAATTTCATAGTTGTAACCATTACCTAATGTCAGTTTCTAAGATAAAGACCTTCATGATTGCATACATCTATATCGAGAATGTTCACACTCCATAGAGTGGATCACCTCACTGTCCATGCAACAGAAAATATATCTCTTGTGGCATCTCAAGTCCAGGATTTAGAATTCGGATCCGGCACCTAATTGCCTTGACAATCCCTTGCAACCGAGATACGCTATCATATTCAATTTGTAATAGTTGATACAAAGTCGCGTGAATCATATTTCTTTCATAATAAACAAAGCTGGTGTGCTCCAAGGCAAAACATTAAGGCACATATGAAACACTTGGTTAAATGGTTCTTGTATAAGTGACTTAGGCTATTCCAACTCTGCTAGAGTCCTTCTATGAGGAGCCTTAAGGATAGGAGTTGCTCTCAACTCAAGTTCATCTCTAGTGCTAGGGGTCATTCTGCGAGATCAAATTTACTCAACCTTAATACTCATATAACTTGTTTCTTACTTGCAGCTAGATTACTTTCATCTTCAAATAAAATTGATGGCTTCATTAATTCCTTGTTCTAGATATTCGTGTCCACAATCAAAACCTCTATACCTTGCTAATACCTTTCAATGTCTTCTCCCTCTTTAACGAGGCCTTACCCCTTCCATTTCCATAGTTTCTAGCAATTATTGCTACTAAACATCTTTTCATAAAACGTTATTTCCTCTGATTCCACTATAATTTGAAGAAGATTGCTAAGCACTCTTCCAATGCATGATAGTCTAGCTTAATCAAATTCTCATGCTAAAATTGAGTTCCATGACCAATAGCTTAGGCAGATATCCATTCAACCAACAAATACTAAGATCCATAGTTCCAAATAGTAATGAGATTGTTCATACCAACTCTAAAGGTTCATAAACACATATTTCCTATCTTGGACACCAAACCAAACCTCTGTTCTTAATCTCAAAACATAAATTTCCCTTACCTTCTCAAAACAACAAAATATTTCCCAAATCCTTTCATCTTCCCTTATCTTTTCGAAGACCAATAAATCCAAGATGTTCTATTTCACTTTCCTAGTGAAATATATCTGTACCAAAACATGTGACTATTCGAATCCCTTTTCACAGTCTACAATCCAACAACCTAAGCATGCTATATATATATATATATATTTGATTAATGCCTATTGCAGTCCAAAGTTCCAAATAGTAATAGGAGATTCCTCCTTTACACTAAAACCAATACCTCTTTTACACTAAAACCAATGCCTTATATCCACCCATATCATGTTTTAAAATCCAAACCATACTTAACTATTTGGGAGTCTTGAACACATTAATTTCCATTTATCTCCCCAAATAAATAAAAACCTTTCCTTAAATACTTTTATTTTTCTCCATATTTATCCTTGCTTAACCCAACAACTTGAAGGTGCACTTTTCACTTCCAGAGTGAAACATAATCCCTAAACCAAGACATATGACCCTTTATACCCTTTTCCATAAATCTAAAATTCCATTCCAAACTTGGAACCATAGTAGAGTATCCCCATAAGATCACATTGCTTTTAAACTTCAAAATGTTTATCCTTCCTCTTGGTATGGTTAATTAAACTTGAACCTTTTCATTGCAACAAACACATAGTTCAAACCCAAGCACCTTAAGAATTTTCAATCCAATAACTCGTTTTCTCCTATCTAAAGGCAACTATAAATTCAACCATCTTGGCATTCCTTGACCAATTCATCTTACCTAGTTCTTGTAAAGAGTTCCTCATACTATCACTTTATGCTCCATCTAGTAATTCTTCTTCCTTTTAGGAACGTTACATAAAGAACCAAAATACCATACACTACTCGCTCCACCAACTTCGATACCATGAAAGTGATCATGACCTATTAATCCTTTCAATTTTTTTTTCTTGGAACATTTTGACTTTAATATTCAGTAATCCTTAATAAAATTTATACTCTTTTCTTCACATCTTTCTTATCTTATAAAGAAATCTTTTTTTGTAACTAAGAATGTGTGCCTTGTGATAAAGTTCCTTGTAGCACCACTAGTTTTATTCTCGTAATGCAAAACTTAATATTATTCCCTAATGAATTTCCAATTCACCTACCTTATTTTATAGATTAACCAAATACATCCATTTTTTTTTTCATGTCATAAGTGCATAACAATTCATAGTTCTATCAGGTTTTAATATCTCTGAACAAAAATATATGTCCGTTTCTAACAGTCCTTCCACGAATTAAACTAACGTCAAATGGCCTTATTATGATTCTTCTTTCTTTCTATAATACCCAAACAAAATAGCCATCTCATACTAACTTCTTTCAGGTCGTTAAACTAGCAATAACAATCAGTCAATACATAAAGCTTAGACATGAAGGCTTTTAAGCACATCTTCCATAAAACATTTAATGAAAGAACATACCTGGCGAGGACGAAGGATCCGTGAATAGCCATAAGGGACACAAAACCAAGACTTACATCATAAGTCAGTCTACAAAACCTAAAACTTAGGCTCTGATACCAACTATAACGGCCCGACCCCCTAGGACTTAAGTTAGACCGTTAATAATATATGCATGCATGAAACTTAAAACGACACTCTTTTATGGTGAAATAAATGCTAAATAAGTAAGGTAAGTGCAAAAGACTTTCATTAAATTCAAATATAAAAAACAACAATAGGGTACCCATAAATCATAAATGATAATAAATAAGTCTGAAAACGATTCTTAATAGTAAGTTTCAAACATCAAAACTGAAAGTTAAGAAAAACATGAAAAGAAATCTAAATCTCATGAGTGGAAGCATAAAACTAGTCCCAGTGGCTCGATCACGAATTCTGCTTGTCCATCACCGATGCATCTCTACCCTTACATGAAACAACAACATGAGAAAGAATAAAATACTCAGTAAGTAACCCCACTACTGGGGTCAGGTTAGGCATCTTTGTCCTATAGATGCTTACCTCTGGTGGAACATATAAACTGTTCTAGTCCTCATGAGACACATACATACATGAAAAACTGAGTTTTATTCTACTGTAGCTAAATATGCCCACTACCTCTGGTGAATCCTGAAGGAAACACAATTTGGTGAATCCCGAAGGAAACACGATATCTGGTGAATCCCGAAGGAAACAAAAACTGGTGAATCCCGAAGAAAACATGATATCTGGTGAATTCTGAAGGAAACACAAACTGGTGAATCCCGAAGGAAACACAATATTTGGTGAATCTCGAAGGAAACACAATATCTTGTGAATCCCCAAGGAAACACAATATCTTGTGAATCCCAAAGGAAACACAATATCTGGTGAATCCCGAAGGAAACACAAACTGGTGAATCCCGAAGGAAACACAAAATCTGGTGAATCCCAAAGGAAACACAAATTGGTGAATCCCGAAGGAAACACAAAATCTGGTGAATCCCAAAGGAAACACAAATTGGTGAATCCCAAAGGAAACACAAACTGGTGAATCCCAAAGAAAACAAAAACAGGTGAATCCCAAAGGAAACACAAACTGGTGAATCCCAAAGGAAACACAATATCAGGTGAATCCCAAAGGAAACACAAACTGGTGAATCTCGAAGGAAACACAATATCTGGTGAATCCCGAAGGAAACACAAACTGGTGGGCATTCTAACTAGTAAAATTACTATCACAATCTTGACATCACAATCTCAACATGGTTCTATAACATACATATACATCTCATCATCATGATTCTACAATATACATATAAATTTCTTCATCATAGCTTTACAACATATGTATGCATCTTATCCTCCTCAGATTCAACAGGATCTCCAATAAAAATAATATACTCAAATCATACTAGTATTCAAGCATCTCTATGCGCAACTGGCCTTTTAAACTCTCATATCAGCAAGGCATACATAAATATCAAACTATCAATATATTCTCAGTAAATCATATTTGTCAATTCCTGACTCTAGTCATTTCAAACCTCAGTCAATGAAGACAGACATAAATATCATGCTAACTAATAATCCTCAATCAATCATAATTATCATTGTCGGGCACTAGGGTAGTTCTAGTAGTAAGATTACTTACCTCAACTTGATAAAAAAACATAAAACAAAATCTCCTTAGAACTTCTTTAACACACTTGAATCAACCTAAAGTTGTGGCTTGATCCAAGACAAATTCCAATACTTGATTTAATTAGCCAATCTGATCATGAATTAAATCCAAAATCAATAACTTAATTTTCCCACCATTACTCTCAATCCAAAAGAATAACCATCTAACAACTTACAAAACTTATCGATCTTCACTAATTTTCTGCAAAACAAAATGGTATCTAGCTTGATGGTCAATGCCTCAAAACTTCCAAATCTTGAATCTAAGTTTCAAACCAAAGAGAGGTTACTAATTTACCCAAAATCAAAGGGGTGAACTTCACCTCCCAAATTATAAGGAAAAATAAGTCTTACCCAAGGTTTTCCTCAAAATTTTGACAAAGATTGGGGCAATGGCGGCCGACGGTGCGTCGACTTGTGGCTGCCATAGATAGGCAGCGTGTGTTGCTGTTAGACGACATAAATTGTTTAGGCTAGCGGCTGGTAGTGAGGGCCTTGCATGAGGAGGGTTTGCGAGAGTGGGAGAGAAGGGGAATTTCTAGTTTACAGATTTTATTCAGCAGCGATTACGAACAAACCAGAGGTTCAACCATGATCTAACCATTCAAAATGAAACTCTATACTGTCTCGAACAGATTGACCAAATTTGAGCACGATCCAACAATTCAAACTCTGGCAATTGACAATTTTATTGAAGCTGTTGCTGAAAAATCGAATTGCTTTCTCCCCAATTTTTGACCTCTTTTCACTCTCATTTAATTTTAAAAAAAAAATCTCAATTCTTTTATTTTTTTTTCCAAATTTTGAAAAGATAAATAAAATATTTTATCACAATATCTCCAAAATCTCCAAAGATTCTATTAAATTTAGAAATCAATTAACTTTTCAAATTATCTTAATTTAGGCTTCAAAAACCAAAATTAAAGGGCATAAGATCTATTAATTTGATACAAATTAAATGCTTCAAAATATTTAAATCAATTCAATACCACATGAAATTAATTATCTTATTTATTTTTTTAAGTTGGCCCTAAAATCCAAAATCAAAGAGAAGCCAAATTTAATATTTTCAAGATAACCGGTTCGAATATCTAAACAATTAAATTCAATTCAACCAATAAAAGTTTTTCAATTGTTTCAATTTAACCCCAATTTTCCAAATGAAAGGGAAATTTTAAACTCAATAGTTTTAGATAATTCACTTAAATTTTCCTGAAATTCGGGATGTTACAGTCTGAATGCTATAACTTTATGTAGTGACATAAACAGGATCAAGTTGACAGTATATAGCCTAAATGGTCTAATAAGTATATGGATGAAATTGGGTATCTCATCCTGGTAACACTATTGGATACGACCCACTCTGTAGTTGTTACAAGAAGTTGTAAGGTGCTACAAACGATGTAAACCACAAATCGTTCATGCTGAGACATGAGAGTGGGGCATCTTATGCAATGAGTTTGTATATAGACCGGACCATGAAAATAGTCACTTTTCTTTATAATGACCGTTTACTGTTAAAAATGACTATTTCATTTATTATATAACCTAGGTTAACTCGATCTTAATCCTGAGCTAGCTATGAACTCCTGTTTGTTCAGGATTATCCTTTGATCTGCAAACGGTGAGAGTAGTCCAACAACACTACTCAATAAGCTTACCATTTTGGGGATAAAATCGGATGAATAGCTGGGGATATGGTCTTACAAGATGGAATTCACTCCTACCCTATTTAGGGTTAGCAGATAGGTTGTTCTCTTAAGTACTGACTCCAGGTCTTGAACAATTGGGGCCCCGCCTTCTCATGATAGAGAAAGGATTTGATTCGTAGAAATTATGAATCAGAATTGTTCATTAGAGAATCAATAGGAACTTAAGGAACAAGATGTAGTCACAGGGGTAAAACGATATTTTTGACCTAGCTGTGATTACGAACAACCTGTGAAGGATCGGCTTACTGATTATGGTTATTAAGTGGACATAATATATCTATAGTGAGGGGAGTTCAACTATGGGCTATAGTGGAGTGTCCCATTGGTTAACGAATGAGGGTTATATCGGACTAATGAGTTTAGCCGATTAATCTCGAATCGTTGGAGTCCATGATCTGTAGGTCCGCGAGGTCTCCCTACTAACTCGTAAATGGATAAGCTTTAGGGTAGTTTGAGAGATTAATTTGAAACGTTCAAATTAAACGGAAGAAGAGAATAAATATTTAAATATGATTTAAATATATAAAGATGATTATTATGCAAAAATTAATTTAATATTTGATATTAAATTAATTAATTTTTTTAAAATTAATTTATGAAATTAATTTAAGAAAATAAATTTTTGAATTAAAATGATTTATTTTTTTTGTTTTAAAAAGGAAATGAAAAATGTTTTGCATGTTTGTATATAATGGAAAAAGAGTTTTCTCCATTATCATCATCTTTATGCTCACACACAAACCATGATCTTCTCTACTTTGATTTTCCAAGCATGAACTGGAAGCCATGCACTCCATCTCTTTGCATGTTCATCTTAATATATAAAGAAGATAGGAGTTGTTGGAGAAGAGAAGAATACAGAATTTCGAGAAAATTTTCTCTGAAGAAGAAGTTGTCTTCTTCAGCTGTGCTACTGTGAGTTTCTCTGGTTTCTTCACATCTTTAAGCTATTCTTGAGCCCCACAACTCTGCCTAAAGCTCCAAGAGCATAGTAGGGAAGGATTTGATGTGGTTCCCGTTGATAACAAAAGAAGACAACAGCTGAACAGGCGTTTTCTTGGAGAGTTCATCAAAGATATGTTCAGAAAACCCATTTTTTTGAGAAGAGCATGCTTTAGTTTTTGCTAAAATTAGTGAATTAGAAAGCTTATGAATCCTTGATACTTCCAGATTCCAGTGATTCATCTATATCATTAGCCAGAAAGCCCTTCTCTTGCTTAGAAAGAAAGTATCATTTTATTAAGAATAAGAGACTTCTCTTCTTTCATAAGCTCCTTTCGGTAAGGTTAGTTGAGTCTAATGTTCAAAGAGTTCGCGGTAGTCGTGTCTGTCAAGTACTGGATATCCCTGTAATTCTTCCTATTACACTAGATGCTCAATCAAATTGGTTTGCAGGATTCTTTGATGCTGATGGTACCATTGGTTTCGCTATGAAAAATCGACTACCTCAACTAAGTATTCGAGTAACTAATAAACTTCTACAAGATGTAGAGTCTTATAAGGTAGTATTTGGAGGAAATATCTACTTTGATAGTAGTCAAAATGGTTACTATCAATGGTCTGTACAAAGTCTGTCTCTTATACACATCTAGATGTGTATAAGAGACAGGACTAAGGCCTGTCAAATCAGTTGAAGATGATAAGACCTAATCCGGCTTTCCGTGCGATATCCCCTTGCTAAAGGCCTATCTCTCATCTTTCAGGCAGGTTGAATGGATCATAGAAGGTGCAAGATGTGCTTCCATTCCTTTACCTATTTTTGTGCTTTTAGCAGCTCGTGACCAAAGATCTCAGTTAACCCTCTTTTTTTAGTGATTGCCATACAGAGACAAGTTCGCGCTTTTTCCTTAGTAGGAAGGTCCTCAAAGCCTCTTCGTATTTACTATATTTCGTACGTCTTGGATATAACACGTTCCTTTTTTTTAGTGTGCTTGGTTCGCCTGCCTTCCTGACCACGGATAGGCTACGGGGCTTTGCACTTCGGCCCCTGAGAATACCACATCAAGGTGACAGGATTCGAACCTATGGCCCTCTGTACCCAAAACAGATGTTGCATGTCGTTTTACTCTTTCAATTGGTATCAGAGTATCTTTTAAGCTTTCCATTCGATCCAATTTTGGCAAGGTGGGTGTTTTTTCATGAGATATGTGAAACTTATGCACTGCTATGGTTTTCTCTATTTTGGCATTTTAATTCTCTTTAATTTCTCAATTAAATTTCTAATTGGCTCTTGTTTGATGAGCATTTATGTGTTAGCAAGAGTTTGTAATTTATTTGGAGTTGTTAGAGTTGAAATTAAGATGTAATTGAAACAAGCAAAGGAGGTCGAGCTGCTGTTCAAGATTTTTCAGCTTTTACTTAAATCTGTTGTTGAGGTCTAGTTGCTAAATGATCGTTTAGCTCTAGGCGTTACATGATGAGAAGAAAAGCTAGACGATCGTTTAGTAATATGTGTTGGTTGTTGTGATGTTGAACGCTAAACGATCGCGTACCTGTGGGAGTTAAGCGATGCGTTCATTTGCTATACGATAGCATTACGCAATCGTTTAGTTTTTGTCGTGGGAACTAGATGATTCGTTGATTTTGCTAAACGATGGTGCTATACGATCGTTCAGCAACATTGCATGTTAAAAGATGCGATGAAATGCTACGTGATAGCACTGAGCGTTCATTTGGTCGCGGAGCTAAGCGATCGTGTAGATAAATGCTATACGACGCGATGATGTTCAATACGATGGAGCTATGCGATCATTTAGCTGCGGGCGGATACTAAATGACGACTTGAATGTGCAGGGCGATGGTGTTATGTGATCGCTTAGTACTATGCGATGGAGCTAAGCGATTGCACTGCGATGGAACTAAGCGATCGTCTAGTCCTATGCGATAGAGCTAAACGATCATTCAGGTTTCAAGAAACACTATACGATCGTGTATTTCCTCACAACCCCAGACGATTACATCCAGGTGTTACATGATCGGCCTTAGCAGTATATTGAGGTTGGACCGAAAGCAACCGACTCGATCGGTTTACCCAAGGCTTAATCCGGTTCAGCCTCAAATCGTTGTGGTTGGTCTGGTCCAGACTCGTCCAGCCTGGTTAAAGTTGTTTTGGGTTCGATTTGGAGCGGTTCAAACGGTTCAAAGACGGTTATGAAGCTGTTTGTAATAGTTAGCTATTTGTTTGCTTGTTTATGCCAAAACGAAAACTATAACAATTAGTATTTAATTGTTTATGCATGAGATGTATGTGATAATTAAATAAATTCATGTATATGCATACTGTATATGCATACAGTATGCCATGTAGATTTAAAATCCCACTGTAAGAAGCATGTTACATGCATTGACAGTATGTTATAATTGTTATAATATATAGTATGCATGTTAGGGTTATGTTTAATATAATAGTTATATTAGATAACTTTGTTGAATGTTGTGGATGTTTAAGCATGTCTAAATTTTGTAAGTTGTTATAAAATTGATTAGACTTTTAAAATCCATAACAAAGAACAGCTGGATGCTTACTTAGGTTAAAAACTAATTTTAATCGTTAAAATAGATTGTTGCCTTATAAAATATGGTTACAAACTCATACTGGTTCATAAGCCTATCTAAGACCGGGGTACTTAAGTCGACAGTTTACGGAACACCTCCTACCTGGGGATTATGACCGAACAATTGAGAGTTGCTAACTAATTTTATGAGCTTGCGTGAGTGATATGAGGTAATAAAATGGTTTATCACCTAGACATTGTAAGTTAAATCCAATTATAAGAGTTATATTTGGACAAACCACTTAGACTTAGGTTGTATGAAATTAGCCGTCATGCCTTAGTAAATTACACAAACATTTAGAACACTTCAATGGGAGATTAACAATATATTTGATATATAGTTATTAGCTCTCACGTCCTCAAGAGTTCACACTGTGAGATCCATGCTCGGCTTCTTGTCGATTTTACTTTGCTCTATACGGAAAGTGTTTGCATGGGTCAATAACAAGGTGAATGAGGGAAGTGGTTCATAGTAAGTGGGTGAAGGAAATGTGTCAACATTGTCGTATGGTCTCCTCCATTAGTTTGAATCATGAGATTCATATGTTGCGCCTGTTTTCGTTTTTATGCGGCACTAGCTAGTCGTTGACCGCGGCGATCCATACGAAGGGTTGTAACATAGGATTTAGAATAACCCAAGCTTTAGTAAAATGAATAGGGTCTTATAGTTTCGTCTTGGTTATTTTCTTCTCTCTCGGAGGCATATTCATACCGTCCTATAAGATCTGAAAATGGCGGGTCACACTTGCAAGAATTACTAAGTGTTAGTAAGGATCTTGACCGAAAACGATAACCAAAAGAACTATTGGGATATGAGTTATTCTAGATAATATTATTTGGTCAAGAACTGTCTTGCTTCTGTGAAGGAATTCTTGACTGCCTCATGGTAGCACTTGTTCTAAATCACTTAAGTATCGTTGCAAATAAATAAAGATTTATTGGGTACTTTATTAGTTTTGCTAAAATGGATTTAGATGCATATTTAATAGAATTTGTTTAAAATTTTTCAGCAATGTCGAACTCGATTATACAACTACTTGTTTCTGAAAAATTTAACGGAGAGGGTTACTCAAATTAGAAATCAAATATCAATACAATATTAGTAGTAGATGACTTGAGGTTTGTGTTAACGAAGGAGTGTCCTCCGGTTCCGAGTTCAACGGCGACCCGAAATGTTCGGGATGTTTATGATAGGTGGGCAAGGGCGAACGAAAAATCCCGGGCCTATATTTTGGCGAGTATATCTGATGTACTCAACAAGAAACATGAGGTCATGCCCACAGCTCGTTAGATCATGGCATCATTACAGGAGATGTTTGGGCAACCATCATCGTCTGTTAGACATGAAACCATTAAATATGTGTATGTGACACGTATGAAGGATGGGACCAACATGAGAGTACATGTTCTTGACATGATGGTCCATTTTAACATCGCAGAGGCTCACAGAGCTATGATAGACGAAACAAGTCAAGTGAGCATGATACTGGAATCTTTTCTTGAGAGTTATCTGCCGTTCAGGACAAATGCTGTCATGAACAAAATCACTTATAACTTAGCGACGTTGTTGAATGAATTACAAAATTATCAATCGATGATGAAACTCAAGGAAAAGGAAATAAATGTTGTTTCTAAACCAAAATTTCTTTACAAAGGGTCTACGTCTGATACGAAATCCGTTGATGATAAGGAAGCTGGTCCTTCTTCTTCTTCTAAAGATAAAACCATACAGATGAAAAAGAAAGGAAAAGGGAAAAAGAAAACCACTGGAAGAAAAACAAAAACAAAACTCCCAAGGGAAAATGTTTCCATTGTGGAGAGGTTGGGCATTGGAAGCGTAATTGCCCAAAATATTTGGCTGAAAAGAAAGAAGAAAATAATAAACAAGGTAAATATGATTTATTAGTTGTTGGAACATGTATAGTGGAAAATTCTCACCTTACCTGGATATTAGATTTAGGCGCTGCTAATCATGTTTGTACTTTTCTACAGGAAACTAGTTCTTGTAGAAGACTTTTTGAATATGAGATGACTTTCAAGGTGGGCACAGGTGAAGTCATTTCAGTCGAAGCAGTGGAAGATGTGAAGTTGTTTTTTGGAGATTCTTTTATCTCACTCAAGAATGTGTTCTTTGTACCTAAGATGAAAAGGAATCTGATCTCCATTTCTTGCCTTTTAGAAAATATGTACAGTGTATTTTTGAATATAATGAAGTAGTCTTATCCCCATACCCGGAGTAGTACTCTATAAAGCCGTTGTTGTTGCTTATTGCTTTCTAGTCTACTACAATCTTTCTTTCTTTATACACACTCTCAAATCTTCTTACGAAAACCTTTTCTCTAAACCCGTTTTCTAAAACCATTTTCCCTCGAACGGGATTGGAGGTTGCAAGAGGCACTCGGTGTGCCATCGGCAGTCCAAAAGTGTTTTAGAAACACCATATCAATTGTGGAAAGGACGCAAAGCAAGTTTACGTCATTTTCGCATCTGGGGTTGTCCAGCACATGTGTTGGTCTAGAATCCTAAGAAATTGGAAACACGTTCGAAATTATACCTATTTGTAGGATATCCCATGGAAACAAAAGGAGGATACTTTTATGATCCCCAAGAAGATAAAGTGTTTGTATCGACAAATGCAACTTTCTTGGAAGAGGATCATATTAAGAATCATCTACCTCGCAGTAAACTAATATTGCAAGAACTGTCTAATGATACTACAGATAAATCAACAAGAGTTGTTGATCAAGCTGGTCCATCAACAATGGTTGTTGTCCTGTTAAGTCCATCCCAAGATTTGAGGATGCCTCGTCGTAGTGGGAGGGTTATTCAACAACCTGAATGCTACATGGGTTTAAAAGAAACTCAAAATATCATACAAGATGATGGTTTAGAGGATCCATTAATCTTTAAGAAGGCAATGGAAGATGTTAACAGGGAATAATGGATAAAAGCCATGGATGATGAAATGAAGTCTATGTACTTCAACTCAGTCTGGGAACTTGTAGATCAACCACAAGGTGTTACACCTATAGGTTGTAAGTGGATCTACAAGAGAAAACGAGACCAAACTTGTAAGGAACAGGCCTATAAAGCCAGGCTCGTGGAAAAG
This sequence comes from Benincasa hispida, assembly GCF_009727055.1. Taxonomy (NCBI): domain Eukaryota; kingdom Viridiplantae; phylum Streptophyta; class Magnoliopsida; order Cucurbitales; family Cucurbitaceae; genus Benincasa; species Benincasa hispida. The sequence goes on along the minus strand of NC_052353.1, from coordinate 51,234,042 downwards.
GATTTTACCCAAAGAGAAGAAGTTGATTATAAAGAAACTTTTTCTCCTGTTGCCATGATTAAATCAATAAGAATAATTCTTGCCATTGCCACATATTATGACTATGAAATATGGCAAATGGATGTTAAGACAACTTTTTTGAATGATTATCTTGATGAAAGTATTTTTATGTCTGAACCAGAGGGGTTCGTCGAAACAGGATAGGAACAGAAAGTCTATAAGCTTAATCAATCCATTAATGGATTGAAACAAGCGTCCAGATCCTGGAATATAAGATTTGACACTGCGATCAAATCTTATGACTTTGAGCAGAACGTTGACAAACCTTGTGTATACAAGAAGATAGTCAACAAAACTTTAGCATTATTAGTTCTGTATGTTGATGATATCTTGCTCATTGAGAATGCGACAAGCTTTCTTGCTGACGTAAAGAGATGGTTAGCATCACAGTTCCAAATGAAAGATTTGGGTGATGCTCAGTATGTTCTAGGAATACAGATCTTTCGAGACCGAAAGAATAGAACATTAGCACTGTCTCAGGCATCTTATATTGACAAGATGTTGTCAAGGTATAATATGCAAAATTCCAAGAAAGGTTTATTACCTTTTAGGCATGACATTCATTTGTCGAAGGAACAATGTCCTAAGGCACCTTAAGAGGTTGAAGAGATGAACAGAATTCCATATGCTTCTGCAGTTGGGAGTTTAATGTACGCTATGTTATGTACATGTCCCGACATATGTTTTGCAGTTGGAGTCGTTAGCAGGTTCCAATCTAATCCTGGACACGGTCATTGGACCGCTGTAAAAAATATCCTCAAGTATCTTAGGAGAACGAGGGACTATATGCTTGTGTATGGACCTAAGGATTTGATCCTTACAGGATACACTGATTTTGATTTTCAGACTGACGTAGATTCCAGGAAATCTACTTCAGGATCAAATTTCAACTCTTAACGAAGGAGCTTATATGTTTGGAGAAGCATCAAGCAAAGTCTGTTCCCGCTGACTCCACCGTTGGACGAAGTCGGAAATACCGTGGCTGCATGAAGCAGTATGGCTACGCAAATTCTTAGCTGATTTGGAAGTCGTTCCAAATATGCACCTGCCTATCATACTGTATTGTGACAACATTGGTGCTGTTGCTAACTCAAAGGAACCCAGGAGTCACAAGCGTGGAAAACACATTGAACGAAAGTACCATCTCATCTGGAAGATTGTACACAGAGGAGATGTGCTTGTCACAAAGATAGCCTTTGAAGACAATCTTGCTGATCCATTCACCAAGGCCCTCTAGGCTAAAGTTTTCAAGGGCCACCTAGTGGGACTAGGACTCCGAGTGGTGTAATCTCGGGCAAGTGGGAGAATGTCTATGGTATTGTAGATGCCCTAGTTTATTGTATTTTTCCCATTATTTATCTCAACATTATATTGTATATATTTGTTCTCACTGGAGTTTTAGTCCAAGTGGGAGATTGTTGGGAATGTCGTAGAACTCGTAATTCATGTTAAACATTCTATTTAATCAATAACAATGACTTGTTGATTTTGCATCTTATTATGAAAATCCAATAAATGCATCCTTGGCTATAGTCTGAATGCTGTAACTTTATGTAGTGACATAAACAGGATCAAGTTGATAGTATATAGCCTAAATGGTCTAATAAGTATATGGATGAAATTGGGTATCTCATCTTGGTAACACTATTGGATGCGACCCACTCTGTAGTTGTTACAAGAAGTTGTAAGGTGCTACAAACGATGCGAACCACAAATCGTTCATATTGAGACATGATAGTGGGGACATCCTATGCAATGAGTTTGCATATAGACCAAACCACGAAAATAGGCACTTTTATTTATAGCGACCGTTTACTGTTAAAACTGACTATTTCATTTATTATATAACCTAGGTTAACTCGATCTTAATCCTGAGCTAGCTATGAACTCCTGTTTGTTCGGGATTATCTTTTAATCTGCAAACAGTGAGAGTAGTCCAACAACACTGCTCAATAAGCTTACCATTTTGGGGATAATACCGGATGAATAGCTGGGGACATGGCCTTGCAAGATGAAATTCACTCCTACCCTATTTAGGGTTAGCAAATAGGTTGTTCTCTTAAGTACTAACTCCAGGTTTTGAACAATCGGGGCCCCACCTTCTCATGATAGAGAAAGAATTTGATTCATAGAGATTATGAATTAGAATTATTCATTAGAGGATCAGTAGGAACTTAAGGAACAAGATGTAGTCACAGAGGTGAAACGATATTTTTGACCTAGCTGTGATTACGAACAACTTGTGAAGGATCGACTTACTGATTATAGTTATTAAGTGAACATAATATATCTACAGTGAGGGGAGTTCAATTATGGGTTATAGTGGAGTGTCCCATTAGTTAACGAATGGGGGTTAGATCGGACTAATGAGTTTAGCTGATTAATCTCGAATTGTTGAAGCCCATGATCTGTAGGTCCCGAATAAGCTTTAGGGTAGCTTGAGAGATTAATTTGAAACGTTCAAATTAAACGGAAGAAGAGAATAAATATTTAAATATGATTTAAATATATAAAGATGATTATTGTGAAAAAATTAATTTAATATTTAATATTTGATATTAAATTAATTAATTTTTTTAAAATTAATTTAAGAAAATCAAATTGTGAATTAAAATGATTTAATATCATTTTTTGTTTTAAAAAGAAAATGAAAAATCGTTTTGCATGTTTGTACATAATGGAAAAAGAGTTTTCTCTATTATCATCATCTTTATGCTCACACACAAACCATGATCTTCTCTACTTTGATTCTCCAAGCATGAGTTGAAAGCCATGCACTCCATCTCTTTGCATGTTCATCTTAATATATAAAGAAGATAGAAGTTGTTGGAGAAGAGAGGAATACAGAATTTCGAGAGAATTTTCTTTGAAGAAGAAGCTGTCTTCTTCAGCTATGCTGCTATGAGTTTCTCTGGTTTATTCACACCTTCAAGCCATTCTTGAGTCCGACAACTCTGTCTAAAGATCCAAGAGCATAATAGGGAAGGCTTTGAGGTGGTTCACATTGATAACAAGAGAAGACAGCAGGTGAACAAGCGTTTTCTTGGAAAGTTCATCAAAGGTATGTTCAGAAAACCCATTTTTTGAGAAGAGCATGCTTTAGTTTTTGCTAAAATTAGTGAATTAGAAAGCTTATGGATCCTTGATACTTCCACTACATGTTGTTTTACTTTTTCAAAATTAACTTCAAATTAGAACATCCTTAGAAAAAACCTTCAAATTAAAACTAATTTTGAGATTTATTGATATTTCTTTTGAATGAGAAATTTTGCACCAATCACAAATTCCCACATCATTTCCCAAATTAATGATAAAATTATAAAATCATCAAATTTGGCACCAATTAAAAGTTTACATGTGTCCCAAATTAAAATTGAAGACATAAATTGGCAAATTCCGATGATGACACATGTTCTCATCATGACCGTCGGATTGAATAAAATTAATTTGGTCCAATTTGGTATTATTATTTGGGCTAAAGTCCAATTGAGCCCAAAAATAGGCTTAATTTGACCTAAATACCAAATTAGGCCCAAATCTAATTAATTGGGTTAAAGAGCAAGTCGACGGAACAACCGCCCAAGCCCACAAAGCCTACTAGAGAACTCTATAAATAGAGGAGTTCTCTTCATTGGTAGGGGTCAACAATTCTACCCTCCAGAGAGCCTATAGAGAATTCTCTACAACCAGAAGACTCATTGACTCCTGAAGTTAACCACACCTGAAGATTGAAGTCCTTTGAGGATACAAGCATTCTTCCAAGACTCAAACTTCAAGAATATCCACACGCTTCGCTTCTACACATCAAGTGTATGCATTCAACCGAGAGAGAATCGTAGGATTAAGTATTAAAGATCGAATCACATCCACATCAAATCTACATCAATACAAGTTTAAGATACAACCTAAAGGGTCTATAGTATATGGATAAGGCTGTGTACCTTGTTGGGATTGGTGTCCTAAATCTCTTTATAATCTCGTAGTTTGTAAACTTTGTATAAATATATTGTTGTTAATAAAATAAGTGTTATTTTATAAGCATATAATCAATCCAATAAACTAATATCCGAGATTATTTCATGTAATTTAAACAAGTATGTAGAGACATACAAGTGAATCTTGTTTAAATAATAACCTAAAAGGTCTGTAGTAGATGGATAAGGTTGGGTACCTTATCCTGGTGACACTACGGATACAACCTGCTTTGTAGGTGTTATGAGTATTGTAAAGTGCTATAAATGATTTGATCCTACTAATTCGTGTGGAGACATGTGAGCAGGGATATCATATGCAAAGAGTTTGTATAAGATCGGACCACGAAATGATTAGTCTCTTTATATAACTCTATTAATAATAGAGATTTACATCTGACTAGGATGACCATAGGTGACATGACCTGAATCCTAGTGAGTTGTGAACTCTTGTTCATAAAGGTGGTCCTTTGATTTATATAGGTGAAAGTGGCCAATTGCCAACTCAACAAGCCTACCATTTTGGGGATTCATCTGACTGGGGAGTTGGGAACACAGTTACACAAAACGGAATTCACTCATTCCCCGATGCAGAGGCAAGTAGATAAATTTCTCCTTTAAGGGTTGATTCCAGGTCTTGAACATAGTGACCACACCCTCTCCTGGCCCGAGAGGGACTTAGTCATAGTTGGACTATGACTTATTGTTCATTAGAGGAATCAGTGGTACTTAAGGAGTTAGATGTAACTATAGGGACAAAATGGTAATTTTAGCTCAACTGTACTTACGAGCAATTTGTGAAGGGTCGTCACACTATTGATTGGTTATATTCAATGGATACATAAATTTATCTGTAGTGCGAAGAGTACAACTATTGGTCTTTAGTGGAGTGACCAGTTGTTAACGGATGTTGGGTAATTTAATTAAAGATTTTTCTCTTGTTACCACGCCATTGTAGAATGAGACGAGCCCTTATAATTAATTATCTGAGTACCGTTGAAGCTTTAATCTACAAGTCTATAAGGTTCTCTCTGTAGCTCAAAAGGGATTTAGTTGAGAATTAATTTTCGATTAATTTGAAGTGTTCAAATTAATTGAGGGAATTAATTATATATGATATAATTAATTAGATTGATTATATTTGTGATATAATTAATATGATGTATTTTATACATTATAATTTAAGGTAATATGAGGAGAATTTGAATATAATTCAAATACTAATTATATGAATGAGATTCATATAATTAAATTTAATATAAATACGATTTATATTGAGAGGAATTAAATATTTGGATATGATCCAAATATCAATTATATGGATGAGCTTCATATAAGTGAAATTAATATAAATGTAATTTATATTAAGTGCCATGTATTGTTGAGAGAAAATAAAATTATAACTTATGTTGTATTTGATGTAATATAAAATTATAGGCTATATGTTATATTTGATATAACATATAGTGTATATATAAAATAAAGTAATTATTATATATATATACACACACATATATATTTTATTATTATCAATTTAATTGAAATTAATTAAAGGGAAGAAGCTACAACTCCCTTCCCCCATTCTCTCAATTATTATATGTGGAATTCAAGTGGTTGGAGATTCATCTTTTTCCTGAATTCTCTTTAAGAGAAGAGTTCTCTTTGGAAAAACTAATAACAGAGAAGAAAAGTTATTCTCTTTCCCCTCCTCCTCTTTATCTCCTTCTCTCTTACAAGGATTTCAGTAAAGCCCATAACTTTTGCTTGAATCCTTTATCCCAAGAGAATACATAGGGTTCTCAAGTGGTGGTGTCCATTTTGAAGAAGGAGATCCGTGTGGAGAAGGAATCCGTTCGTGTTTTGTTCAATGGATTTCTTGAAGAAAGTGTTCTTCAAAGGTAAGAGTTTTTGAAACCCTGAGTTTTCTTTTATTTAAAGCATGCTATATTTAAGTAAATGCATATCTTGTTCTTGTTTTACTGTAAAACTTATATTTAATGAAAAATGGAATTTGGGTCGTTCTTGCTTCCGCTCAAAGGATATTTTTCGAAAATTTCCTTCATACCTTATCTTGGTGACACTATGGATACGACCCACTTTGTATTTAATACAATTGCAATGATTCAATACATTCATGTAGGGGACATGCGAGTAGGGGTATCCTATGCAATGAGTTTGCATAAAATCGAACCATGAAATAGTAACCTCTAGGTGTAACTCCGTTGACTAGTTAGGTTTCTATTTTACTAAGATGACTTATGCAACTTAGTCTCAATCCTGAATGGAATATAGATTTTTATACACAAGGGATTGTCCTTTGATTTGTATGAATGAGAGTGGCCGATTTGCCTATTCAATAAGCCTACCATTTTGGGGACAAGACCGAGTGGGAAACTGGAAACATAATTTCACGAGATGGAATTCACTCATTTCTGACTTTAGGCTAAGTTAATGAGTGTTCCCTTAAGTGATGTCTCTAGGATTTGAACAAAAGGCCCTACCCTCTCACTGGCCTGAGACGGGTTTTTGTTTAATGGTTAGACCATAAACAGGCTGTTCATTAGAGGAGCACTGGTACTTAAGGATACAAAAGTAACCCAGAGATAAAACGGTAATTTGACCCAGCTGATGTTACGAGTGATGCCGGGAAATTGAAATTCAATTTTACTCAACAACCAACTTTTGTTGAACGTAGTATACGATGCATGTTCCTAAGATATGCGTTGATAGTCATGCGTCGATGGTCATGCGTTGGAATGAAAAATGGGTTAATGAATGTGTGCGATGACCATGCATCCTGCCATAAGTTTTCTTGCGTTCACGCCAAGTATAACATGGATGCAAGTTTCTCGTGTAATTTGAGGTTGAACATAGGGACTTGTAGCTATATATTTGCGGTGATGTGCATCCAGCGGTTTAAATAAAAGAATGGAGGGGATGTTGATATGTTAATCCTATTCCTACTCCTATCTAATAGATAACGCAATGGGAATATGCCTGAAAGGTAGAGATACGACAACCTTGACATGAAATAAATGTGTGGGAAAATAGATAAAATGCAGAGATGTTTTCTTTGCAACCCTTAAGAGTGACCGCAAGGGCAACCCTAGTCAATGCAAACTAATGCGATCATGAAACACTCATACAATAGTAAACCACCTCCCGGTGCGAATGCTACGGCTTCTAATGCTAGAACGCGTGCGATTTATGTGCAGAGGTGTCTATAGGGCCTACACATAAGCCTCTAATTCTTGTCTATGCGATGATACACAAACAAGGCAACCACATATCATCATTCCTATTCCTAGGGTGCATGCGATGCAGTGTTGACAAACAAAGTTTATCTCTAAGTCCATATCTCTTGCTTCTGCCGATCTAATCTCGCTCTCTCGAGTCTAGATTCTAACCTAGCTCTCTCGAGTCATTAGGTTCTTTCTTTAGACTCTCTCTCGAGTAGCTCTAAAGGGGTGTTGGGCACAACATAAGACAAGACAAACACATGAACTTGGTTGATGCAAGATTGTTACTATCCCTAGTGAACAACGCATACCTTGCTTAATGTGTCCAACTACTTACCCTCCCAAGCAGTTGATTGTTGTTGACTTCACTCATAGACACGTAATGCATTAGTCTATAGACAGACGTTGTAGCAGCTTCACACTAAGCAAATAAGGTTACTCACACACTCACGCAACGCACACCTCTCGGTGGATTGCTACATGCTTCACACTCATAATCCACATGACTAAGTATGCAATACCCAAGTAATCCCACTAAGTGTTGCAATGAAAGTAATGATGCTAAGTAAAGAAGATGGAGATGAAGTTGAAGGAACAGAGAAATGCATTAAAAATAGATTATATTAATTCTTTAATTCCAAAATGTCATACATTACAATATAGAAAAAGAAAGGAAAAGAAATGACCGGCTAGAAGTAGAGCTTTGCTTCCAGCGGATGTGTGTCAAGGCTGCCGGTGGTGCCATGGATGGACGGAGGAGCTGACTCTCTTGAAATCTAACTCCAGTCGAAGGCTTTGGTCATCACTTGGAATGGATAAAGGAGGTGAAGAACTCTCAGATGTCTTCTCATGCATTTGTTTGGATCGCAGGGAAAATCCTTGGTCGAGGTATAATCTCCGAATGATTGAATTTTAGCTCATCAGCCTCTATTTATAGAGCTTAGGTCACCGACAACATTAATTGGACTACTCTGAGTCTGACATTCGGCGCGTTCGTCCTTTATGAACCTCTGCCATTAACGGCGTGGTAGGTGAAATGTCAACATCATCGGATTTTCTCGAGGTAGATGAGTTGATGGTTCATTCCACCTACCTTGCGTTGATCCCATTAGTTGCGTTATCGCGCAACCGCAATCATTCAATGACCGCATTCCTTAACACCGCTACTCTACATGATGATCGGAATCGTTTGACGAGCGCAACTCCCATGCGATGGACGCATATGGCTGATTACCGTAACATCCATGCGTTGATCGATACGTTTGCCTTGCGATTGAGTGTTTCTCCATATGCGGTCGTCTATGTGATGGTCCGGTTTCTGCATTTGCATTCATTTCCTGCATTGGCTAAAAAAATAGAACATTGAACGCATAATTAATGCAAAATAACGGGTTAGCTGAGATTCGACATGCTGATCGACGCAAGCTCATATTATTGTGAATTTCTATCATGATCACACATATTCTGCCTAACAACCTTCATAATTCTAAGTAAAAGGCCTAAGATGACATGCATTTCTGCATGTCATCACACCCCCAAACATAAAATCATGCTTGTCCTCAAGCATGCGTTATACTCAAGAAATTCTAACTCACCTTCATGCTTTCCTTTGCGATGACCAGCTTCTCAGAATATAATTTACACACACCTTTGACCATCACCGCAATACTCTCCTCCACTTGGTTGCTTCTTCAAAAAAATCTTGTCTAAGTTAAATCTGACAAGCCTTTGCTCAAAATTTTTTTATTCATTCACTGCAATTTTGTGTTTAGCTTTTTGAGATTGCGTTCATTAAAAAAAACTTCAAAACTTTGCGATGATTTATTCAAATATGGTGTTAAACCTGGTTACGCCCTTCGTTTTGGCTTACCCCCACGTGTGTCATGCGAGCATCCAATTTCGGTTGCATTCCATATTCAACTCAACTCTTGTCTCATTTGTTTGTGCTTGCGTCGGACAGAGGAGTTGCGCTTATGCGTTGATCCTGGCGACTTGCCTTCATTTTGGCTTGCCCTCACGTGTGTCATGCGAACATCTAACTTCGAGCAAGTGCCTTTCACAGCTTAACTCTTATCAACATGGGTTTTCCCATTGCGTTGATAGTGGAGTTATTATTCTCAAAATCTCACTTCAACTTTTTTTTTTCAAATGATCGCAATTCTCTGAGACTTCTGCCACCCCTAAACTTAGAGGTTGACAACATTCTCACCGCAAAGCTAAAGACAAAATTACAAGAATGCGTTAATAAATGTTTGAACAAAGGTTTGCACAAGATAAAACTCAAGACTTTCAAAATTTGAAGAAGCTAATAAAAGTAAAGAATGTTTTGTGTTGATTAGTTAGAAAATACGGTGAACTGTACGTACCATCATAGAAACATCACAAAACAACGCAATCGGGAAAGAAAGGATTTCAAAAGGATAAGGCATACAAGATAACAAGAAAAGACCTTAGGCGGAACAACGCATGCGCTCATGCGTTGGAATCCACGCGATTGAAGTCATGCGTTGAAGGGTGAGAGGAATTCTTCCGTTGAACTATGAACTGAGGAGACTTATTGTTGCACCTACAAGAGCAAACGTACCACAACCAAGGAAGCAGCCATATATCCAAAATAACAATGAAAATAAGAATAACCTATACTAAGAAAGCAATTTAAAGATAGAGTAGAAGACGTCCCTGGAAAAGTAGGAGTGTTGTCACCGCAAGGAGTCTTCCATGCAGGAGATGGTTCTCAACTGCTTGGGTCAAGTTGCCCTGACCATTGGAAATTCTGGCAATTTTTGGGCGCATGCGGCCGTCATGTGCTTAGAATCACCTTCAGCTCTTTTGCGACTGATTGCCCTTCTACCTTGGGGTCAACATTAACTTTCAGCACATCGCCTACACTTCAATATTATTTGCAACCTGGTCGCACAAGCTGTAATACACCCAAGATAAAAAGTTTACTCACAGAGACACAAAACTTAACAAACAATTAGCTGCCAGGTCCTCGGCAACGACGCCAAAAACTTGATGCGTTAATTTTATTAAGTGGAAATATGGATGATATGCATTGATGGATTATGTTGTGCACTCAATTTTCCCCAGCAGAATTCAAGTGTAAATTCCTCTGAGTTTCATGGTAATTTCAGGGTCGAACACAGGGACTTGTGAAAATAGTTGCGTTGGTGATTTTTATGAAGACTTGCGGTAACCAGTTAAATAAATAAATCGTTGGATTTGTTGTTTGCATTGATAAAAATAAATAACGAATGCGGCAGAGTTTGAAAAGAGTTGGTAAACGGGAAATACGATGAATATGCGATGAATGGGTTGAGAAAAGTTTTGGCTAACACTCCTTAGAATGCGTTCATGCTTTGCGATCATGCAATATGCATACAATAGTAAACCACCTCTCGGCGTGAATGCTACTAAGGCTAGAACGCATGCGATAAATATGCGATAAGTCTACAGGGTTTACACATAAACCTCTATCTCTATTTATGCGATGACAACATGACATTCACACAAATATGCGACCACATAATATCATTCCCATTCCTAGGATGCATGCGATGCAGGTTGACAAACAAAGCTTATCTCTAAGTCCCTATCTCTTGTTTATGCAAGCCTAATCTTGCTCTTTCAAGTCCATATTCTAACCTAGCTCTCTCGAGACATTAGGTTCTTTCTTTAGATTATCTCTCGAGTAATTCTAAAGGGTATGTTGCACAGCATAAAACAAGACAATTGCAAACAATGAACTTCCTAGGTCATGTTAGCCTAGTTCTTCTCAACCCATTCAACTAGTTTAGCTACTCATGCGTATTAAGAGAGTGAGAAGATGTAGAAATAGAACTTCCATTGAATAGATATGAGATGAAGTACAAAATAACAATGCAAGTATAGTAAAGAGCCTGGTAGAAATTTCTTGTTGCCAGGCGTTTACACCCTTTCTACTCGTGCTCTAAAGATATTCTCGCTCTCGCGAGAGTCGGCCCGCTCTCTGCTCTTACGCCCCAAGGTTCTCTCTCGAGCTGCCCTGGGTGATCTCCAACGCCACCACTCTTCTCTTGCTCCACTGTAAAAATGGAAAAGAAAACTATAAACAGAAGCAACTGGTGAACTTGTTAACTGATCGACCCCTTTTCTGAAGAATGCACTTGGTATTTATAGGGCATCAATGGTGAAAGGCGGCTTCTCTCTCTCGGTTGTACAGATGGGACAACTTTAATTCCTGATTGACGCGCCAGATGATTGTTACCGATAAAGCTGAATGTACTTTGTGACCATTATTGGCTGTCAACTTAATTTGGATCCGACTGTCATCAGCTTTCTGTCCCATTGCTCTTAATTATCCTTTCACCCGGATGCGGTCACCATGTTGCGCTGACCAAGTTGCGGCGATTCTTCTTGGGCAAATTTTTGCGAGCACGATCAACGCAAAGTCTTGCGGTAAAGTTGTGCTCGACCAATAATTTCCTATGATCGCAATCCTGCATTGCGTTAACGCATATTCTACACAAAAATACAAAAATCAATAGTTCTAATGCGCTGAACACATGTGACCGCAATATTATAGAATTTATGCTTAATGGACGCAGTTTAACATATTTTATCAATGCAATCCAACATTGTTTAAGAACTTAGTACTATGATAACGTGCATTTCTGCCCGTTATCAACGAGCACTCGTGAAGGACTAACTTGCTATTATTGATCGATATTCGTGGACACAAAAATACGTCTACAGTGAGAAGAGTGCAACTGTGGGTCTATAATGGAGTTGTGACATCCCAAATTTTTTTAGTAATTTAAATTCATTTATTTTGTAATATATGAAGATTATTTTAGATTTTTTATGGTTAAATTGGATTATTGTAAAAGAATAATTCATTCTAATATTTGCTCAGAAAATAATTTTTAAATTTAAATTTGACTAAAAGAAAATTTGGGATTTATGTCAAATTATTTTAATTTAATTCGATTAGGGAAATTGAATTAAGATTGGGAGTTTGTCTTTAATTTGAAGGAGTTAGAATTTAAGGGGGGAAGAAAAAGGAAAATTGTGCTTTAAAATTTTATCTTAATTAACTTTGGAGTTTGGATCCAAAATTTAATTAAAGAATTAGGAGTAGATAATTGGTTTATTTTATTTGGAATACATTGAATCAAATATTTGAAAATTTTGGATTTAATGTAAGTGAGAGATTTAGAAGTTTGAATTTTAATTTGGAGTTTTTGGAGGAATTAATTTATTTTTTGGAGATTTGTAGAGGGAAAAAGGAGAGTAATATATATATATATATATACGGGTTCCTTGGAAGAACGTGTAGAAAAAAATTTAAAAAATATAAGAAAATTCTTTTCTTCTTCTCTCAGGAGGTGCCACATGAAGAAACCACCCTATCGCATCTTTGTTCTTCAACTGAGACCTAGTCGTCATCGTCAGTGAGATTGAATCGTCCAATTATAGCCGTTCATTCTATCGAAGCTCCAAGTCGTACGCTAGGTCCGACGCCCAGCACGTGCAGCCTAACCCTACCTTGCCACGCCAGATTTGAATCCATTCACCCAAATCTGAAGTCGAATGCCATGCCCAGCCTGTTGGGGTTGATGCCCTAAATCTCATTGGGTCCTATAGTTTGTAATTGTAATGTACAAATATTTTATAAAATATTTGATGTTTTATTTCAAAATTAGTTACATTAACCACAAACTAATAAACTAACATCCAAGGTTATCTTGTAACTTAAATATGTATGTAGAGATATACAAGTGGATCATGTTTTAAGTGATAACCTAAATTGTCTGTAGTAGATGGATAAGACTGGATATCTTACTAATGACACTACGAGTATGATCTGTTTTGTAGATGTTACAATTATTGTAAAGTATTACAAATGATTTGATCTTGATAAGAGGGGGAGGGGGGAAATGTACTCCCCATCCCTGCCTCATTCTCCATTTTGAGGAGTCGGGGAATCCCCGTTCGGGGATCGGGTCCCCACGGGAACAAAATTTCCCGCCCATTAGTTTTTCTTTTTAATTTTTTTTATTTAAAATCAATAATTTTTTGTATTTCTATCGAAATGATGCACTTTTTAGGTAGCAAGTTAGTATTATTATTTATTTATTTAATTTAATTAAATAATAAAAAAATATGTTAACATTTATTTATTTTAAAATTTAATAAAAAGCTAATGTTAATTATATTACAAAAAATAAAAACTAAAAATAGTAGCTTAAATCTACTGTTATATATATATATTAAGGGCGAGGTCGGGGTTGGGAATGGGGTGGGGATATGCTCCCTGTCCCTGCCTCGTCCCCGATTGGGGGATCCCATTTTGGGGTCTCCAGTTTGAGCCCCGGTCCCCGTCAAACTGGGGATTCCCCGCCCCGATTAGGTGGGTACCCATAGGGACCTGACCCTGTGGGATTTTTTGTCAACCCTACATGTGAGTAGAGATATTCTATACAAAAGAGTTTGTATAAGATTGGGTCACGGAATGTTTAGTCTCATTATATAACATCATTCATAATAGAGACTTACATTTCATCAGGATGACTATAGGTAACATGACCTGAATCCTGAGTGAGTTGTGAACTCTTGCATTATGAGGGCGGTCATTTGATTTGTACGGGTGAGAGTGGCTAGATCGCTGACTGAACAGCCTACCATTTTTAGGATTCGTCTAATTGGGGAGTTGGAAAATAAGCTACACAAAGAAGGAATTCACTCCTTCCCCAATGTCAGGGCAAGTAGATAAATTGCTCTCTTAAGGCTAATTCTGGGGCTTGAAACACCCTCTCCTGGCCCGAGAGGGATTTGGTCATATTTGACTATGATTTATTGTTCATTAAGGGGATTGGTAGTACTTAAGGAGTTAGATGTAACTACAGGAGAAAACGTAATTTTGGCCTAGCTGTACTTACGAGCAATTTGTGAAGGGTCATATACTGTTGATTGGTTATATCCAATAGACACAAAAATATATTTGTAGTGTGAAGAGTTGCAATTGTCAGTCTTATATTTGGAGTGGCCCGACAGTTAGCGGATAGTGAATAATTTATTAAAATTTTAATTTATTATTCACGTATCATTGAGAGTCAAGCTATAGGTCCATAAGGTCCCCTCGGTAGCTCAATAGGATTAAATGAGAAATAAATTTTGGATTAATTTGAATTATTCAAATTAATTGAGGGATAATTATATATGATAATTATAAAGTTTATTTGAGAGAAAATAAATATTGAATATGATTCAAATATTAATTATGTGAATTGGATTCATATTATTAAATTAAATATAAATGTGATTTACATTAAATGTCATTAGCGAGAGAAAAAAAACTATAGTTAGTTATATGATATAATATTAAATAACTAGAGTTATATGTTATATTTGATATAACAATAGTTTAATATATATTATATAATAAGGTAGTTATCATATTAATATATATTAAATTATTTATTTTTAAAAATTAATTAAACGAGGGAATTGTAACTCCCTCCCCTTTTTTTCTCCTAATCATGGAAGTGGAAATTGATTGGTCAGTTCTTCTTCTTCATGGAAAAACACAGAGGGTTAGGTTTTTGGGAAGTAATCTCAGAGAAGAGTTACAATCTCACCTTCATCTCTTCCTCTCCATCCTTTTTTCCTTTTAAAAATCCAAAATAGCCAGAGTCCACTCCTTCTGGGTTCTCATCCCAGAGAATACCAAGGTGTCCTTGCAGTGATGCCCAATTGGCCATTTTATTCACAGTTCGTGATTGTTCGTGGAAAAGGGTATATGAAGTTTTGAGTTTTTCAAAGGTAAAGGTTTCAGAAACCTATTTAAGTTTGTGTTTAGCATGTTGTATGTTTTAAAATTAAATTCATATATTTTTTTTTCTTATTCTCAGTAAAAATTTTCAATTATGAAAATGGGATTTGGGAGATTCGCTTCTGCTCAAGGATTCCTTCATTGTGGATCCTTCACAGTCATCCGCCTCTAGCCGTGTGCTTTAGCTGCCGTCGTCTCTCATTTTCCAGATGTCATTCATTGTCGTCGCACGTCAGTCCGATTGTCCGATGTCGCATATTGTCGGTCAACAGCTGATTTGTGTCGAAATCTTGTTTGGATGAGATTTTGGTAGCTTTTGTGGGTGTTTATTATAGTCATTGAGTATCCATTGAGTTTTGGCTTGGATTTTAATTTACTCATTATGTTTGACTTCAAATTCAAGATTTGGGAGATTTTGGGACATTGCTCATCAAAGTAAAGACCAATTTGCGACGGAAAATTGTTAAAGTTTGGTAAGTTTTGGGTAAGTTGTTTGGTTTGTTATCTTTTTGGATTACGAATAATTGTGGAAAATTAAGTTATTACATGTAGGTTTGGGTATGTTTAGGTTGGGCAATTGAATTGAGTTTTGGAATTTATTTTGGACTAGGCCACATTTTTGGTAAGTTAAATTGGGAATATTTGGACTATTTTGGTTAATTGGATTTAGACCCCGAAGGATTAATTTAAATCTTGGACTCATTATTTTAGGCCATGGTTGCTAAATTAAATTTGTAATTTATGTTATAGGGATTGATTCATGTCTTACAAAAGTTTTAGGGAGATTATTTTCGTGGACTATTTTTGTGACCAAATTTTGAGGTAAGTAATCTCACTACTGTTACCGCTTTTATGCAAGGTGATAAATTTAATATTAATTTTTTAGGATTCCAAGACTGTCTGCATCGAGATGTATGAGGATAAATAGGTTGATCTTGATTATGTTTTGAAGCATGTTATGAGTACTAGCATGAACTAAGATTATTTCGTTTATATGATTTGCTAGATTTATGATGCATGAGGATAAATAGGTTGATCATGATTACTGGTACCGTTTGTATGTTTGTGGGGCTATGTTTTATGATGCATGTTATGTTTAAGATAGTGATAGTTACCCCTACTCGTAATTAGATACCCACCAGAGGTGGTGATCTCCTTCAAGATTTCACCATAGGATTATGTTTCCTTCGAGATTCACCAGAGATAGGAATCTCCTTCGGAATTTCACCAGAGGTTTTGTGTTTCCTTTGAGAATCACCAGAGTTTTGTGTTTCCTTTTGGGATTTCACCAGAGGTTTTATGTTTCCTTCGAAATTCACCAGAGGTTTGTGGGTACACCTAATCTACGGTAGAGTGGGTTCAACTAACCACTAGTTAGCCATCTCATGGAAAGTAGAGGTTTGTGCACATCCCACTAGAGATTGGCATTGATGAGTAGAATTATGATTTGATGGTGTGAGTTTGTGATGATGTGTGTTATGCGGTGATCATGCAAGTTTTCCTAACAAGGCCCAAGTATAAGCCTTCTTAGGTTTCCTGGTAAGTCCAGGGTCGAACACAAGGACTACTAAGTAGATAAGCGACAGACTCTTTGATTCTATTGCGGTGTAAAAAAAAAAATGAAGTGGATAGTGTTTTTATTAGATTTTTCCTATGCGACGGAGTTTGAACGCGGAGTGATGAAAGCGTAGAGTTACAATAAGTATGCGGTGAAGGGGTTGAGAAGGGTTTAGCTAACATTTCCCACGATTGTGCATAATTATGCGATCAAGCTATACACAATTAACAGTACTTCATTTCTCTATGTAGAATGCCATAATTCCTATTTTTAGGACGCATGCGATGTATATGCGAAACAGTCGATAGGACTTACTTCTAAGTCTCTACTCTTGCCTATGTGATGATGAATGATGCACACATAAAACAAGGTGACCACATACTATCATTCTTGTTTCTAGGGCGCATGTGATATGTAAATAGCAATAAGACTTATATCTAAGTTTTTTCTTGCTTGCTTATGCGATTCTAATCCTACTCTCTCAAGCCTAGATTCTATCTTTAGACTACTCTTTCAAGTATGTCTAAAGGGTAAATGATGCATACATAAGATAAAATGATCACATAAAATGTAAATCTTAAGTCATGCTAGCTAAGCACTTCTCAACCCATTTAGAAATTTAGCTACTCATGTGTGGTATGGAGAGATTGAACATAGATTGAAATGAAGTTTCCATTTTCTACAAATAAAGTACTGAATACAAAATAACAAATGGATTTGAGAGATAAGAAGCCCGGTAAGCAATGTCTTACTTCCAGTGGTCTTTTACACTGCTCTTTATCACTTCAACTCTGTTCTAGTTGTGTATTCTTGCTCTCACAAGTGTTGACCCTCTCTCCTTTGTGTTGCTCTCTGGCAGTCTCTCGATCTGTCCGGGAGCGATATCTCTTGTATTTTTCCTCGTCTCCTTGCTCTCTCTGTCCTCTATGTATATGTATGAGTATGTGCGTGTGCAGATTGACCCCTTTCTCTCTGGTGGCCTTCGGTATTTATAGATTTCAAGGTGAAGTAACTTTTCTTGCTAATGGTTGCAATGATGGGCGGCATTAATTCCCCTACTTTGTTGTGCCGATTAATAGTCACCGAAAGTTGAATGTACTTGCTACAGTGTAGCTTTAAACAACTTGTCAACTAAATTCGGAATCGACCGTTATCAGCTTTCCGTCCCATCATGATTTATTATGTTGTCGCCTTGTTACAAGGTCTGTATGTGATCACTTTTTTGAGAAAACTTCTCACGAACGCATGACTTGCGATTGCAACTTCAAGCGTGCTGATGCATTGTGCCTTTGGATCGCAATTTCATATGCACATGTACCTGCACAAAATAGTAAATTAACTGCTTTTATGTGATGAGCGCTCACGATCGCAATTCCTTTCAGTTTAGCGCTTTCGGACATGATATTGCCTATTTTACCATCACATTCTCTCATTGTTTTACTTATTTGAGCTGTAATAACTTGTATTCCTACCAGTTATCACACCCCCAAATTTAAAACGATGCTTGTCCTCAAGCATAGACTAAAGATTTTCTTTAAAAATTCAACCGCCTTTACCCTACCTAGACTTTTCAAGGTGCCTTATTCAAATTTCATGAACCAATGCCTTCTTAATTTCTATCCTGATCTCTTCTTAAAATATTTTTAATCTTTAGGGACTGTAAGCTTAACCTTCAAAAACACTTTACTCGTTTCCAGGACATCGCATGATTTATTTCAAACTTTCTCCAACCGAAGTGTTCAAGTGATTTTGACCCTTACGTGATTTAGATATTTGTTTTGTGATCTTGCGCTGATCTGAGTGCCCAACCTTCGTTTTGGCTTGCCCTCACGGGTGTCATGCGGACATCCAACTACGAGCAAGGCGCTCTTTCTCAGTCAAAACACCCATATCTTTATTTGGCAGCGGAGTTGCAATCACTTGGTTTATGCGTTGATCACGATTCCCACCTTCGTATTAGCGCTTCCCCATGGGTGTCATGCGGACATCCAACTACGAGCAGGATCCGATCTCAACATTAATTTTTTTAATTTTTAATTTTTAATTTTTTATTGAATTTCTAAAAGTAAAAGGTTGAAAATAACATTACTAGCACCCCCAAATTTACACATAGCAATGTCCTCATTGTTGAGAGACGAAATAATGGACCTAGAAAATTTCATAAAAATAGTTTTGAAGGAAAACTGGTAGACAGCTAAATTTTAGAAATGTTTCATGAATTGATTTTCCTAAAATTACTTTGACTCTAGTACATTCGGTAAGAAATAAAGGCATGAATTTCATCATTGAAGTCATAGTTGACACAGGGTTAATGCGGCGATTAAATAAAGTAATAAAAAATTCAAGATTGAGTCAAACTAAAGAGGATGCGATAGTAGAATTTAGCAATATTAAATTGAAATGCGAGAAGTGCAAAATTGAAATAAGATGAGGCAAGGAAATACACAACCCCCAAATTTGCTTTGTCGCCCACATTATTTTTCATCGCATCCTTTCCTGCGATGGGTGGGTTCCTTGATTGTGATGGGCTAATCGAACTGGTCACGTGTTTGAGGTTATCGCGTTGCTCCATCGCAATCGTTTACTATGATCAGTGATAAATATCAAGAGGATAAAAAGTATGAAAGAAAGAGTTGGCAATTCTAAGAGTAGTGATCATGCAAAAAGTAAGATAGATTCATGAAAGAAAAATATCAAAAGGATACTAAAAAAAGGATTCGTCTCTGATGAGTGTGTGTTGCTTATCAACACAGGGATTACATTTTTCTTCTTCATTTTGGATTCCTCAAGTCCACGGAGGTTTTCCCACGTTGGAAATCTTCTCCATGATACACCTTGACTCTTTGTCCATTTAGCTTAAATGTGTTGGTCCCCTCTTCATTTGTTAATTCTACCGCTTCGTGCGGGAATGCTTCTTTAATTATGAATGGCCCAGACCAATGTGATTTCAATTTTCCCGGAAAGAGTCGTAGCCTAGAATTGAACAGTAAGACCTTTGACCTACCTGAAGATTCTTTTCACATAGTCAGTTGTTATGCCAACGCTTCGTACATTCTTTGTAGATTTTGGCATTTTCATACGCCTGTAGTCTCCATTCATCCAGCTCGAGTAACTGAAGTTTTCTCTCCTCCCCTGTAGCCTTCAAATCAAAGTTAAGCTTCTTCAATGCCCACAACGCCTTATGCTCTAATTCCAGCGGTAGATGACATGCCTTCCCAAACACCAACGGATATGGTGATATTCCTATGGGTGTTTTATAGGCAGTCCTATATGCTCACAAGGCATTGTCAAGCTTCATGGCCCAGTCCTTTCGTGAGGGATTCACCACCTTTCTACAATCAACTTGATTTCTCTATTAGAAACCTCGGTTTGTCCATTTTTCTGGCGGTGATATACGATGGCAATTTTATGATGGACATTGTATTTGATAAGTAGTTTGTTAATGATATGATTGACAAAGTGGGTTCCTTTGTCACTTATTATGGCGCATGGGGTGCCAAAATGAGTGAAGATGTTTCTTTGTAAGAATTTGGAGACTGTTTTCGCATCGTTTGCGACGCATGAAACCGCTTCAATCCACTTGGAAACATAGTCGATGGCCAACAGAATGTATTTATAACCATTTGACGGTGGGATATGTAATTTTTCGAAAATTGTTTGCAGACCAAGAAGTTGACAATATCTGCATACCAGGGTAGTTCTTCAATTTTCAGCAACTGTTTGTCCAGGAAGGATGCGTTCACCTCTGACTGATTGCGGTCCACTTTAGGATTCTCTGACCTCGATAAATGGTCAGCGACCTAGTTCTCCGTTCCCTTGCGGTCGATTATCTCCATATTAAATTCTTGGAGGAGGAGAACCCATCGGATTAGCCTCGGCTTCGCATCTTTTTTTGTCATTAAATATCTTATTGTTGAATGGTCGGTGTGGACTATAACTTTGGATCCCAATAAGTAAGGTCTGAATTTTTCAATCGCAAAGATTACCACTAGCAGCTCCTTCTCTGTGGTGGTGTAGTTTACCTACGTTGAGTTCAATGTTCTGCTTGCATATACGATGGGGTGTAACATTGTCTTTTCCTTCTGTGCTAAAATTGTCCTTATCGCATATCCGCATGCATCGCACATCAGCTCAAATGGCTTTGTCCAGTTAGGTGCGATCAAAATAGGCGTTGTAATCAATGTGTTCTTTAGTGCTTTGAATGCGGTGAGGCATTATGAGTCAAAGTCAAAAGTTCTGTAAGCTTCCAGCAACGCATTCAATGATCGAGCTATTTTGGAAAAGTCCTTCACAAATCATCTGTAGAACCCTGCATGTCCTAAGAAAATCCTTAAAGCCTTCACATTTGCTAGAGGTGGAAGTTTTTCAATGGTTTCAATTTTTTTTATCCACCTCTAGCCCGTCCTTTGAAACCTTGTGCCCGAGTACAATTCCTTCTTTAACCATGAAATGGCATTTTTCCCAATTCAGCACCAGATTGGTCTCTTCGCATCTTTTCAATATTCTCTCCAAGTTTTTCAGATAGGCTTCATCGTTTTCCCATAGACTGAGAAATCGTGTATAAAGATTTCGACTGAGTCTTCTAGGTACATGGAGAAGATTGCTATCATACATCTTTGAAACGTGCTTGGCGCATTGCATAGTCCAAAAGGCATGCGGCAAAAAGCGAACGTTCCATATGGATAGGTGAATGTGGTCTTTTCTTGGTCTTCTAGTGCGATCATGATCTGATTATAGCCCGCATACCCATTAAGAAAACAAAAATAGTCATTCCCTGCTAGTCGGTCGAGTATTTGATCAATGAATTGAGCTTCCGGTAGTCCATACAAATCCACCAGCCAGTGACGGTCTTCATGGGGATTAACTCGTTGTTTGCATTTGGGACTACTGTCATTTCGCCCTTCTTGGGAATGCATTGCATGGGGTTAACCCACGTGCTATCGGTGATGAGGTATATGATGCCGACGTCTAACCATTTAATGATCTCTTTTTTAACAACCTCTTTCATTGCAGGGTTCAATCTGCATTGAGATTCTATCAAACCTTTCTGGTTTTCTTCGAGCCAAATTCTGTGTATGCAGTACGTCAGGTTAATTCCTCTGCTATCTGCTAACGTCCATCCGATTGCTTTAATATACTTCTTTAGAATACGGAGCAGCGCAATTTCTTTTTCTTTCGGTAACGCAGAGGATATTATTACTGGCAAGGTTTCATTCTGGCCATGGAGAACGTACTTCAAATGATTTGGTAGAGTTTTCAGCTCTAGTGTAGGTGGTTTCTCTAAGGAGGTTTCTGTGTTTTTCTCTCTTCATTCAAATTTAGCTTTTCTTCATTGTTCATTATCTCTGTTATTACATGGCAGGATTCTAAGGATGCTGTCGCATCCTCTCTTTCTTCATATTCTTCTTCGGACTCCAAATCTTCATTGCAAGTGTGTTCATCATCAGAATCTGATAGTCCTTCATCTTCTGAAAACTTCATTGCCTTGATGATGTTAAACCTGAGCATCTTTCCATTGATGTTCATTGTGATCTCTCCTTTGTGCACATCTATTTAAGCACGACCAGTAGACAGGATTTTTCGTCCCAATATGATTGGCACATCTTTATCCACTTCATAGTTTAGAATGATGAAGTCTGTCGGTAGAATGAATTTGTCGATTGTGACCAAGACATCCTTCAACTTTCCTTCAGGGTGTACCAGGGACCTGTCTGCAAGCTGGAGAGTCGCCGTCGTGGGTGTCAGTTGTCCTATATTCAATTGTTTGAAGATTGAAAGGGGCATTAAATTTATGCTTGCCTCAAGATCGCATAATGCTTGACTGATGTAGATCCCTCCTATTGAGCAGGGTATCGTAAAGCTGTCTGGGTCGCGCATTTCGGTGGGATTATAGTGTTTGATTCTTGTGTTAATGCCACCATGGCGAATTTCCTGTGCTTCTCTTCTTCAACACCATATCCTTAAAAAACTTGGTATACTTCGGCATCAGCTCTATCGCTTTTGTAAATGGAATATTGATGTGTAGTTGTTTTAATATTTCTAAGAAGTGATAATACTGACCTTCATCGTTTTACTTCTTTTCCAGTCTTTGAGGGAATTGGGGTAGCTGTACTTTCTTTTCCAGTCTTTGAGGGAATGGGGGTAGCTCCTTCCTAACCTCCGCCGTCATCTTTCCACTTCGCAGGGTGACTGTTTGGCAGTGTTCTTTCCCTGTGTTCCCCGAGTTGTGTGGGAGCTCAGTTGAGCTCGGTAATGTCCCCTGCAGTCTATTCTTTAGCTCTCCTACAATCTGTCCTATTTGGATTTCCAAGTTGCAGATGGAAGTCGCCTGGTTCTGGAGGACCGTCTCATTCTTTTCGATGTACTGTTTTAACAGGTTCTCCAGAGAGGATGATGGCGGTGTTTGAGAGTTGCTAGCTTGTTGTTGTTGTTGACCATTAGTTCGTTGGAAAAATCTGGTGGTCCTTCTTTTTACGCCATAGGTTGATATCCTTGTTGTTAGTTATTTTTCCAGGAAAAATTAGGGTGGTTTCTCCACCTGGGGTTGTACGTGTTTGAAAAAGGGTTGTTTTTGATAAAGTAGATTAACTGCGGATTTCGTGGACACTCTTCAACCAAATGCAATTCTCCACATGTAGCACAACTGGTATTTGTCTATTCTAATGCGTTGACTTTCCTTCTTTGCGCTCCGGGATTGTTTATTGCGATGCCTTGTTGATGCATTATTTTATGCGATGAAATAATGGTAAGGATTGCGTTGGTGGAAATGCATTGTGCAAGCAAGTTTTCTCAGCAAGATCCAAGTATAAATCTTACTGAGTTGCCTGCTAAGCCCAAGGTCAAACTCAGGGACTAAGGAAAACAATATGCAATGGTAATTTTTAGATCATTTTGTGGTAACAAATAAATCAAGGAGTTGGTTGGTTTGTTGTTTACAGTATAAAAGTATGTAGCGGATTTGAGAAAAGAGTAATTATGCGATAGATACACTGAGTATGTAGAGGAACAGGTTGAGAAGGTCTTTAGCTAGCATTTCCGCGTTCAAGCTATGTGATCATTCTACACTCATGCGACCGCAACTCATTTTCCAATGCAAATGCGGTGACTCCTAATTTTAGGACGCATGCGATGAATGCGATAATATCTATAGAGCTTGTTCCTAAGTCTCTACTTCTTGCCTATGCGATGATGCAAGATGCACACAAGGACAAGGTGACTGCATACAATCATAACCTATCTTTAGGGTGCATGTGATGTGTTAATAACAAATAGAGCTTATTCCTAAGCTTCTATCTCTTGATTATGTGTTCTAATATGACTCTCCCGAGCCTAGATTCTAATCTGACTTTTCCAAGCCTAGATTCTATCCTTAGACTACCCTCCCGAGTATCTGTAATGGACAAATGACACATACGTAATACAAGGTAATCGCATAGAATGAAGATCCCAGGTTATGCTAGCTAAGTGCTTCTCAACCCATTCGACAGATTTAGCTACTCATGCGTAATGTACAAAGAGTGAACAGATATAAAGATGCAATTTCCATTTCTATAAATAAGTTCAGAGTACAAAATGACAATGGAAATAAGGGTAGAGAGCTTGGTAGCAATTCCTTGCTTCCCAAGGCTTTTACACTGTGTTATCTCTATTTCGCCCAAAAGATGTTCTTGCTTCTGCAAGAGTCGGCCCTCTCTCTAGTTTCGACGCTTTTGACACTCTTCCAAGCTCACCAGAACGATCTCTCAGTATAATCTCCCTTCGCTCGCTTCCGCCTTCTAAGTAGAAGAAAAATATGAATAAGGCTACTTCTATCTAAAGGGAAAATTATCTAACTGAACGAACTCCTTTATTGAAGGTGGCCTTCGGTATTTATAGAACTACGGGGTGAAAGGCTTCTTCTCTCTTATGATTGCACTGATGGGATGGCATTAATTATTTGTCTGATGTGCCGAATATTTATCACTGAAAAGTTGAGTGTACTTGCTATAGTAGGTCGTTAACGGCTTGTCAACTTAATTCGGAATCGACCATCATCAGCTTTCTGTCCCATCATGATTTATTGCGCTTTCACCCAGATGCGCCCACCATGATGTGCCGGCTCTATGCGGCAACCTTCTTGAGCAAATATTCGCGAATGCATGCCTTGCGTCAACGTAATCTCTTAATGCGCTCGGACGTTAATTTCTCTGGATCGCATTTTCACCTTGCATCAGCGCATTTTCTGCACAAAAATACATAAGTTAGTTTTTTTAATGCGATGGACGCATGCGATCGCAATGTTGTGAACTTAATGCTTTTGGACACAATATTGTATATTTTTATTATCGTAATTCTACATTATTTTATAACTTTTGTACTGTAATAACGTGCATTTTTGCCCGTTATCACGTGTAACAAATTTAACATCACTTTCATTTGATTTTGCAAAGATGCGATGGCACCATTATTTGCGTTACCTTCTCTGGGTTTTACTCGTTGATCGTTTTCTTGCCAATCCTCATGGTTTTTCGATATGTGATTAAGAATGTTCTTTGCCTCATAATAAGTCTTGTCCAACAGATCGTCTGTTGCTGCCACATTGGCAGCTGTTTGCGATGCAGGATTTAGTCCATGATAGAAAATCTCCATTTGGAGGCAATCCAGCAATCCATTGTGCGGGCAGTTGATAACGGGCAGAAATGCACGTTATCATAGTGCTAAGTTCTTAAACAATGCTGGCTTGTGTTGATAACATGTGTTAGATTGCGTCCAAAAGCATTAAGTTTATTACATTGCGGTCGCATTCGTTCATCGCATAGGAACAGTTGATTTTTTTTTATTTTTATGCAGATTATGCGTTGACGCAAGGCGGAAATTGCGATCATAGGAAATCATTGGTCGAGCGCAACTTCACCGCCAGGCTTTAAGTGATTTTGTTCGTAAACATTCGCTCAAGAAGGATTCCCGCAACTTGATCGGCACAACATGGTGGGCGTATCTAGGTGAAAGGCTAATTAATCGCGATGGGACAGAAAGCTGATGACAGTCGAATCCGAATTAAGTTGACAGTTGCTAACAATAACAAGTACATTTAACTTTTCGGTGACAAATATTTGGCGCATCAATCAGGATTAAAGCCATCCCATTTGTGCAATCATGAGAGAGAAGCCGCCGTTCACCCTGGTTGTTCTATAAATACCAAAGGCATTCTTCAGAAAAGGGGTTCACCGTTCTACCTGTTCGAAAATTCATACGTTCTGATCGCTCGTCTTTGTTCATAGTTTTCTTTTCATTTTAAGGCGGAGCAAGAGAAGAATGGTGACGCTGGAGATCGCTCAGGGCAACTCGAGAGAGAACCTTGAGGTGTAGAAGCAGAGAGTGGGCCGACTCTCGCGAGAGCGAGATTATCTTTTGAACACGATTAGAAAAACAGTGTAAAGGCCTGGGTAGCAAGAGATTGCTACCATGCTCTTTATTCTATTCTTGCATTGTTGTTTTTTATTTCATATCTACATTTATACAATGGAAGTTCTTATTCTACATCTATTCACTCTCCTAGTACGCATGAGTAACTGAACTAGTCGAATGGGTTGAGAAGAACTAAGCTAACATAACCTAAGAAGTTCATTGCCTACGATTATCTTGTGTTGTACTGTGCCAAATACCCCTTTAGAGCTACTTGAGAGGGAGTCTGAAGAAAGAACCTAAGACTTGAGAGAGCTAGGTTAGAATCTAGACTCGAGAGAGCAAGATTAGAATTGCATAAACAAGAGATAGGGACTTAGAGATAAGCTCTATTTGCCAACCTGCATCGCATGCATCCTAGAGATAAGAATGATATTATGTGGTCGCCTTATTTATGTGTGCGTTATTCTGTCATCGCATAAATAAGAATAGAGGCTTATGTGTAGGTCCTATAGACTGATCGCATATATCGCATGCGTTCTAGCATTAGAAGCCATAGCATTCGCTTCGAGAGATGGTTTACTATTGTATCATGTTGCAATATCACAAAGCATGAACACATCTTAGGAAGTGTTAGCCGAAACCCTTCTCAACCCGTTCACCGTATCCTCATCGTATCTTCTGTTCATCAACTCTTTTCAAACTCCGCTGGATTTGTTATTTTTTTATCATCGCAAACAATAACCTTAACAACTATTTATTTATTTGGTTACCGCAAGGTTTTCCTAAAAATTACCAACACAACCTGTTTTCACAAGTCCCTTAGTTCGACCCTGGACTTACCAGGAAGCTCAGTGGAGTTTACACTTGGATTCCGCTGAGGAAACTTGAGTGCTCAACGCAATTTCACCATCGCATATCATCCATAATTCACTTCATAAAATCAAGCATCAGTAGTCACGCACTAATCTCTTGAATCTCGCCCAAGCGTCACTGAGCGATTCATCTTCTTATCGTTCAAAATTTGTGATCAACTTCCTCCTTCCGGCATTCTTTGTAGGAGGGAAATACTTCTTCATGAACTTCTTCACAACCTGCTCCCATGAAGTTATTTCTTCTGGTTCGAGGGAGTATGCCCATTTTCTTGCTTTATCGCATAGTGAAAATAGAAATAGCATAAGTCGAACTTCTTTAGTGGAGATATTAGGGAACACAAAGTGTTACAAATTTTAATGAAGCTTCAGAGATGGGCATGCGGATCTTGCCACGCCATCCACCGAACTGTCTTGCTGTCTGTATCATCTGTAACATTATCGACTTCATCTCAAACCTTGATCCATCCAATGTTGGCCTCATGATTCCTGGGGAGAAATCATACAAGTTTGGTGACGCATAGTCCCAGATGGGTCTATTGCGATCATTTTTTAGTAGGATAGGATTTTCCATTATGTTATTTACATTTGCGGCTTGTTCTTCCAGTTGTTCAGCCATTCTGTGAGTTCTTCCTTGTTGTCTACGTCTGTTTCTCTGTTTTCTACGAAATATTCTTTCGATCTCTGAGTCGTAATTGGGCTCAGAAGCGTGTCCTTTGCTCATGCGACGCTTGCTTCTTCCTTTACCGAAGGAATGAAAATGCACAAAGGTCAAAAGCTGCAAAAGAATCAAAGAGGTTTGATGTTGGCGCAACTATACCGTAGTCCTCGGCAATGGAGCCAAAAACTTGATGCGTAGAATTATGATGTGATGGTGTGAGTTTTTGATGATGTGTGTTATGCGGTGATCATGCAAGTTTTCCTAACAAGGCCCAAGTATAAGTCTTCTTACGTTTCTTGGTAAGTCCAAGGTCGAACACAGGGACTACTAGCGACAGACTCTTTGATTTTATTGCTGTGTAAAAAAAAATGAAGTGGATAGTGTTTTGATTTAGATTTTTCCTATGCGACGGAGTTTGAATGCTGAGTGATGAAAGCATAGAGTTACAATAAGTATGCAATGAAGGGGTTGAGAAGGGATTTAGGTAACATTTCCTAAGATTGTGCACAAGTTATGCGATCAAGCTATACATAAATAACAGTACTTTATTTCTCAATGCAGAATGCCATAATTCCTATTTCTAGGACGCATGCGATGTATATGTGAAACAATTGATAGGACTTATTTCTAAGTCTCTACTCTTGCCTATGCGATGCTGAATAATGCACACATAAAACAAGGTGACCGCATACTATCATTCCTATTTCTAGGGCGCATGTGATGTGTAAATAGCAACAAAACTTATGCCTAAGTTTCTAATTCTTGCTTATGCAATTCTAATCTAACTCTCTCAAGCCTAGATTCTATCTTTAGACTACTCTCTCAAGTATGTCCAAAGGGTGAATGATGCATACATAAGACAAGATGATCGCATACAATGTAAATCTTAAGTCATGCTAACTAAGTATTTCTCAACCCATTCAGAAATTTAGCTACTCATGCGTGGTGTGGAGCGATTGAACATAGATTGAAATGAAGTTTCCATTTTCTGCGAATAAAGTACTGAATACAAAATAACAAATGGATTTGAGAGATAAGAAGCCCGGTAAGCAATGTCTTGCTTCCCGTAGCCTTTTACACTGCTCTTTATCACTTCAACTCTGTTATAGTTGTGTATTCTTGCTCTCGCAAGTGTTGGCCCTCTCTCCTTTGTGTTGCTCTCTAGCAGTCTCTCTATCTGTCTGGGAGCGATATCTCTTGTATTTTTCCTCGTCTCCTTGCTCTCTCTGTCCTCTATGTATATGTATACTATGTATCTTGTATCTTGCATCACATTAGCTTAGGTTTATTTTCATTGCAATTTATTTTAGTAACGCAACTTTAGTTTATCTACACAATTTTACTTTACCGCAATTTACTTTTCTGTACAAACACACAATCTTTATTAATTGTAAAAATTGGTTGCATATATCACAAATATAACACATTAACGACAAAAATCCCTGTGTTCGACCTCGGATTACTCTGAGAAACTTGCGTTGGAATTATACTTGGTTTCAGCGCAAGGAAACTTGTGACAACACATTACTCCATAGCATACTACAAGCATATAGTTAACAACGCATATATCCAGAAGTAGTATCGCATAAAATGTGCCTAAGCGATAACACAGCATGACATTCTATCTACAATCCATTTCTACGTCATCAAGTTTATGGCAACATGAGCTTGCATAATTCATTCATTCACATTCATATTTGTTCACATGCTGAAAGAGTAAAATTATCATTACACATTGTATCTGCATAAAATAGGTAAATTAATTGCTTTTATGCGATGAGCGCTCGCGATCGCAATTCCTTTCAGTTTAGCGCTTTCAGACATGATATTGTCTATTTTACCATCGCATTCTCTCATTGTTTTACTTATTTGAGCTGTAATAACTTGTATTCCTACCAGTTATCAAGCATCTAGAGGACATAAATGTTTAGCCTGACCTCGGCAGTGGGGTTACTTACTGAGTATTTTATACTCATTCTTTCTCATGTTTATTTTTTAGGTAAGGGTAAGAACACGTTGGCGAATGACAAGCCGAATCCGTGAACGAGCCACTAGAACCAGTCATATGCTTCCGCTTATGTTTTCAGGATTTTATGTTTTAAAATTTCTAGCCTTGATATTTGAACTCAAGTATTGGTATTTGCGTTTTAGACTTTTGGAACCATTTTCTAGTTTAGTTTTATGGTTTTAAGGTACCATTCTAAATGAAGAGTTATTTAGTTTTAATAAAGTTAATTATTTTATGTTATTTATTTGGATTTACTAAGTCATAAAAAGATGTCAATTTGAATTGCATGCATGCATGTTTATAGTAACGGCCTAGTTCAAGTTCTAGGGAGCCAGGTCGTTATAGGAGTGTACCCACAGTTAGCGAATATTGATCATTATAGGAGTGTACCCACAGTTAGCAAATATTGATTGTTATAGGAGTGTACCCACAGTTAGCGAATATTGAATAACTTGGTTAATGAGTTCAATAAATTAATCTCATATTATCAGGGCTTCTGATCTGTAGGTTCATTAAATCCCACTAGTAACTCATAAAGGGTAATGAGGTAATTAAAGTAATTTGAAATGTTCAAATTTGGTAAGGGAAAGAATATAATGTATGATGATACATTATAATTAATTAAACTTTATAATACATATTTATTTTGAATTTGATTCAAAATTAATTTATAGGAGAATTAAATATTTGGAGGAGTTCAAATATTAAATTTAATATGAATAAAATTCATATTAAAACTATGGATTATAATTAATGCGCATTAGATGCACATTAAAACTATAGGTAATACGAGAGAAAAATAATTTAATGTGATTCAATTATAAGGTAAAATTAAATATGTGATATTTAATTTAATGATTGATTAATTGAATAATTAATTAATTATCTAATTTAATTAAATTAATTGAGTTAAAACTATAGATTATGAGAATGGGGTGTATTAGAATATGATTCTAGTGCACATTTAATTAAATATGAGATATTTAATTATTATTAATTAATTTGATTTAATAATAATTATATAATTTATTTTAATTGAAGGAATTGGTGAGGTCCTAATGTGGAAGCGAGGATCGGCCCAAATTTAGTTTTCACAGAATTATACAAATTTTACAGAATACAGAATATGCAAATCAAAATACAACATGCCATCAAAAAGGAAAAAAGAGAAATTAGGGTTAAGAAACCTTTACCTTTGAAGAATAAGTTTCTTCACGAATTCCCTCTTCCAAATTTTCACGACAAAAACGATCTCTGATGGCCATGTACTGTCACAAACTCGAAACCCTCGAACTATGGACACCACCACAAGAAGTCTTATGTATTATCTTGGGATGGGAATTACAGGAGTGGTGGGCTTTGTGAATTTTGGTAGAGGGAAAGATTGAGAGGAGAGGGAGATTTTTTGGAATTTTCTCAGAGAATCCTACTGGATACCATCTCTGTAATTTCTTATGTGAAAAAAAAAGACAAAAACCACACAAAAATCTCACGTAATCTCTCACTCATTACATGAGTTGAGAGAGATCAGGGGAGGGAAGTTATTTCCCTCCCTAAAATTCAAAATTAAAATTAATATAATTAATAAATTAATTTTAATTTAAAAATAAAACCATTATATACATATATATAATAACTAAATTATTGTATATATATATAACTATATGTTATATCATATATAACATATAACCTATGGTTTAATATTGTATCATATACAATATAACCTATAGTTTTAATTCTCTCGTCAATGGTATTTAATATAAATCTCATTTATATTAAATTCAATTATATGAATCCAATTTACAAAGTTAATATTTGATTCATATTCAAATAATTAATTAAAGGAGTTTAATTAATTATTCAACATCCATTAACTATTGGACACTCCACTAAAGACCGTTGCAACTACAGATATGTTTCTGTGTTCATTGGCTATAACCAATCAAAAACACGATGACCCTTTACAAATTGCTCATAAGTACAACTAGGGCAAAATTACTGTTTTGTCCATGTAGTTACATTTAACTCCTCAAGTACTACTGATCCCTTCAATGAACAATAAGTCATAGTCCAACTATGACTAAACATCTCTCTATCTAAGAGAGGTTGTGACACCACATTGTTCAAACCTCAAAATCAACCTTTAAGGGAGAAATTTATCTACTAACCTTACATTGGGGAAGGAGTAAATTTCGTCTTGTGTAGCTGTGTTCCCAGCTTTCCAATCAGATGAATCCCCAAAATGGTAGATTTATTGAGTCGACGATCTGACAACTTTCACCCATACAAATAAAAGGACTGCATTCATAGGTAGGAGTTCATGACTCATTCAGGATTCATCACCTATGGTCATTCTGGTGAAATATAAGTCTCTATTATGAATGACTTTATATCATGAGACTAGTCATTTCGTGGTCCAGTCTTATACAAAACTCTTTGTATAAAATACCCTCGCTCACATGTCTCTACATGAATGATCAAGATCAAATCATTTATAGCACTTTACAACAATTGTTACATCTACAAAGCGGACCATACTCGTAGTGTCACCCGTTATCCAGTCTTATCCATCTACTACAGATCATTTAGGTTATCACTTAAACATGATCACATGTATGTCTCTAAATACATGTTTAAGCTACATATGATAACCTTGGATGTTAGTTTATTGGTTTGTGGGTTTAATGCTACTAAATGTCAAATAAAAAATCTCATATTTTACTAAATAAATAAAATGTTTGTACAATACAATTACAAACTACGGGATCCTACGAGATTTATGGCATCAATCCCAACATTAATAAATTAAATTTTGATTTAGTTTATTTTTAAATTAAATGAATTTATTATTATTTAATTAAATAAATTAAATTTGATTTAATTAATTTAAATAAAAAAATTAATTACAACAAAGACCCAACGTGGG
Organism: Benincasa hispida; assembly: GCF_009727055.1. Classification (NCBI taxonomy): domain Eukaryota; kingdom Viridiplantae; phylum Streptophyta; class Magnoliopsida; order Cucurbitales; family Cucurbitaceae; genus Benincasa; species Benincasa hispida. The sequence continues at coordinate 51,201,550 of NC_052353.1, read as the reverse complement.
GAGTTATATGGGAGTAAGAGAGATCCTCTCCTAACTCTCTCATCTCTCTCAAAATAGCTCTCTCACTATCACATAATTGTTTTTTCTCTTTGGCTCTAGTCTTTGAGATTTTTCTTTGTAGAAAATTCTCTCTAAGATCCCACCTCCTTTTACCTTACTAGCCCAAGGAGAATATTGGTGAAACCATTTTGTGGTGATTAATTGTTTTGAGAAGAGGAATCAAGATTGTAGATCCAAAAAATTGGTGAAGTCGTCCGGATTCGTCAACGAGAGTAAGAAGTTTCTAGATTTTATTTCATCTGTTAATTTGTAATTGAAATATGAAAATAGTGTGAAAATTTTTCGCAGTGGTTGGGATTTTATCCCAACAATTGGTATCAGAGTCATCTCAGAATTTTAATTAACAAATTAAAATTTATTTATTTTTAATTTAAAGTGGGATCTACATTATGAATGTTGGGATTTGCTGTGAACTAATTTGGTTAATTATCCTTAGAATTTATAATTTTTTTATATGATTCAATCATGTAAGGGCCTATGCAATTTGGGCATTTAAATTGTAAATTAAGTCTTCTGTAAGTTGACCATTTTTTGGCCAAAAATGACGAAAAACAGATGTACATAGGGTTAGCAACGGGGCCGGTCGGGGGGGGGGGGGGGGGCGCGTCCCTCGGCCCATGGGGGAAATTCTCCCCATCCCTACCATTTGAAGGCGGGGACGGGGCGGGGATTCTCCGTCGAGGAAATGGGGTCCTCACAGGGCCCCATTTCTCATTTCCCATGGGGATTCCCATTTTTCTAATTAAAATTTTATTTAAAATTTGATTAAAATTTGGGCTTGATTTTTGAGCTTAGATTTAAAATTTAGATATTTAATATTGGGCTCACAATACATAAGTCTATACATTATAGACATACAAATAAATAAGTTATTTTATATATTATAAATATATATTTATAAAATATTAAAAATATAAATATATCAAATCGGAGTCGAGGTTGGGGCGGTTTGGTCCGGTTTTGGAGGGGTTGAAGTATTTTTTAGTATAAAATTTGTAAAATTAATGTAATTTTATTCTTTAATTTCATCCTAGATAAAATTTCACTTTAGGCTAAGCATGCTCATACAATTTTATATATTATAATAGTTTGTATGTGATAATGCATGATTATTTAATTTTACGTTTTATTTAATATAATTGTTCTGTTAATTTGATGAAATTAATAAAGCATGAAACATGTAATTACATGGGTTAAATATAAATAGTTATATTTAATACAATGTGTAGAGCATGTTTGTATGATTTCATGTTTAACTTAATATAAGGAGTTATATTATTTAAATATGGAAATCAAGATGCATTGAGCCTGACACATTCATAGCAATAATATAATTGTTATATTATATTGATGCAATGCATTTTTTATGGCTTAATTATTTAATTAATTAGAATATATCTACACATCATCACTGTAGATATATTTGTGTCAACTTGATTTAACCATAATTAGTAAGTCGACCCTTCACAGGTTGTTTGTAATAATAGTTGGGTAAAATGCTGTTTTACCCTCGAAATTACGTCTTGCACCTTAAGTTCCACTGATCCTCTGATGAACAATTGGTTTGTGATTCAATCACTAAATCAGATCCCTCTCAGGCCAATGAGAGGGTGGGGCCCCATGTTCAAGACTTGGATTCAGCACTTAAGAGAACAACCTTCCTCCTATCCCTAAATCGGGTAGACGTGAATTCCAGCTTACACTCTATGTCCCTAGCTATCTACCCGATCTTATTCCCAAAGTGGGAGGCTTATTGAGCAGTGTTGTTGGATACTCTCACATATGCAGATCAAAAGATAATCTCGAATAAACAGGAATTCATAGTTAGCTCAGAATTAAGATCGAGTTACCTAGGTCATCTAAGCTAAACAGCGCTATAAAGTAAGAGTGACTTATTTCTTGGTCGGATCTTACGTAAACTCATTGCATAGGATGCCCCCACTCCTCATGTCAATACATGAACGAAATAGGATCACTTCGTTTGTAGTACCATATAACAAATTGTAACAACTACAGAGTGGGCCGCATCTGATAGTGTTACCAGAATAAGGCACCCAACCTTATTCGTATACTATAGATCATTTGGACAATTTACTCGAACCTAATCCAAGTATTCATATATTAAACATGGATCTTAGTTTATTGGATTAGTCTTTACAAGTGCAATTTACAAATTCAATAACAACTTTATTGAAGAAATGTTGAATAGTATCTTTATTGATAATAGAAAATATTTAACTCTATAAACTATAGATTTAGGACATACAACCCAATAAACTCCCACTTGGACTAAAAATCCAGTTCATAAATATATACAATGTTGAGTTCAATGAGAGAAAACGAAAATAATAAAAACAGTAAACTAGGGCATCAGATACCCATTATTGTTCCCACTTGCCCTAGTTGTATCTCGTAGTCCTAGTCCTACTAGGTGATCCTCGAACACTTTAGCCGAAAGGGCCTTTGTAAATGGATCAACCAAGTTGTCTCTATTGGGGTTGATGACGTAAAGTCTCGTATCCTAAAGTTTGTAAACAGTATATACGAACGCTTGTGTTGTTAATATATGATATTTACTTCATATCTTGTATTTTGCCCATTTACTTGTTTTATTTGCTTTACCACAAATCAATAAACATAAAATCCCTGGTTATCTGTATGTGACTCAAGCATGTATGTGGTGACATACAAGTGGATCATGTCATGAGTGATAACCAAAATGGATAAAGGAGGGAAACCTTATCTTGGTACCGCTATGGGCGCGACCTGCTTTGTGGAATGGTCACAGGTGTTGTGACTTGTCACAGATGGTCTGATCCTGATCATTCGTGTTAGGGACATGTGAACGGCGGCGTCCAATACAAAGAGTTTGTATAAGGCCTTACCACGAAGTGTTAACGTCTCGTTATATATCATCGTTCATGACAGAGACTTCACTTCTCTAGGATGACCATAGGTAACAAGACCTCAATCCTGAGTGAGTTGAGAACTCCTGCCATTAAGGGCGGTCCTTTGATTTGTATGGGTGCGAGTGGCCAGGTCGCCAATTCAAACCTACCATTTTGGGGATTCATCTGATTTAGGAGCTGAAAACTCAACTGCACAAGATGGAATTCACTCCTTCACCGAGGTAGGGGTAAGTAGATAGATGGCTTCTTTAAGGGTTGATTCCGGGGCTTGAAGGATGTGGTGCCATACACCTTTTCTTGGCCTGAGAGGTGTTCACACATAGTTGGACTATGTTGTATTGTTCATTAGAGGAATCAGTGGTACTTAAGGAGTGAGATGTAACTATAGGGGCATAACGGTAATTTGGTCCAGTTGTACTTACGAGCATCAGTGAAGGGTTATCGTACTCATGATTGGTTATATCCGATGGACACAGAAATATATCTGTGGTAAGAAGAGTTTAGCTATTGGTCTTTAGTGGAATGCCTGGCAGTTAACGAATGGTGGATTTCATGGCTAAAGAATTTAGTCAGCTATTCACGTACCATTGGAGCTTCGAGCCACAGGTCCATTAGGTCCCCTGGGTAGCCTAGATAAAGTCGAGAACTAGTATTTGGGTTAATTTGAAATGTTCAAATTGACAAGAGTAAATTCGATTATATATGATATAATTGGACTGGTTGATTATATATGATATAATTGGCAAATGTATGAGATACATTATTTTGGAGGAAATAAGATATAAATATGGTTTATATCAAGTAGAGGAGAAAATACTATAGTACTATAGTAGATATGTGATATCAAACTCTAGGATATAAATATAATATGATTATATTTATTAATTAATTGATTGATTAATTATACGATATTCATTTTGAAGAGTGCAATCGATATTCCGTGATTCCGCCCAAAAGATTTCGTGAAAGCGCGCTGGTGAAAGAAAACGATCGCTTGAGAGCCTATACGATAACGTTCTCCACCTAAACGATTGTATACCTCGTGCCTAAACGGTTGCACACTGTCGCCTAGTCGATCAGACAGCTTCTCTAAACGATTGTATAGTGTGACAATTTAGCTTAACGATCGTATACCTTTTTCTAAACAAATGTTCAGTAAATCCTACACGACTGTGTACCTCCTCTAGACGATAAGCACTTATGCTATGCCATAGCGTTGTTTTCCCTCCGACTTGCTTATCGCCTACACGACTCATTTTTCCTCCGTCCTCTACTAAATTCACCAAAGCCCACCCTTTGGGTTTTCACTCCAAGAATACCCGGGGCTCATTAGTTGTGGTGTCTTCTCCATTGCGGCATTCGTGTTCACGTTGATGGTGCTGCTGCAGTCAACGTTCCCGCCGGGCGTTGGTAGATATATTGGAGGGTTTCGCTGCATTGGGATTCTGAAGTTTGAAGATAGTCTTTAACTGGTACGAAACTCTTTCCCTTATGATTTTGTTGTTCACAGCATGTTGTTAATTAAGTTTTGATTGCATAACTGTATGTGTTGTATGTATATTGTTCTATTCCGGTCACTGTGAGATTGGAGCGATCCGAACACGCTCATGGAACTCTCGATATGAGATATATCAATTGGTATCAGAGACAGGTTCTGTACTTTGATTTCATTTGTTGCAATGAAATGACTTTTACATTCATGGTGGGTGCATTTCTACGCTGTTTAATTGTTAAATCTGTTGTGGATTTGTCGGATTAATGGATGTTTTCGGGATGATTATCCTTGGTTTGTTTAAGATCCTTTTACATTTGGGGTTATTTGTAAAGCCCCCTGCGTTTTAGGGCATTAATAATCGTTATCGAGTCTATATTCAAAATTTGTTTGAATTTTTGAGTCGTTCGTCCGGAAGGTTCTAGGCAACGTTGCAGCTCTTCGAGGAAGAAGTGATCTAGGTTGATCGCATCATGCAGAAGAAGTTCTACGTGATTGCTGGTCCATTGCATCGTAAAGATGAAGAAGTACACGATCGCTAATGAACGCATCGGTTAAACGATGGTGAATGCAATCAAGAGTTGGTCGCATCGAGTTGATGATCGAGTACGCGATAGCTGAGTATCACATCGTGTAGACAATAAGATGCTCGCGGATCGTTTAATGCACGAGCGCGCTAGACGATTGTTTAGGTCAGTAAGCTTTCATCGCTTGCAACTGACTAAACGATCGCTTAGTATCGCAAGATAAATTGTTTACATGGTTGCATGCATCGCGTAGACGATGAGACGCTCGCGCTATCATTTAAAGTGTGCGCGCTAGACGATTGTTTAAGTTAGCAAGCTTCATCGCTTAGTAACTGACTAAATGATCACTTGTAACTTAAGGTAAATCGTTTACCTGTCGTCGCGGCTACAGATCGCTATGGACGGTCAGGCTTTGCAACCTCGTCGTCATCTACACGATCCCCTTATATTCTATCATCTAGTGTGCGCTGAACGATCATCTACTTGCAGAGTTTTGCTACATGATAAAGACCTCTAGCAGTTCAAGACCTGGTTCGCCCTATGAACCGGTTTGCTCGATGAAAAATGTAAATAGATAGGTTTTTCATTCCGTTTTTTGTAAGGCTCATCCCGGTCCATTAATCATTTGTTTATTACATGCGATGTATGTTCTTATATGTCATATGGTATGTACATATAGTAAATCCCACTTTAGTTATGCAATGGTCATGCATCATCTCTTTATTGTAATTGTTATAATTTAGAGAAGCATGATTTTAATTATGTAAGAGGCATGCTCATGCATCATTATAATATAAGAGTTATATTTATGCATACATTAAAAGCATTGACATGCATTTCATCTTTATATTATAATTGTTATAGTATAAGTGGTGAATGATAACATGTTTGCTTGATTGTTACGCGTTATATTAAAGTTATATATAAGTAATGACCGGACATTGCATGAAGCATGGACCATAGGTTACTTTAAAAGTTATAAATGACTCGTTGTGTGCAATGGTTTTAAGTTGTTTCTTTTTAAAAGTTAAAGAGAAAGTAAACTCTAAAAGAAATAAGAAAGATATGCATGTCACCTAGGTTTAATTCATGTTTTAAAATGTTTAACAACTTGGATCACAATAACCTAAGATTCACGATTTTTTATACGATTAGCAAACCCTAAGGCTTTATTCTTTTAATCAGTTTTAATAGGATTTAAATTAGGTAATTAAAAGGTTAAAGTGTAGCAAATCTATCTATAAGGGACCTTTTGTCTAAGGCGGGTTCTGTCTAGGCTGGGGTATTTAAGTTGACGGAAACGTAACACCCCTACCTGGGAACTTACTTGGAAAGGTGAATTAGATAGATTTGATGCATGCATGCAAGTTAGAGACCGTCCATTAAAGTGTTTAAATGTGACTATTTGAACTTGTTCATATTTCATAGACAAACGTTGTTTATGAGCAGAGTTTAAAAAGACGACTTAAGACTAAAATCAGTAGCTGGATTGTCTAGGTTAATGAACCCCTAGGTAGAACATTCAGTGGGAGGTACTTGGGGCATAAGATGCTTCACTTAAACCTTTCACGTTTCTTCTAAATAGTCTACACCGTGAGATCTATCCTCGGCCTCGCGGCACCTTTGGCGTGTCCCCCCAACGGATGGTGTTTGGGTAGGTCAATATCGAGGTGGATAGAGAGAGTGTTCATAGTAAGTGAGAGCGGGAAGTGCGACAACATATCCCTCGATCTCCCTCATTAGGTTGAATAAAATTACTGCGCATCACCTCGAGGCACCCTGGGAGTGTCAAGAGAAGGTGTGTGGTGCCACATCGTTCAAGCCCGGAATCAGCCCTTAAGGGAGCCATCTATTACTTACCCCTGCCTCGGGGAAGAAGTGAATTCCATCTTGTGCAGCTATGTTCCCAACTCCCAAATCAGAGGAATCCCCAAAATGGTAGGTTTGAATCAGCGACCTGGCCACTCGCACCCATAGAAATCAAAGAACTGCCCTCAATGGCAGGAGTTCCCAATCCATTTAGGATTGAGGTCATGTTACTTATGGTCATCCTAGTGAAGTGAAGTCTCTGTCATGAACGATGTTATATAACGAGACGTTAACACTTCGTGGTCAGGTCTTATACAAACTCTTTGTATAGGATGCCACTGCTCGCATGTCCCCAACATGAATGATCAGGATTAGAGCATCTATGACAAGTCACAACACTTGTGACCATTCAATAAACCGGGTCACGTCCGTAGCGTTACTAGGATAAGGTTTCCCTCATTTATCCATATACTACAGACCATTTTGGTTATCACTCAAGACATGATCCATTTGTATGTCACCACATACATGCTTGAGTCACATACAGATAACCAGGGATTTTATGTTTATTGGTTTGTGGTAAAGCAAATAAAATAAGTAAATGAGCAAAATACAAGATGTGAAGTAAATATCATATATTAACAACACAAGCGTTCGTACATACTATTTACAAACTATAGGACACGAGACTTTAGAGCATCAACCCCAACAATCTCCCACTTTTCCTAAAGCGAAGTGGGGTGTATAATAAACTAGGGCATAAAAGCCCAGTATAAGAAACTAGTACAAAACAATAAACAAGTTACAGACATACCAATGTTTACTGGAAAGTAAGAAGAGGTAGAAGGGTGAGGCAAATGTTGCTTCATCCTCCAGGGCGTTCCATAGAGGTTCGACCTCAGGAACAAAGTCTACACCTTCTTCTTCTAAATCTGCAAAGGGGAAGAAGAAGAAGAGTGGTAAGGGTAAAGGGAAGGCACCTGCTAACCCACCGCCTGTCGCCCCAAGGAGGCACCCACAAGTTACTAAAGGAAAGTGTTTCCATTGCAACCAAGATGGACACTGGAAGAGGAACTGTCCTTTATATTTGAAAGAGAAGAAAGTAGGCAAGGCTAAGGCCAAGGCCGATAAAGATAAATGGGATTTACTTAGGCTTGAAACTTATTTAATGGAGAATGATGATTCTGCCTGGATAATTGATTCAGGCGCCACTAACCATGTTTGTTCTTCTTTTCAGGGGATTAGATCTTGGCGATAGCTAGAGGCTAGTGAAATGACGATGCGAGTAGGCACCAGGCACGTCGTCTCAGCTGTGGCCGTGGGAGGACTCCAGTTAGCTTTACATAATAGGTTTCTTATCTTAAGTGATGTATATATTGTTCCTGAACTAAAAAGAAACCTTATTTCTGTAAAGTGTTTATTGCAATGTATATATACTGTCTCTTTTGATGTGAATAAAGCGTTTATTCATAAAGATGGTGTTTTTATTTGCACAACAAATCTAGAATCGAATTTATATGTGTTAAGGCCGTTAGCCATTAATTCCCTCCATAATACTGAAATGTTCAGAACTTCCATAACTCAATCAAAATGTTGACGAATTTCTCCAAAAGAAAATGCCAAACTTTGGCATCTACATTTAGGGCACATCAATCTCAATAGGATTGAGAGATTGATAAAGAATGGACTTCTAAGTGAGTTAGAAGAAAATTCTTTGCCAGTGTGCGAATCTTGCCTTTAGGGTAAGATGACTAAACGACCTTTTACTGGAAAATGTTATAGAGCCATGAAGCCTCTTGAGTTAGTACATTATGACCTTTGTGATCCTATGAATGTGCGAGCCCGAGGTGGCTATGAGTATTTTATCAGTTTTACTGATGATTACTCAAGGTATAGGTATGTTTATCTTATGCAATGGAAGTCTGAATCCTTTGAAAAGTTCAAAGAGTTCAAGGCTGAAGTTGAAAACGCATTAGATAGAAGGATTAAAACACCTCGATTAGATCGAGGTGGAGAGTTTTTGGACTCGATATTCCAGGACTATTTGATAGAACATGGAATCGTTTCCCAACTCTCAGTGTCAGGTACACCTCAATAGAATGGTGTAGCGGAGAGGAGAAATAGGACCTTGTTAGACATGGTTCGCTCGATGATGAGTTACGCTTCCTTATCAAACTTGTTTTGAGGTTTTGCAATGGAGACTATGGTGTACATACTCAACTGTGTTCCCTCCAAGAGTGTTGCCAAAACACCTCTGAAGTTGTGGAATGGGCGTAAAGCTAGTTTACGTCACTTTCGCATTTGGGGATGCCCTACACATGTGCTTGAGGCTAATCCCAATAAGTTGGAACCATGGTTGAGGTTATGCCTCTTTGTAGGCTACCCCAAAGGTACACGAGGGGGTTATTTTTATGATTCGACGGAAAATAGGGTGTTTGTTTCAACAAACGCTACTTTTCTAGAGGAGGATCATATAAGGGAGCACAGTCCACGAATCAAAGTCGTGTTACGTGAACTTTCCAATGAAACTACTGAAACTTCAACAAAAGTGTTGAAGAGCCTACTACATCAACAAAAGTTGTTGATAGGAGTTCATCCAGTAGGTCAGATCCACCTCAAGAGTTTAGGGAACCTCGACGTAGTGGGAGGGTTGCAAACCCACCCGTTCACTATTTGGGTTTCACGGAAATCCTTTATATGGTAGCAGATGGCGACATTGAGGATCCGTTGTCTTATAAGAAGGCAATGAAGGATGTTGATCGGGATGAATGGGTCAAGGCCATGGATCTCGAGATGGAGTCAATGTAATTTAACTCAGTATGGGATCTTGTAGATCAGCTTGATGGGGTTCGCCCTATAGGTTGTAAATGGATCTACAAGCGTAAACGGGGTGCTGATGGGAAGGTACAGACCTTCAAGGCTCGACTTGTGGCAAAGGGTTATACCCAGGTAGAGGGAGTCGACTATGAGGAGACTTTCTTGCCTGTATCCATGTTAAAGTCGATCTACATCCTTCTGTCCAATGTAGCTTATTATAATTATGAGATCTGGCAAATGAACGTCTAGACAGTCTTTCTGAATGGCAATTTTTAGGAGACCATTGTTATGGTGCAGCTCGAGGGATTCATAGCCCAAGGTCAAGAGCAAAAGGTTTACAAATTGAATCGGTCCATTTATGGACTAAAACAGGCGTCTTGATCTTGGAACATACAGTTTGATACTGTAATCAAGTCGTATGACTTTGACCAAAATGTTGATGAACCTTGTGTCTACAAGAAGGTCATCAATGCCTTAGTAGTCCTCTTAGTGTTGTATGTAGATGATATCCTACACATTGGGAATGATGTAGATCTACTGATTGTAGTTAAGAACTGGCTAGCGACCCAATTCCAAATGAAATATTTGAGAGAGACTCAGTTTGTTCTAGGTATAAAGATATTTCGCGATCGTAAGAACAAAGTGCTAGCACTATCTCAGGCATCATACATTGACAAGATGTTGCTCAAGTACTCGATGCAGGACTCCAAGAGGGGCTTATTGCCGTTCAGGCATGGAGTCACTTTGTCTAAGGACATGTGTCCTAAGATGCCTCAAGAGGCTGAGGAGATGAGACGGATCAGTCTAACCCAGGCCATTTTAATGTTCCTGACCCATTTACGAAGGCTCTCACGGCTACAGTGTTTAAGCGTAACCTACGGAGCATGGGTCTACAGGATTGCTCGTGGCTAAACAAGGGCAAGTGGAAGATTTTTTTGTACTGGGCTTTTATGCCCTAGTTTATTGTTTTGTACTAGTTTATTGTACACCCCACTTCGCTTTAGGACAAGTGGGAGATTGTTGGTGTTGATGCCCTAAAGTCCCGTGTCCTGTCGTTTGTAAATAGTATGTACGAATGTTTGTATTGTTAATATATGATATTTACTTCATATCTTGTATTTTGTTCATTTACTTGTTTTATTTGCTTTACCACAAACCAATAAACATAAAATCCTTGGTTATTTGTATGTAACTCAAGCATGTATGTGGTGACATATAAGTGGATCATGTCTTGAGTGATAACCAAAATGGTCTGTAGTATATGGATAAAGGAGGGAAACCTTATCCTGGTAATGCTACGGACGCGGCCTGCTTTGTGGAATGGTCACAAGTGTAATGACTTGTCATAGATGGTTTGATCCTGATCATTCGTGTTGGGGACATGCGAGTAGGGGCATCTTATACAAAGAGTTTGTATAGGACCTGACCACGAAATATTAACGTCTCGTTATATAATACCGTTCATGATAGAGACTTCACTTCACTAGGATGACCATAGGTAACATGACCTCAATCCTGAGTAAATTGGGAACTTTTGCCATTGAGGGCGGTTTTTTGATTTGTATGGGTGTGATTGGTCAGGTCGCCGCTTCAAACCTACCATTTTGGGGATTCTTTTGATTTGGGAGCTGGGAACTCAGCTGCACAAGATGGAATTCACTTCTTTCCCGAGGTAGGGGTAAGTAGATAGATGGCTCCCTTTAAGGGCTGATCTGGGGCCTTGAACGATGTGGCGCCACACATCCTTCTCTTGGCTCGAAAGGTGTTCACACATAGCTTGGACTATGTTGTATTGTTCATTAAGAGGAAATCAGTGGTTCTTAAAAGTGAGATGTAACTACAGGGGCATAACGGTAATTTGGTTCAGCTTACTTACGAGCATTTGTGAAGGGTCATCGTACTCATGATTGTTTATATCCGATGGACACAAAATATATCTGTGGTAAGAAAGAGTTCAGTTGTTGGTCTTTAGTAGAATGCCTAACAGTTAACAGATAGTGATCTCGTGGCTCAAGAGTTTAGTCAGCTATTCACGTACCATTGGAGCTTCGAGCCACAGGTCCATTAGGTCTCCTGGGTAGCTTGGATAAAGTCAAGAACCAGTATTGGGTTAATTTGAAATGTTCAAAATTGACAAGAGGAAGTTCGATTATATATGATATATATTGGACTGGTTGATTATATATGATTATAATTGGCAAATTGTATGAGATACATTATTTTGAAGGAAATAAGATATAAATATGATTTATAATCAATGGGAGTAAAATACATAGTCTAAGTAGATATATGATATCAAACTATAGGATATAAATATAATGATGATTATATTTATTTATTAATTGATTGATTAATTATCGAATAAATAATCCTAATATCACGTTTGACATGGGTTTAGTGGACACACGTTTATGGTAACCATGAGTTAAAATGAAAAAAAGTTTTCAATTTTGAGAGTACAAGTCGATATCCGTGATTCCCGCCCAAAGATATATCGTGAAAGCGCGCTGGTGAAAAGAAACGATTGTTTGAGAGCCTAAACGATAGCGTTCTCCACCTAAACGATCGTATACCTCGCGCCTAAACGATTGCACACTATCGCTTAGACAAATCGGACAGCTTCTCTAAGCGATTGTATAGTGTGCCAATTTAGCTAAGAATCGTATAACCTTTCTAAACAAACGTTCAGTAAATCCTACACGACCGTGTAGCTCCTCTAGACGATAAGCACTTATGCTATGCAATAGCGCTGTTGTTCCCTCCCACTTGCTTATCGCCTACACGACTCGTTTTTCCTCCGTCCTCTACTAAATTCACCAAAGCCCACCCTTTGGGTTTTCACTCCAAGAATACCCGGGGCTCATTAGTTGTGGTGTCGTCCTCGTTGTGGCGTTCATGTTCACGTTGATCATGCTGCTGCAATCGATGTTCCCGCCGGGTGTTGGTAGATATATTGGAGGGTTCCGCTGCGTTGGGATTCTGAAGTTTGAAGATAGTCTTCAACTGGTATGAAACTCTTTCCCTTATGATTTGTTGTTCACAGCATGTTGTTAATTAAGTTTTGATTGCATATGTTGTATGTATATCGTTCTATTTCGGTCACTGTGAGATCAGAGCGATCCGAACACGCTCATGGAACTCTCAGTATGAGATTCTTCAGTCTTCAGAGGCAATTTGCGTGACAATCACGTCTCCTCGGTGTATATACTCAGCTTCTATGGTGGAGTCAGCAATACAACTTTGCTTGATACTCCTTCACACTATAGCTCATTCGTTCAGAGTGAATACTGACCCTGAAGTATATTTTCTAGAATCTAAATTGGTCTGAAAGTCATAATTAGTGTATCCAATAAGGATTAGATCCGTAGCACCATACATAAGCATATAGTCCCTCATTCTTCGAAGATACTTGAGGATATTTTTAACGACAGTCCAATGATCATCTCCAGGATTGGACTAATATATGCTGACTATTCCGATTTCATAGCATATGTCGAGACGAGTACACAATATGGCATACATTAAGCTCCCTACTGCTGATGCATATGGAATTTGTTTCATAACCTCAACTTCTTGAGGCGTCTTAGGAATTTGTTCCTTAAATAGATGAATTCCATGTTTGAAAGGTAACATTCCTTTCTTGGAATTTTGTGTTTTATATCTAGACAATATCTTGTCTATATAAGATGTATGAGATAACGCTAAAGTTTTGTTCTTTCAGTTCCAAACTATTTGGATCCCAAGAACATACTGCGCTTCATCTAAATCTTTCATTTGGAATTGTGTAGCAAGTCATCTCTTGACGTTAGCCAAAATTCTATTTCCTATAAGTAGAATATCATCAACAAACAGAACCAGAAAAGTGACAATTTTGTTAACGATTTTCTTGTAAACACAAGGTTCGTCAACATTTTGTTCAAAGCCACAAGATTTGATCGCAGTATCAAATCTTATATTCCAGGATCGAGACACTTGTTTCAATCCATAAATGGATCGATTAAACTTGCAAACATTTTGCTCTTGACCCTGTTCAATAAATCCTTCTGGTTGAGACATATTGATACTCTCCTTAAGATAGTCATTTAGGAAGGTTGTCTTGACATCCATTTTTTAGATTTCACAATCATAAAATGTAGCTATGGACAAGAGTATTCTAATAGACTTTATCATGGCAACCGGAGAGAAAGTTTCTTCATAGTCCACCCTTTCTCTTTGGGTAAACCTTTTTACCTCAAGCCTAGCTTTGTAGGTCTGTACCTTTCCAGCTTGGTCTCATTTTCTCTTGTAGATCCACTTACAACCAATGGGTTTTACACCTTCTGGTTGGTCTACAAGGTTCCAGACTGAATTGAAGTACTAACTACATTTCAAGATCCATGTCTTTAACCCACTGTTCCTTATCCACATCTTCCATTGCTTGTGAAAAGCAACTAAAAAGTTATTTTATTACCTGCTTGTTTTGTTTATTTTGATGTGGTTTATTGAGTAATTTCAGGAAACTAAGCATCAGGAGTAATTTATGCAAAAATGATAAAAAAAAAAAAAAAACCCGGGGTAAAACTCCAATTTTGTGCAATTATGGGTTGGCCATGGAATTAGGAAGAAAGCAAGGACCCAAGATCAAGAAAAGAGGCAAATTTGGAAGGCAACTTGAGGGAGTCAGCATTGGAAAAGCGTTGTAACACTGCAAACCTGAGAGCAATTTGAAACAAGGCAGTGTTGCGATGCTACAACTTTGACGCACGACAGGCATGCTGCTAGCATTGCAACGCTACAAGCATATTATAAATAACAACGTTGCGCCACCAGGTCTGGAGAGGAGGAAAAATAGAGAGCCGACTGTGATAGATTTTACTTGAATTCTAGTCTGTACAAGAGCTGAAATAGAGCAATTCTAATCGTTTTTTGTTGAAGACTCGAGATTTCGGTTGAGAGTTTATTTGAGAGTGATTCTAGATTGGTCATGACAAGAAGATTGATCGTGATCGTGCAATTTTATTGAAGAACAATCCAGTATTCGTGGCAACAGTCAAGAAGATTGTGACTGGGATTCAAACCTATTGAGGGGAGATCGTTCTTCTTTGTAGATTTTAGGGATGTTACTTTGAGTATTTGAATTTACAATTGATTGAGTTTGCATGGATTTCTAAATTATTTGTGTTTAATGAATGTGTTCATATAACACATGCGGAAGTAATTTTAGGATCGGAGGCACTTAACTACATCAATTTTAGAAAATGAAAGCATGTTGTCCAAATACCGTAAATAGAACGCAGAATTTGTACCAACCTTTTTGGAGACCGATTCAGCAACTCCCTTTGATTCCTTTGCTCACGAATGGTGTATGGACCACCTCTAGTGTCTTTCCTACTATTCTCCGAGCCAAGAACGACTTGTGGGAGTCTACAGAGATAAGGAATGGGAAGGGAATGCTTGAAGGTTCAAGCTCTAGAGAGATATATGAAGGTAGGTGAGTTTGAGACCAAATTCCAGCAGCATAACAGTATGGAAAATGGTTGTCTTCAGCTCTCAATCTGATTCTACCTCTACTTATAGAGTGAATCCATGCATCAAGAAGCCTTAAGATGCAAGACACATGGTGGAGATGCAAGCAATAATGGATTCTAGATGTTCATGTAACATTACATGCAAGAGTGCATGGATGAGTTGTTTTTCCACTTTGAATCACCATGCATAAGTGGGATTCCAAAAAAATTCACTATCCTTGATCCAAAATCTGATTTTAGCTTGCATTTTAATTTTAATTTCAATTCTAAATTGAAATTAATTTTTGGTAATTAATTTGAAACTTTTCCAATTAATTTCATATGATTAATCCAATTAATCATTCTAACCTTGTGCAATCCATTATATATGAATCCTTATTCATGTATATAGTATTTAAAACACTTTTAAATACTTTATCTCTCATTTAATAATTTAATTCATAATTAAATTATTGTGTCGAACACAATTGACGATAATACCCTTTCTAGATTTTGAACGATTCAAAGTTTCCTATCTAAATGTTCTAGGCTTTATTCCGATATGAGCTAGTAGGGGGACCTAATGGACCTACTAGCTAATCTCATTAACCAAGCTAACCAACATTCGTTAACTACCGGGACACTCCATTATAGCCCAGTAGCTACACTCCCCTCACCGTAGATATATTTTCGTCCACTTGATATAACCATTTTCAGTAAGTCGATTCTTCACAAGTTGTTCATAGCTATATTCGGGTCAAATGCCCGTTTTACCCCTATAGTACTTCTTGTTCCTTAAGTTACACTAATCCTCTAATGAACAATCGGTTTGTGGTCCAACCATCAAACCTAAGTCCCTCTCGGGCCAAGGAGAGGGTGGGGCCCCTTGTTCAAGTCCTGGAGTTAGTACTTAAGGGAACAACCTCTCTACTATCCCTGAAATGGGTAGGAGCGAATTCCGTCTTGCGAGACTATGTCCCCAGCTATCTATCCGATCTTATCCCAAAATGGTTGGCTTGTTGAGTCGGCGATATCTGACCACTCTCACCCATGCAGATCAAAGATAATCTCGTATAAATAGGAGTTCATAGTTAGCTCAGGATTAAGA
This sequence comes from Benincasa hispida, assembly GCF_009727055.1. Lineage (NCBI taxonomy): Eukaryota > Viridiplantae > Streptophyta > Magnoliopsida > Cucurbitales > Cucurbitaceae > Benincasa > Benincasa hispida. The sequence goes on along the minus strand of NC_052353.1, from coordinate 51,185,342 downwards.
TCGAGTTACCTAGGTCATCTTATGAAATAGTCAGTTTCTTCAGTAAACGGCGTTATAAAGAGAAAGTGACTAATTTCGCGGTTCTGTCTTATGCAAACTCATTGCATAGGACGCCCCCACTCACATGTCTCTACACGAACGATTTAGGATCTCATCGTTTGTACTTAATAGAAAGTGAGCCGCGTCCATAGTGTCCCTAAGATAAGGTACGCGACCCTATCCTTATACTATAGATAGTTTTGGCTATATACTTGAACTTGATCCTATGATATGTCTCTACATATATTTCGAGTATTCATGTTATAGCCAAGGATCTTAGTTTATTGGATTTAGGTTAGATATTCCCAACTTACATATTCAATAACATCTTTTATTGAATAACCTCAATAACGTCTTTATTGGAAATAGAATATGTTAATGATTTACAAACTACGAGTTTATAGGATATTAAACCCAACACTTAATGCTTTTGATTAACTGGCCACTAATTGAATGAACTTAAGTTATTTAGATGTCTCAAGAGAGAATTTAATTCGCTAGACCCAATAATTTAGATTGTTATTCAAAATTACATGAGAGTGAATTTAGAATAATAAGGGGTGCGATTGAAGGGTCTTAATGCTATAACTATTCAGGCAATAGAAGAGATTCGGGTCGATGGGTAGTTATTAGGATGGTTTGAGCTCGAAAGAGGATTTCCTGATTTTAGAACTTCTAGCCTCAATCTATCAATTCCAATCAATTGCATGTCATATTCATTGTATTCCCTAAATGAAACAACACCTTGGAATTGTTTTTCTCTGAATTGTTCTTGTGTGTGACTGAATTTTTGTTATCTGTAGTTATAGATAAAAATCATCTTTTGGTTGCCTGGATAAAATTGACAAAGAATTGTGATAGCTAAGTTAGGAAAATTTTGCTCACGCTAGTCCCTAAGGATGATACCCTATTTGGGATTTATTACTTCGATCGCGTGCACTTGTGCATATCGTCAGCTTGTTTAAAAGTTAATGGATCCTCTAAGCCATCATCTGATATGATGACTTGAGTTTCAGTTAAACCAATTTACCAGTCAGGCTATTGTACAACCTCCCACTACGTCGAGGCACTCTCAACTCTTGAGAAGGATGTGAAGTATCAGTTTCATCAACAACTCTTGTTGATGGATCTACGCGATCTACAACTCTTGTTGATGCATTTGTGGTTTCCCTGGTCATTTCATCTATTACCAGCCTACTGTGAGGTTGATGATTTTGAATGTGGTCTTCCTCCAAGAAAATTACATTTACCGATATAAATATCTTATCTTCCTGAGGATCATAAAACAAATCACCTTTTGTCTCTTTAGGGTAACCTAAATAGGTATACCTTCGAAGGATGTTCTAAATTCTTAGGATTTTTCACCAACAGGAGTTCGGAATCCCCAGATTCTGAAGTGACGTAAACTACCTTTACGTCTTTTCTATAGCTAGTAAGGTGTTTCAGAAACATTTTTCAAGGGAATCATGTTTAATATATACACCGAAGTCTCAACTGCGTGTTCCCAAAAAGAATTTGACAACTGAGCATAACTCATCATAGAACGAACCATGTCTAACAAGTTTCAATTTCTCCTTTCTGCCACACCATTTTGTTGAGGTGTGCCAAGTGCTGTGAGTTGTGACTGGATTCTGTGTTCTATCAAATAGTCCTAGAATATCAAGTCCATATACTCACCACCTCGATCTGATCGAAGTGTTTTAAGTTTTTACCTAATTGGTTCTCAACCTCTGCCTTATATTTCTTGAACTTTTCAAGTATATCGGACTTATGATGTATTAGGTAAATGTGACCATACCTTGAATAATCATCAACGAAGCTGATGAAATATTCATACCCTCCTCTAACTTTAACATTTATCAAACCATAAAGGTCTGAATGTACTAGCTCCAAGGGTTCTTTGGCTATAAGATCTTTTCCAGAAAAAGATCTTTTAGTCATTTTACCCTCAAGACAAGATTCACACGGTGGTAATAAATTGTCTTCTAACTGATTTAGATGACAGTTCTTCTCTCAATCTTATTGAGATTGATGTGACCAAGTTTTAAGTGCCAAAGATAGGCATTTGAAGTAATTTTCTTTTTCTTATTTTGAGTCTCTATTGTTTTAAATATCTCTATGTTCAAAACGACTTTTACCTCAGTCGGTTTTAACACGTACAAGTTATTTTCTAATTTTGCAGAACAAATATTAATATCTTTCGATGTAATGAACACTTCATTATTTTTTTTTTTATAAAAAAAACTTTGTAATTTCGTTCCAGCAAACATGAGATGGATATTAAATTCCTTTTCATAGAAGGAACGTAATAGACATTTTCAAGTAAAATGTACCTATCTCCTATAAATAACTTCATATCTCTCATTGCTTTAGCTGAAACAACCTCCCCGATCCCTACCTTAAAGGTTGCTTTGCCTTCTGTAAGTCGTCTCTAGGAACTAGTTTCCTAAGAGAAAATATAGATATGATTAGCGGGACATGAATCTATTATCCAGGTCGTTTTATCATTTTCCACTATGCATGTTTCAATGACTTAAATCGTATTTACTCTGTCGTTCGGATTTTGCATTCTCATCTATATCGTTCAAAACTTTAGATGAGTTGGGAGATAGAGGAAAATCCTCTTTAAAACTTGTTTTGAATCATTATTTGCTAGTAATTTTCATGTTGAATAGTTATTACCGTTAACTAAATCGGAAGCGAGTATTTTAAAAGAATTCGACATGCTGAAATTTTAAACATATTCTTATTAGTAAATTGTAACTAAATCCAAATCAAGTTTTAGCAAAAAGTAATAATGTACTCAAATTTCATTATTATATTTGCAACGATACTATAGTGAGTTAGAATAAGTGCTACCGAGGGGCATTCAAATACTCCTTCACTAAAGCAAGACATTATTGACTAAATACTATCTCCAGAATAACTCCAACAGTCATTTAGCTACCATTTTCGGTTAAGAACTTACTAACACTTAGTAATTCTATAAGTGTGACCCACTATTTTCAGATCTTATAGAACAATATGAATATGCCCCCGAATTGGAAGACAATGTTCAAGATGGAACTATAAGATCCTAGTCATTTTTTAAGCTTGGGTTGTTCCGAATCCTATGTTACAACCCTCCAAAGGGATCTTCATGGTTAATGACAAGCTAATGCCGCCTAAAAATGATAGCAGACATAATATAGGAATCTCATGGTTCAAACTAATAGAGGAGACCGTAGGATATGTTGACACATTTCCTTCACCCACTTACTATGAACTACTTCCCCCATTCACCTTGTTATTGACCCATGCAAACACTTTCTGAATGGAGCAGTCGCAGTAAAAGCGACACAAATCGAGCATGGATCTCACGGTGTGAACTCTTGGGATGTGAGAGCTAAAAACGGTATATCGAATATATTATTAACCTCCCACTAAAGTGTTCTAAATGTTTGGGTATACTTTTACTCAAGTTTGTTCCGACTAATTAGACAACCTAAGTCTAGGTATTTATCCAAGTATAACGTTTATATTTGGATTTAACCTACGATGTCTAGGTGATAAATCAGTTTTAAAACCTCACATCGTTCATGTATTTCTCATAAAACTAGTTCACAACGCTCAACTATTCGGCCATAATCCTCAGGTAGGAGGTGCTCTGTAGACCGCCAACTTAAATACCTCCAGCCTTAGACAGGATTATATACCAGTTGAGTTTGTGACCCAAGTTTTATAAGATAACGACCTATTTTAATTATTAAAACAAGTAGTTAACCTACGTGAGCATGCAACTTATTTATGGATTTTAATGTCTAGCCCAATTTTATAATAACTTATAAAACTTTAGACATGCTTTTGCATTCATTGAAGGAAATCGAACACAAGGATTTCCATGAACAGCAGAATAGATCATTCCAAATTACAATCATGTATGAACATTACAAATTGCAGTCGTAAAACAAAACAAATGGTTATGCATTCATTACAGAAATTACAACATGAAACTACAAATGATCAAGAAGAGAAATCTCTACACATATTTGTAGACTCGTCTTCACGCTCCTTGATCACGAACGCTTGAACACAACAACCTCGAATGCTTGAACAACAGGACCACTACACAGCACGAACACCGCACACTCGTCCTCTGTGATCGCCTTAGTCATGAACCCCCAATAGCACGAACGGCCTCCACAGAACCTCGACGGCATCGAATTGAGTATGACACCACCAAAAAGACTACTTGGTATTCTCGGTGTGAGAATCTAGAGGGTGGGCTCTGTTTGGACTTGGATTGAGGCAGACGAAGAAGGAAACAACAATCGTGTAAATGATTGAGCAAGTGGGAGAAGACTGAAACCTATCGTGTAGGTCGATGTCCAATCGTTTAGCAAAAACTAAGCGATCGTTTAGCTCATCGCTTAGTTCCGTGTCTGTCTCTTACAAAACACTACACGATCGTCTAGCTCACTCAAGTTATTGTTTAGTAAATCATGTTTACTTGACAACTTCCGTGAGATTCTTTTTTCGAGAGAAAAATCTCAAAATTAATTTTTTTTAACATTACTAAAATTAGGAAAACTATTTTCCTTTTGTCTCACGGTTACCATGTATTACCAATAACCTCCTACTCAATTGGTTATTAGAGAAAAAGATTTAATTATCCAATAAGTAATATTATTATAAATATAAATGATAACCAACTTATCATACTATATTTATAATCTATAGTTTTAATATTTCATCTCATGAAACATATAAACCATAGCTTCTTTTCTATTCTATGGCACTTAATGTAAATCTAATTTACATTAATCCTCCACTAGATATATCTCATACATTATACCGACTATATCATATATCGAATTACCTCTTGTCAATTTGAACATTTCAAACTAACACCAAGAAATGATCCTCAACTGAATCCATTGAGCTACCAAGGGGACCTTATAGACCTGTAGCTCGAAGCTCCAACGATACGTGAATAACTGACTAAACTCTTTAGTCACGAGATCCACCATCCGTTAACTGCCAGGCACTCCACTAAAGACCGACAGCTAAACTTTTCTTACCACGGATATATTATGTGTCCAGCTTAATCAATCAGAACTGTGACAACTCTTCACAGATCGCTCGTAAGTACAGCTGGGCCAATAGCCGTTATGCCCCTATAGTCACATCTATCTCCTTAAGTACCACTGATCCCTCTAATGAACATAAGTTATAGTCCTACTATGACTGAGTCCTCTCTCCCAAAGAGAAATTGTGGCCACTATGTTCAAGCCTCAGAATCAACCCTTAAAGGATCAATCTCTCTAATTATCTCTGCTTCGAGAAATGAGTGAATTCCATTTTGTGGATTGAGTTCACAACTCCCAGATCAGACAAGTCCCCAAAAAAGTAGGCATGTTGAGTTGGAAATCTGGCCACTCTCACCCATACTAATCAAAAGACCGCCCTCAAAGGCAAGAGTTCCAAAAACACTCAGGATTAAGGTCGTGTCACTTATGGTTATTTTGGTGAGATGTAAGTCTCTAGTATCAACGGCGTTATATACAGAGTCTAGTCATCTCGCGGTCCGGGTCTTATACAAACTATTTGTATAGGACACCCCTCTTACACGTCTCCACATGAATGGTCAGGATCTACCATCTGTAGTAGTTTGCAACACTTGCAAGCCTCTACAAAGCGGGTTGTATCCGTAGTGTCACCAGGATCAGATATCCTACCTTAATCCTTATACTACAGACTTATTTAGGTTATCACTTAAGGTATGATTCACTTGTATATCACATATACGTGCTTAAATTCAGATAAGATAACCAAAGAGCTTTGTTTATTGAATATGAGTAAATGGCAGTATGAAATAACATTTATTTTATTCATTGAACAATGTGTATCTTTACAAACAACGAGACTTCGAGAGAATTAGGACACCAATCCCAACATCCATAACATACATCAGATATCTCATGATTTAATATAACATTTATATTAAAACAATTGAACCCAAAACATGCATACTATATATTATAACATCTTATAACATACTTTCAATGCATGTAAGATGCTTCCTGTGGTGGAATTTTAAATCTACACGACATACTATATGCCCAAGATTTATTTAATTATAACATATATCACATGCATAAATAATTCAACACGAATTGATATGGTTTAGTTTTGGCATTCTTAAGCAAACAAAGGTCTAATTATTATAATATTAACTAAAACTGGCTCCAAAACACTTATAGACCGCTCGAACCACCTTGAACCGGACCTGAACCTCTTGAATTGGATCTCCAATGCTCAAAATTGGGCTGAACTGGGCAAAAAACCATCAAGCATCAAGTACCATCGAACATGCCATCAAGCATCAAGTATGCCATCGAGTATGAGCATCAAGTATGCCAACGAGCATCAAGTATGCCGTCAACTATGAGCATCAAGTATGTCATTGTGCATCAAGTATGACATCGAGAATCGAGTATGCCATCGGGCATCGAGTATGTCGTCGAGTATGAGCATCAAGTATGCCATTGTGCATCGAGTATGACATCGAGTATTATCTAGCATCGAGTATTTCACAAAATACCATCAAGTATGAGCATCAGTATGTCATCATGCATCGAGTATTCGAGTAATCGAGTACCATCGAGCATTGAGTATTTTACAAAATATCATTGAGTAAATGCCATTGACCATCGAATAAGGCATCGTGCATCGTGTATTCAAGTAATCGAGTACCATCGAGCATTAAGTATAGGGCAGTGGCTTAAAAACCAGTTTCTGCTGCTCGACCTTCTTCATTTCTTTCTTTAATTACAACCTAATTTCAACTCTAATGACTCTAATTGAATTATAGACACCTAATCACACATTAAGACTCATCAATCAAGAGCTAATTACAAGAATTACAACATAATTGAAGATAATTCAATGCCAAAACTCAAAAAAATCACATCAGTTCACCATTTTCATACAACTTATGAAAGACACCCACCAAGCCAAAATTAACTCGAATTGAATGCTTATATGATGCTCTGATACCAATTGTTGGAATACAGAAACATGCAGTGGAAGAAAACAGAATCATTAGGCATTCTTATTGATGCGTTATTTTATGAGGTGAAAATGTGGAATGAAATGTGGTGATGGAACTGCGTTGAGCACTAAAGTTTTCTCAGTGGAATCCAAGTGTAAACCCCACAGAGTTTCCTAGTAAGTGCAAGGTTGAACTCAGGGACTTGGGAAAATGGTATGTGGTGAAAATTTTTCAAGAAACTTTGCGATAACTGGTAACTCAAATAGTTGTTTGGTTTGTTGTTTGCAGTAATAAAAATAAACAAATGCGGCGGAGTTTCAAAAAGAGTTGATAAAATGGAAGATGCGACGAGTATGCGGTGAATGGGTTGAGAGAGGTTTCGGCTAACATTTCCTCGGATGCGATCATGCAACACACATACAATAGTAAACCATCTCTATATGCGAATGCTACGACTTCTAATGCTAGGACGCATGCAATATATGAGATAAGTCTATAGGACCTACACATAAGCCTCTATTCTTATTTATGTGATGAAAAAATGACACACATGCAAATAAGGAAACCACATAATATCATACCTATCTCTAGGGTGCATGTGATGCAGGTTGACAAACAGAGCTTATCTCTAAGTCCCTATCTCTTGTTTATGCAGATCTAATCTTGCTCTCTCAAGTCTAGATCTAACCTAGCTCTTTCAAGTCTCAGGTTCTTTCTTTAGACTCTCTCTCGAGTAGCTTTAAAGGGGTGTTGGGCACAACATAAAACAAGATAATCGCATGCGATGAAGATCCTAGGTCATGTTAGCTTAGTTCTTCTCAACCCATTCGATTAGTTTAGCTACCCATGCATGCTAAGAGAGTGAATAGATGTAGAATAAGAACTTCCATTGTATAAATATAAAGTTGAAGTACAAAATAACAATGCAAGAAGAGAATAAAGAGCCTGGTAGCAATCTCTTGCTTTCCAGGCTTTTACACTGTCTTTTCTACTCTTGTTCAAAAGATAGTCTCACTCTCGCGAGAGTCAACCTGCTTTTTGCTTTCTACACCTCTGGGTTCTCTCTCAAGTTGCCTTGAGCGATGTTTCGACATCTCTTCACTTCTCTTGCTCCGCCTTAAAATAAAAAGGAAAACTATGGAAAAGGCTAAATTATAAGAAAATTCTCTGAACCGCCGAACTCGTCAACCCCTTTTCTGAAGGTTGCCTTCGGTATTTATAGAGCCTTCAGGGTGAAAGACGACTTCTCTTTTATGATTGCACAGATGGGATGGCTTTAATTCTCTGACTGATGCGCCGAATACTTGTCACCGAAAAGCTGAGTGTAGTTGTTATCGTTAGCGGTTTGTCAACTTAATTCGGATTCGACAGTCATCAGTTTTCTGTTCCATCGTGATTAATTATGCCTTTCACCCAGATGCGCCCACCAAGTTGCGTCGGCTCTATGTGGCAATCCTTGTGTCAACGCATATTATGCATAAAAACAAAAAAGTTAACTGTTTCTATGCGTTGGACGCATGCGACCGCAATGTTATGAACTTAATGCTTTTTGGATGCAATCTAACATATTTTATCAACGCAAGCCAGCAATGTTTAAGAACTTAGCACTGTAATAACGTGCATTTCTGCCCGTTATCAATTATTTCTTAATTTTGACATCAAAATAAGCATGTTCAAAGGGTCTTAAGAGGGTTTCAACACATACCTTTGAAAATCCTCTTCAAACATGAATTTGAGCTACAATCTTCTCCAATTGAAGTCGAGGACCACCAAGAGATATTCTCTAATATTCTTTACCTTGAATTTGAATGGTGGAACTCACAATTGGGTTGAATTTGTGAAGGTTTTGGTGTGGGTTTGAAGAGAGGAAAAAACAGGTTCTGCAAAAATTAGTTTTCAGCAGCCTCATCTCTCAATCTCAAAATTGAAGAGTTTTATCATTCCCTTTCATGCAGGCACTCAAGAGACCAGCTAATGCCACTTTAAATGCATGAAATTAATGGGCAATGTATGTGAATTGGAAGAATCCACCTCCTATTAAGAGAAGTTTGAATATTTCCACTAAATTAATTTCCAATTTTAATTTCTAATTGTAATTAATTCCAAAATTAACTAAAATCTAATTTAATTAATTAAATTCAAAATTTCAAAATTCAATTCCTCAAATTGAATCAAATTGAAAATTAATTTGATTTTAATTAATTAAATATATTTAATTTAAATAAATAATAATTTAATATCAAATATTAAATTAATCACACACCTAATTTTAAACATGAATCCTATTCATGTAATTAATATTTAAATCAACAACCCTCCAATTTCGTTTAATTTCGATAAATTAAACATTAATTAACTATATCGAATATAATTATACAAATCCTAATTTGAAATTGAACTATTCAAATTCAAACCCTGAATTCAATTTGAACACTTCAAATTGATATAATTCCAAATTCACTCAATTTACTAATTCATGGTGTGCATATTTTATGAGCTAGTAAAGGGACCTTATGGACCAATAGATCATGAGCTCCAATGATTTGAGATTAATTGGCTAAAACTCTTTAGACCGAATTAATCAATATTTTTTAACTATCGAGTCACACCACTATACTCGATAGTTGCACTCTTCTCATTGTAGATATATTTGTGCCCACTTGATTTAACCATAATCAGTAAATCGACCCTTCACAGGTTGTTCGTAATAACGGTTGGGTCAAATATTGTTTTACCTCCGAAATTACGTCTTGGTCATTAAGTTCCACTGATCCTCTAATGAACAATTGGTTTGTGATCCAATCACTAAACCAGGTTCCTCTCAAGCCAATGAGATGGTGGGGCTCCTTGTTTAATACCTGGATTCATCACTTAAGAGAACAACTGTACTCCTATCCCTAAATCGGGTAGGCATGAATTCCATTTTGCACCCTATGTCCCCAACTATCTACCCGGTCTTATCCCCAAAATGGGAGGCTTATTGAGCAATGTTGTTGGACTACTTTCACCTATGCAGATCAAAGGATAATCCCGAATAAACAAGAATTCATAGTTAGCTCAGGATTTAAGATCGAGTTACCTGGGTCATCTAAACGAAATAGTTAGTCTTAAACAGTAAACATCGTTATATAGTAAGAGTGACTTATTTCTTGGTACGATCTTACGCAAACTCATTGCATAGGACGTCCCCTCTCCTCATGCCAATTCATGAAGGAATGAGGATCACTTTATTTGTAGCACCTTACAACAAATTGTAACAAGTATAGAGTAGGCCGCATCCGATAGTGTTACCAGAATAAGACACCCAACCTTATTCGTATATTATAGACCATTTGGACTATTTACTTGAACCTGATCCACTTTTATGTCTCCACATAAATTTCAAGTATTCATATAATAGAAATGGATCTTAGTTTATTGGATTTAGTCTTTATAAATGCAATTTAAAAATTCAATAACAACTTTATTGAAGAAGTGTTGAATAACATCTTATTGATAATAGAAAATTTTTAACTCTACAAACTGCGAGTTTTAGGACATACAACTCAACAGTTTTAGAGAACAATTATTTGGTTGATTGTTTTGGAGGAGATCCTAGTGGGTTGTTGTTATATTGTTTGGGTACTATCAGTTGGTATCAGAGTGGGATTTAATTTAATGATTGTTATGGAGTCTACCAGTAATGGTGGAGGTAATTCAATGATAAAATTGACGGCAACCAATTATTCTATTTGGAGACTAATGATGAAGCTTTTGTTATATTGCAAAGACTTGCTTGATCCAATTGAAATAACCACAAATGCAGATTGCACAATTTCTAAACTTACAAAACTAGAGAAAATGGAAGAAAACGATTGGGAAAAGTTAAAGAGAAAAACTTTGGCAACCATTAGGTAGTGGGCTGATATTAACATTTTCAACCATGTGTTTAAGGAGTCTGACCCATATGAGTTATGGACGAAATTGGAAGGTATTTATGAAAGGAAGATAGCACATAACAAAGCTTCTTTAATCAAACAACTTATTAATTTGAAATTGAAGGGCGGGAAGTCTGTTTCTGAGCATTTGAGTGACTTTCAGGATATTATTAATAAGCTGACTACTATGAAGATTGATCGTGATGATTAATTGCAGGCTTTGTTCTTGTTGAGTTCTTTACTAGATAGTTGGAAAACCTTGGTTGTGACTATGATAACTCTGCTCCAAAAGGTGTTTTGTCTTTGGATATTATCAAACAAAGCATATTCAATGAATAGATAAGAAGAAAGAAGATGGGAGTTAATAATTCACATGCTCTTGTTGCTGAGAATCATGAAAAAAACAAGAGTAAAGGACCTAAACACCGTGGTAACCCAATAAGGAGGTCCAAGTCTAGAGACAAAGAGACTAGGACATGTCATTACTGTAACAAGCCTAGCCATATAAAAAAGTTCTGCTATCATTGGAAGAAAGAACAAAGGAAGAAGGAAGACTCACAGAAAGAGGAAGATGATAAAAATATTGCAGCAATTATTTCTTAGAGTGATAATGTTGTCACCTTGAGTTGAGCAACCAGTGAATGCCATCATGTAGAGAGTTCAAACACAGAGTGGGTGGTAGATTCAGGTGCTTCATACCATTGTGTTCCCAAAAGAAATTATTTTATGAACTATAAATCTTATGATTTTGGTAATGTGAAGATGAGAAATGAGAGCTTAGTTAGCATAGTTGGGTTAAGTGGTATTCATGTGAAGACAAGTGTTCGTTGTACGTTTACATTAAAGAATGTGCACCATATTGTTGATTTACGCCTTAACTTGTTGTCTGCAAATGTCCTTGATCGAGAAGGATTTCGACATACCTTTTTTTTTTTGTTAAGTGGAAATTGTCTAAGGGTTCAATAATAGTTGCTCGAGGTAAGTTGTGTTGCTCTTTGCATAAAACAAACTTGAGCATATGTTTTTCTAAGTTGAATGCAGTAGAAGAAAAGAATTCTCTAAATTTGTGGCATCGAAGGCTAAGACATATGAATGATAAGGGGATTAAATTATTGGTAGATAAATCTCTTATCCCTGTCAATAAAAACCTTTTTTCTTGACCCTTGTGATCATTTTTGGGCAGGTAAGCAACAAAGAATTTCCTTTTCTAGGAAGTCCACTAAAAGGCAAGGAAAATTGGAGTTAATGTATTCTGATATTTATGGGCCTATTGAGGTGGAGTCACTTGGTAGCAATAAATATTTTGTCATTTTTATTGATGATGCTACTCGATGAACTTGGGTGTATATGTTGAAGAAAAAAATTCAAGTGCTCAAAATTTTTAGGAAGTTTCATGTCATGGTAGAAAAGGAGACCGAAAGAAAATTGAAGTGTCTTTGATCTGATAATAGTGGTGAGTATACTTCGAATGAGTTCAAGTACTATTGTTCACAACATGGCATTAGACATGAGAAGACAGAGCCTAACATACCACAACACAATGGAGTTGCTAAGAGGGATGAACAGAACCATTGTGGAGAAGGTGAGGAGTATGCTTCGAATGTCTGATCTTCCTAAACATTTTGCGATGAAGTAATGCAATGTATCGTGTATTTGATTAATCAATCTCCATCAATTCTTCTTAGCCTAGACATTCCAGAGTGAGCATGGAAAGGATCCCACTCATTTTTATCTCAAAGTCTTTGGAAGCAAGGCATACATGCATGTGCCTAAGGAACATAGATCAAAGCTTGATTTGAAACCAATCCATGTGTTTCTATTTGATATAGGGATGAAGAGTATGGTTATAGACTCTGCAATTTAGAAAAGAAAAAGGTAGTGAGAAGCAGAGATGTAGTATTATTTGAGCATGAGAAAGGTGCAAATCTTCTTAGTATAAGGTACACTTCTACTTCAGAGTTGTGTTTTGATACTACTAATGATTCTACTTTTACTCTTTCTATTGTTCAGCTGACAAATGAGAATGTTGATGATGTACATGATGATGTTGGTGAGATACAACCTGATGGTAATGTAAACTCTAAACCCTATTTTCCCTACTTAAGTATGTTAGTTAATATGTTAAGTAATATTAAGCTTATGATAGTATTATGTTTGTAGGGAAAGGCTTGAGAATGCTAAGAAAGAAAAAGAAAATTGTTCTAAGTATTGATTACTAAGGGCTCTCGGGTATAAGTGTACGTGAGCTTGGTTAAAAAAAAGGAAATTTGGCTAAGTGTGGAAGCCAAGATGCCTTGGAAGTGTGCAGCAACCTTATGCATCATTTGAGGTTAGATTAAGTGCAAGACGGGTGTTGAGGCAAGGGAAGGCATAACTAAGTGTTGGTCGAAGATGATGTTGTGCGCTGAACATGGGTTGTGTGTTGGCTAAGTAACATGTTGAGGTTAGAAGGACATGGACGCGCGCACGCGGCATAGGGCAAGGTTGCCTTAGATGATGTGGGTGTGTGCATGTGATGGTCAGGTGAAGTGTGCGGGCAAGAAAGCCAGGCGATGGCCACCAGATCAGGCGATGGCGCAAGAGGCGTTGAGGCGTGCGCTGGCCGAGTAGGTGTATGCACCAAGTGTGCCTTACAATGATGAGAGTTTTAAGAGCCCATGCATTGATGATTGGAGGAAGTTCTCAACTCAATCATTGACTTATGTGGGCCAGCTTGAGGTTAGGAAAATTAAACCCACTTAGTGGGCGAGTTGGTAGCCTAAGGATGAAGTAAGGCATGAAGTTCTTATTATAAAAGGGAAGCTTTCTCTTCAGACATTCGATTGGCCATTTTACTCATGCCAAATGAGAGATTCCATAGCAAAATCAGAGGTTGATGAGTGTTGATGAAGCTCTAGGGCTGCCGGAAGAGAACTTCTACGATATCGAGTTGAAATCTGAAGATTGCCGCAAAAAGGTCAAGCTCTCGGGTGATTCAAAGCAATGTGTGAAGATTAAAGGTTTTCAGAAAAACCAAGAGGAATTTGAAGCTCAAATTTTAAGGTACACAAGTTAATACATTTATAAACAAGTTTCTAATAGGAAAATTTCCAAAGTAAGGTATGGAAAAAAGTGTTATTCGAGATCAAAATTGAATATGGAAATTTTGGTTATAAGAGGCAACTGCAACAATTGAACAAGCAGGTACCTCAATCGGGCAGGCTGAAGGCACGCGTGAAGGCAAGGTAAGCGTAAGGTGTGCGCTAGGTTGCGCGCAGGGGTTGTGCGAGTGTGCGTGCAAGGCGCTAAACGCAGGCATGCTGGGTGTTAGGCCTACAAATATTTCAGGTTAAATTCCAATTGAGCCTAGAAATAGGTTTAATTTAGCACAAATTAGGCCCAAATCTAATTAATTGAGCTCAAGATCAAGTCCATGTACTAACCAAAGTTTATCAGATAACTCTATAAATAGAGGAGTTCTCTTCATGGGTAAGGGTCAATAATTTTACACAGAGGCTAGAATTCTTTACAATCACTCCTGAAGGTGACCACACCTGAAGACTAAAGTTCTTTGGAGATACAAGCAAACCACACCTAAGACTAAAGTCCTTTGGAGATACAAGCATGACTCAACTTTCTTCCAAGACTCCAACTTCAAGAACACCCACATGCTCCGCTTCTATACATCAAGCGTATGCATTCAACTAATAGAATTAGACGATCAAGTACTAGAGATCGAACCACATCCGCATCAAAACTACACCAACATAAGTTTAATTCCAAGAAATACGTTTTCTCCAAAAGTCCTGTGAATATTGATCCCCTAAGAAGATCATTAAGCCCAAAGGTCAATCATCTAAGAAAATCATCAAACCCAAAGTCGATCATTGAAGAAGACCACTAAGCCCAAAGGTCGAGATCACTAAGCCCAAAGGCTGAGATCTCTAAGCCCAAAGACTGAGATGACTAAGCCCAAAGGTCGGTCATCATCACCAAGCCCAAAGGTCGATCATCTAAGAAATATTAACATGGCCAAAGGCCGATCAAGATCAACAAGGCCAAAAGGCGATCAAAATCAACAAGCCCAAAGGCTGATCAAGATCAACAAGCCCAAAGGCTGATCAATATCACCCAAAAGCTAAAGGTCGATCAAGATCAACAAGCCCAAACGTCGATCAAGATCAACAAGCCCAAAGGCCGATCAAGATCACCCAAATGCCAATCAAGATCAACAAGCCCAAAGTCGATCATCCAAGAAGAGCCCAAAGGATAATCAAGCCCAAAGGCCGATCATCCTAGAAATCATGAAGCCCAAATGTCGATCATCAAAGATCAACAAGCCCAAAGGCCGATCATCCAAAAAGACCAATCATCCAAGAAGATCAACCAACATAAAGATTAAAGTTTATTTTTTAAAACATCAAATGATTATGTATTAGAGATTGTGCTCACTATACTACAATTAATACAAATACAAAAGTTCAAATTCCACAAAACAAGTTTCTTTGAAAATCTCGTGTGAACAATTCCATTTTTTTCAGATTTGTTGAATATAAACTAAACTTAGACATCAAAAAATAAAACTGAAAAACTAAAACAATATTTCAAAGGATATTTTTTAATATATAAAAATGAACCAAAATATTTATAAATATAGAGAAATGTTACTATCTTTATTGATAAACTACTATCATTTATCATTACTATCATTTGTCACGAATAAACGGTTATATTTTGTTATATTTAAAAATATTCTCAACAGTTTTTTTTTTCATTTTAAATGATTTCTCATATTTTTAACATATTTATAAAATTAAACCTTCAATTTCAATTAAGTCGTGCGTACCACAACTATAAAAAATGACCACGATCTTTTTGATCGGCTTATCTGCAGATAAGGTTCCTTTTTTCTCTCTCGTCTTCGAGCTCAGCCATGGCTGAAGCTTCTTCAAGGTTTTAAATTAAATTTTAAGCTTGTTTAAGTGAGTTAGTCTCACAAAGGGACTAATAGCATTAACCAAACATGTTTATCATTTCCACAGGGTTAACACCAATAGGGAAGGCTTATAAACCCTAGGAAGAACGCCCAAGGTTGTGAGTGACAATACCAAGTGTTTTCCAAATGCTTTAGTAAATGCATGTTTTATTTAAAAGACTAGATTCATACTTGCTTTCATTTCTAAGTATGATAAAGATAGTTTTCCAAGAAAACTAGTTTCCAAAGAATTTCTTAACACGTGCTTAAAAGTTTCATGAAAGCGTGATTTAGATACTTCTATTCTTCATGTTTATGAAGCATGCATTATTAGTTTCATGTTATATAATGAAGATGTTTTTGGTAGAGTGTAATAACATGAGCGGAAGTATCAAGGATCCATAAGCATTTAAATTCACTAATTTTGGTAGAAACTAAAGCATGCTCATCTAAATAAGAGGGTTTTGGATCATACCTTTATAGAACTCTTCAAGATCTTGATCAAACAGCAGTAGTCTTCTACAAAGATCATCGTGAACTACCTCAAGATCTTCCTCACTATCTTCTTGGAGCTTTAGATCGAGTTGTGGGACTCAAGAACAGCTTGAAGCAACAGAATTACAGAGAAAAGCTCACAACATCACACTACCGAAGAACTCGTTCTACCAGCCAAAATTTTCTCTGAAATTTCAGTAGAATTCATGCTTTCAAATCACCCATTTCTTCTTTATTTATTGCAGATGAACATGTACAGAAGGAATGTGCATGGCTTGTAACTCATGCTTGGATTTAATGAAGTAGAGAAAATGGGCTTTGTGTGAGCATGAAGAAGATGATAATGGAAAATCTCACATTTTCATTTTCTGTATGTAATCCTATTTTCCAATTTTATCTTAAAACCAAAATCTTGATTTTAAAATCATTTTGATATTAAAACTGAAAAATGAAATTTCTAAAATTAATTTAAAAAATATTAATTAATTTAATATCAAATACTAAATTAATTTTTGCACAATACCATCTTCATATATTTAAATCATATTTAATATATATTCTCCTAATCCATTTAATTTGAACATTTCAAATTAATCTCTGAAGCTACTCTAAAGCTTAATCATTTATGAGCTAATAGGGGGACCTTGTGGACCTACAGTCATAGGCTTCAACAATTCGAGATTAATCGGCTAAACTCATTAGTTCGATCTAACCACCATTCATTAACTGATGGGACACTCCACTATAGCCCATAGTTGCACTCCTCACACTGTAGATATATTATGACCACTTTATAACCATAATCAGTAAGTCGATCCTTCACAGGTAGTTTGTAATCACAGTTAGGTCAAAATAACCGTTTTACCCCTGTGAATACATCTTGTTCCTTAAGTTCCTACTGACTCTCTAATGAACAATTCTTATTCATAATCTCTATGAATCAAATCTTTTCTCTATCATGAGAAGGCAGAGCCCCGATTATTCAAGACCTGGAATCAGTACTTAAGAGAACAACCTATCTGCTAACCCTAAATCGGGTAGGAGTGAATTCCATTTTGCAAGGCTATGTCCCCAGCTATGCATCCGGTCTTATCCCCAAAATGGGAAGCTTATTGAGCAGTGTTGTTGGACTACTCTCACCGTCTGCAGATCAAAGGATAATCCTGAATAAACAAGGGTTTATAGCTAGCTCAGGATTAAGATCGAGTTAACCTAGGTTATTTGATAAATAAAATAGTCACTTTTAAAGAAAAATGAAAAATGACTATTCTCGTGGTCCAATCTATATGCAAACTCATTGCATAGAATGCCCCCACTCACATGTCTCAACATGAACAATTTGTGGATCACATCGTTTGTAGTACTTTACAATTTCTTGTAACAACTACAAAGTGGGTGCATCCGAAAGCGTTACCAAGATGAGATATCCAATTTCATTCATATACTTCTTAGACCATTTAAGCTATATACTGTTGACTTGATCCTGTTTATGTCACTACATAATGATACCCAATTTTGTCTATAGAATTATTAGACCATTTAAGCTATATATTGTTGACTTGATCCTGTTTATGTCACTACATAAAGTTACATTATTCAGACTATAGCCAAAGATATGTTTATTGGATTTTCATAATAAGATGCAAAATCAACAAGTCAATATTATTGATAAATAAAATGTTTAACATGAACTGCGAGTTCTAGGACATTCCTAACAATCTCCCACTTGGACTAAAACTCCAGTGAGAACAAATATATACAATATCATGTTGAGAAACATAATGGGAAAAATACAATAAACTAGGGCATCTATAATACCATAGAAATTCTCCCACTTGCCCTAGATTACACTACTCGGAGTCCTAGTCCAACTAGGTGGCCCTCAAATACTTTAGCCGAGAGGGCCTTTGTGAATGGATCAGTAAGGTTGTCTTCAGAAGCAATCTTAAAGATGAGATGGTACTTTCTTTCAATGTGCTTTCCATGTTTATGACTTCTAGGTTCCTGTGAGTTGGCAACAGCACCACTATTGTCACAATACAGTGTGATAGGAAGGTGCATATCAAGAATTACTTCCAAATCAGCCAAGAATTTACATAGCCATACTGCTTCTTTAGCAGCTTCGCATGCAACCACGTATTCCGCTTCCATTGTGAAGTCAGCGATACAACTTTGCTTAATGCATCTCTAAACTATAGCTCCTCCATTAAGAGTGAAAAATGATCCTGAGGTAGATTTCCTAGAATCTATGCCAGTCTGAAAATCAAAATCAGTGTATCCTATAAGGATCAAATCCTTAGGTCCATACACAAGCATATAGTCCCTCATTCTCCTTGGATACTTGAGGATGTTTTTTACAACAGTTCAATGACTGTGTCCTGGATTGGATTGAAACCTGCTAACGATTCCAACTGCAAAACATATGTCAGGGTGTGTACACAACATAGCGTACATAAAACTTCCAACTGCAGATGCGTATGGAATTCTGTTCATCTCCTCAACTTCTTGAGGTGTTTTAGGACACTATTCTTTTGACAAATGAATTCCATGCCTAAAAGGTAATAAACCTTTCTTGGAATTTTTCATATTATACCTTGACAACATCTTGTCAATATAAGATGCCTGAAATAGTGCCACTGTTCTATTCTTTCGGTTCCGAAAGATCTGTTTCCTAGAACATATTAAGTATCACCCAAATCTTTCATTTGAAACTGTGTTGCTAACCATCTCTTTACGTCAGCAAGAAAACTTGTCTCATTCCCAATAAGCAAGATATCATTAACATAAAGAACTAAGAATGCTACAGTTTTGTTGACTATCTTCTTGTAGACACAAGGTTCGTCAACATTCTGTTCAAAGCCATAAGATTTGATCGCAGTGTCAAACCTTATATTCTAGGATCTGGATGCTTGTTTCAATCCATAAATGGATCAATTAAGCTTACATACTTTTTGTTCTTGTCCTTTTTCGATGAACCCTTCTAGTTGAGACATAAAAATACTTTCATCAAGATAGCCATTTAGAAAAGTTTTCTTGACATCCATTTGCCATATCTCATAGTCATAATATGTGGCAATGGCAAGAAATATTCTTATTGATTTGGTCATGGCAACAGGAGAAAAAGTTCTTCATAATCAACTTCTTTTCTTTGGGTAAAACCTTTGCCACGAATCTGGCTTTATAGGTCTATACCTTGTCAATTTAGTCTCGCTTTCTCTTGTAGATCCATTTACAACCTATAGATGTAACCCCATGTGTTTGATCTACAAGTTCCCAGACAGAGTTGAAGTACATAAACTCCATTTCATTGTCTATGACTTTTATCCATTGTTCCCTGTCAACATCTTCCATTGCCTTTTTATAGGTTAATGGATTCTCTAAACCATCATCTTGTATGATGTTTTGAGTTTCTGTTAAACCTATATAGCGTGCAGGTTTTTGAATAACTCTCCCACTACGTTGAGGCATCCTCAACTCTTGAGATGGACGTGACGGGACAACAACCATTGTTGATGGACCAACTTGATCAACAACTCTTGTTGATCTTTTTGTAGTATCTTTAGTCAGCTCTTGCAATATTATTTTACTGCAAGGTAGATGATTTTTAATATGATCCTCTTCCAAGAATGTCGATACAAATACTTTATCTTCTTGGGGATCATAAAACAATCCTCTTTTTGTTTCTTTGGGGTATCCTACAAATAGGTATAATTTCGAACGTCTTTCTAATTTCTTAGGATCCTGTACCAACACGTGTGCTGGACAACCCCATATATGGAAATGACATAAACTTGTTTTGCATCCTTTCCATAATTCATACAATGTTTCTGAAACACTTTTTGATGGAACAACGTTCAGAATATAAACTGCAGTCTGTACTGTATACCCTAAAAGGATTGAAGTAACTGAGCATAACATTATAGACCGAACCATGTCTAACAAGGTTCGATTTTTCCTTTCTACAACACCATTTTGTTTTGGTGTTCCTAGTGCTGTGAGTTGGGATTGAATTCCATGATCTACTGGATAGTTCTGGAATTGCAAATCTATATACTCACCACCTCGATCAGATCGAAGTGTTTTAATTCTTTTACTTAACTAATTTTCAGTCTCAGCCTTAAATTCTTTGAACTTTTCAAGAGTTTCAGACTTATGACTGATTAAGTAAATGTAGCCATATCAAGAGTAACCATCAATAAAACTGACAAAGTACTGATATCCTCCTTGAGCTTTAACATTCATTGGACCATATAGGTCTGAATGTATAAGTTCGAAAGGTTCTTTGGCACGAAGATCTTTGTCAGAAAAAGATATTTTAGTCATTTTCCCTCAAGACATGATTCATATGGAGGTAGAGAACTATCTTCTAACTGATTTAGATTATCGTTTTTTTACTAATCTCTCAATCTTGTTGAGATTAATGTGACCAAACCTGATGTGCCAAAGATAGGCGTTAGGAGAATTTTTCCGCTTTTGATTATGAGTCTCAGCCATTTTAAACATCTTTATATTTAAAATGGCTTTTGCTTCGGTTGGTTTTAATATGTACAAGTTACTATCAAGTCTTGCAGAACAAATATGTACACCTCTTGAATAAACAAACACTTCATTACATTCAAAAGATACACTGTACATATTTTCTAATAGACAGGAAATAGAGATTAGATTTCTTTTCATCTTTGGTACATAGAACACATTCTTAAGCAAGATAAAAGAATCTCCAAAAAATAACTTTACATCTCTCATTGCTTCAGCTGAAATGATTTCACCTATTCCAACCTTGAAAGTCATCTCATATTCAGAAAATCTTCTCCAAGAACTAATTTCCTGTAGAAAAATACAAACATGATTAGCGGTGCCTGAATCCAATATCCAGGTAAGATGATAATTTTCCACTATACATGTTTCAACAACTAGTAAATCAGATTTACCTTGTTTAGCCTTTTCTGCTTTCTTTTCAGCCAGATATTTTGGGCAATTTCGTTTCCAATGCCCAACTTCACCACAATGAAAACATTTTCCTTTGGGAGTTTTGTTTTTATTTTTCTTTGCAGTGACTTTCTTTTTCCCTTTTTCTTTCTTCTTCATTTGTACAGTTTTATCCTTAGAAGAAGAAGAACCAGCTTTCTTATCATCAGTGGGTTTCATACCTGACGTAGACCCCTTATAAAACTTTTTCGGTTTCAAAATAACATTTATTTCTTTTTCCTTCAGTTTCATCATTGATTGACAAGTAGTTACTCATTCAACAGCATCGTCAAATTATAAGTGATTTTGTTCATGACAGCGTTTGTCTTGAATGGTAGATAACTCTCTGGGAGAGATTCCGTTTCATGCTCACTTGATTCGTTTTGTCTATCATTGCCCCATGAATCTCTGTAATATTGAAATGAACCATCATGTTGAGAACGTGTTCTCTTACATTGGTTCCATCTTTCATGCATGTAACATAGACATACTTGATGGCTTCATGTCTAACAGAAGATAACAGTTGCCTGAACATCTTCTATAATGATCCATAATCTCAGGGGCAGTGGGCATGACCTCATGCTTCTTGTTGAGTACATCAGATATACTCGCCAAGATATAGGATCGAGCTTTCTCGTTCACCCTCACCCACCTATCATAGACGTCCCGAACATTTCGAGTGGCTATTGAACTGGGAATTGGAGGACACTCCTTCTTCAACACAAACCTCAAAACGTCTACTACTAATATCGTATTGATGTTTGACTTCCAGTTCGAATAACCCTCTCCATTAAATTTACCAGAAGCAAGCAATTGTATGATTGAGTTCGACATTGCTGAAACATTTTAAACAAACTCTATTAAATATGCATCTAAATCCATTTCGCAAAACTAATAAAGTACCCAATAAATCTTTACATATTTGCAATGATACTTAAGTGATTTAGAACAATTGCTACCGAGAGGTAGTCAAGAATTCCTTCACAGAAGCAAGACAATTCTTGACCAAATACTATTTCCAAAATAACTCATATTCCAATAGTTCTTTTGGTTATCGCTCGAGATTTTTACTAACAATTAGTAATTCTTGTAAGTGTGACCCGCCATTTTCAGATCTAATAGGACGGTATGAATATGCCTCCAAAATAGAAGACAATATCCAAGACGAAACTATAAGACCCTATTCATTTTACTGAAGCCCGGGTTGTTCCGAATCCTATGTTACAACCCTCCGTGGGGATCGCTGTGGTTGACAACTAGCTAGTGCCGCCTAAAAACGATAGCAGGAGCAACATAGGAATCTCACGGTTCAAACTAATGGAGGAGACCGTAGGACAATGTTGACACATTTCCTTCACCCACTTACTATGAACTTTACCTTCTTCATTCACCTTGTTATTGACCCATGAAAACACTTTTTGAATGGAGCAGTCGAGGTAAAATCGACACGAAGCCGAGTATGGATCTCACGGTGTGAACTCTTGAGGACATGAGAGCTAATAACCTTATATCAAATATATTGTTAATCTCCCACTAAAGTGTTCTAAATGTTTGGGTATTTTACTTAGGTATGACGACTAATTTCATACAATCTAAGTCTAAGTGGTTTATCTAAGTATAACATTTATAATTGGATTTAACCTACAATGTCTAGGTGATAAACCATTTTATTACCTCACATCGCTCACGCAAGCTCATAAAATCAGTTAACAATTCTCAATAGTTCGGTCATAATCCCTAGGTAGGAGGTGTTCCATAAATAGTCAACTTAAGTACCCCCAACCTTTGATAGGTTTATGAACCAATGTGAGTTTGTAACTGTATTTTATAAGGTAACAATCTATTTTAACGATTAAAACTAGTTGTTAAACTAAATGAGCATGCAGCTGTTTTTATTATGGATTTTAAACGTCTAGCCAATTTTATAATAACTTGCAAAATTTTAGACATGCTAAACATCCACAACATTCAACAAAGGCATCTAACATAACCATTATATTAAACACAACCCTAACATGCATATTATATATTATAACAATTATAACATACTTTCAATGCATGTAACATGCTTCCTACGGTGGGGTTTTAAATCTTCGTGGCATACTATATGCATATACATGAATTATTTAATTATTAAATACATCAGATGCATAAACAATTAAATACTAACTGATATGGTTTTTGTTTTTGCATAATCAAGCAAATAAATGCCTAACTATTACAAACAACTTCAAAACCGTCTTTGAACCGCTCCAAACCGAACCCAAGCATCTTGAACCGGACTGGATGAGTCTGAATCAAACCAACAAAGTTTGAACCGGACCAGCCCAAAACCCTTTGAGGTTGAACCGGATTGGACCTTAAGAAAATTGGTCGAACTGGCTACTCTCGGTCCAACCTCAAAATCTTGCTAAGGCCAATTGTGTAGCACTGAAGGCAATCGTCTAACACCATCGCCTTGTGTTGAGAAGTGTTTTCTGTCTATCGCATAGTGCAATCGCTTGCTTTCGGATAGAACTACACGATCGCTTAACACCATCGCCTAGCGCTTCATGTCATCGTTTAGTGTTTGTTGTAGCTAAAAGACCGCTTAGTTTCCATCGCATAGAACATCATCGCGTCGTTCAATGCCGTAGCTAAACGATCGTTTAGTTCCATCGCATAGAAACTTCAACGCATCGCTTAGCACCGCATCTAGATGATCGCCTAACGCTATCGTATAACACTTCATCACATTGCTTAGCGTGTGCCGCAGCTACACAATCGTGTAGTGCCATCGTATAGCACCTCCAACGTATCGTTTAGTTCCCATGCAAAAGCTAAACAATCGCTTAGTTCTATCGTATAGCATTTGAACGCATCATTTAGCTCCCACAGGTACATGATCGTTTAGCATCCAACATCACAATGACCAGCGCCCATTGCTATACGATCGTCTAGCTTTTCTTCACATCGTGTAACACCTGGAACTAGATGATCGCTTAGCAACTGAACCTCAACAACGATTTTGAGCAGAAGCTGAAAACTGGAACAGCAACTCGGCCTCTTTCACTTGTTTCTTCAATTACATCTTAATTACAACTCTAATGACTCCAAATAAATTAAAAACTCTTGCTAACACATATAAGCTTATGAAAAAAGAGCCAATTACAAATTTAATTGAGAAGTTAAAGAGAATTAAAATACCAAAACTCAGAAAACCATATTAGTGCATCAATTTCATATATCTCATGAAAAACACCCACCACACCAAAATTAAATCGAATTAAATGGTTATCGATGCTCTGATACCAATTATTAGAGTGTAATAGCATGCAACGGAAGTATGAAGGATCCATAAGCATTCAAATTCACTAATTTTGGCAGAAACTAAAGCATGATCATTTAATTAAGAGGGTTTTGGATCATACCTTTGTAGAACTCTTCAAGATCTTGATCAAACAGTAGCAGTTTTCTCCAAAAATCACCATGGACCACCTCAGATCTTTCCCACTATTCTCATGGAGCTTTAGACCGAGTTGTGGAACTCAAGAATAGCTTGGAGCAATAGAATTACAGAGAAAAGCTCACAGCATCACACTACCAAAGAACTCTATCTTCTAGTCGAAATTTTCTCTAAAATTTCTATAGAATGCATGCCTTCAAATCACTCATTTCTTCTTTATTTATTGCAGATGAACATGCAAAGAAGGAATGTGCATGGCTTGCAACTCATGCTTGGAGTTAATGAAGTAGAGAAAATGGGCTTTGTGTGAGCATGAAGAAGATGATAATGGAAAATCTCACATTTCCATTTTATGCATGTAATCCTATTTTCCAATTTAATCTTAAAACCAAAATCTTGATTTTAAAATCATTTTGATATTAAAACTGAAAAATAAAATTTCTAAAATTAATTTCATAAATTAATTTTAAAAATATTAATTAATTTAATATCAAATATTAAATTAATTTTTGCACAATATCATCTTCATATATTTAAATTATATTTAAATATATATTCTCCTAATCCATTTAATTTGAACATTTCAAATTAATCTCTTAAGCTACTCTAAAGCTTAATCATTTACGAGCTAGTAGGGGGACCTCGCGAACCTAAAGTTCATGGGCTTCAACAATTCGAGATTAATCGGCTAAACTCATTAGTCCGATCTAATCACCATTCATTAACTGATGGGACACTCCTGCCCATAGTTGCACTCCTCACACTGTAGATATATTATGACCACTTTATAACCATTATCTGTAAGTTGATCCTTCACAAGTTGTTCGTAATCACAACTAGGTCAAAATAATCGTTTTACCCCTATGAATGCATCTTGTTCCTTAAGTTCCTACTGACCCTCTAATGAACAATTTTGATCCATAATCTCTATGAATCAAATCCTTTCTCTATCATGAGAAGGCGGGGCCCCGATTTTTCAAGACCTGGAATCAATACTTAAAAGAACAACCTATCTGCTAACCCTAAATCGGGTAGGAGTGAATTCCATTTTGCAAGGCTATGTCCCCCAGCTATTCATCCGGTCTTATCCCTAAAATGGGAAGTTTATTGAGCAGTGTTGTTGGACTACTCTCACCGTCTACAGATCAAAAGATAATCCCAAACAAACAGGAGTTCATAGCTAGCTCAGGATTAAGATCGAGTTAACCGAGGTTATTTGATAAATGAAATTCACTTTTAACAGTAAATGGTCGTTATAAAGAAAATTGACTATTTTCGTGGTCCAGTCTATATGCAAACTCATTGCATAAGATGCCCCCACTCACACGTCTCAACATGAACGATTTGTGGATCACATTGTTTGTAGCAATTTACAACTTCTTGTAACAACTACAGAGTGGACCACATCTAATAGTGTTACCAGGATAAGATATCCAATTTCATCCATATACTTATTAGACCATTTAAGCTATATACTGTTGACTTGATCTTGTTTATGTCACTACATAAAGTTGCAGTATTCAGACTATAGCCAAGGATATGTTTATTGAATTTTCATAATAAGATGCAAAATCAACAAGATATTGATAAATAGAATGTTTAACACGAACTATGAGTTCTAGGACATTCCCAACAGTTTTAAGCATATGAATTAAGTTACTTATGCTTCAGAAGTATGATTTATTTCAAAGAATGAGCTATATGATGATTATGATGAACCCAATACTAAAGAACTTTGAGAAGGTATTTAGGCCCTAGTACCTAAGGTATGACGGTACTTAGTTATTACCACATGCACGTAGGTATAGTTGCCGTTAATTGTGTTGAGACTACTCCACACCAAGAGGTTTGATGTTGGGGGATTGAGTGGTTCTCTCTCAACTAAGGATTATGTCAATTAATATTTTCTAGTAGTTCATGTTAAAAATTTTAAGTATAAGTTTGAGAAATGAAGTTTAGGTGTTTATCTTAAAAATGCTTGTATATATGTGTTGATCATGTTTAAGTATTAATAAGGAGATTGGGACCCACTAGGCATTGGTATTGTAATTATGTTATGTGTGCAGTGTGTGTGCTGAACCCTGGTCACTCAGGTTATTTTATTAAGTCATATTCAGAGTTGTTATGTAGTGATATCTTGTATCCGGGGTTAAGGAGGTTAAGGAAATCTAGAGGGGTAGTAAGTGCCATAAAAGGATTGGTAACTGTTGCCATCACATTCTATCCTTGATTAAGAGGGTAATCTAGGAAAAGATATGACAGGTAATGTACCTGATCATGTTGATAATGATGATCTTGATGAGTCTTCATCTAATGAAGAAATTCATGAGGAAGTGGTTCATGGAGAGGTTCATGAGTAGGGGGAGCAATCTATTCCCCAAGTGGAGGATACTCAGGCTTGAAAGTCCACCAGAGTGTATAAACCTTCAACAAGGTATCCAAGCTCAGAGTTCATTCTAGTTAGTGAAGATGGAGAGCGAGAGAACTATCGAAAGGTTTTGTCTCATGATGAAAAAGACCAGTGGCTCAATGCAATGAAGAAAGAGATAAATTCCCTGGAAAAATATAAAACCTATGTGCTAGTAAAGCTTCCAAAGGGCAAGAAAGTATTAAAAACATATGGGTTTTCTAGTACAAGAAGGATGGTGAGAAGATAGTGACATACAAAACCAGATTAATGGTTAGGCGATGCAACCAGAAAAAAGGGCATTGACTTTGATGAGATCTTCTCTCTAGTGGTCAAAATGGCATCTATCAGAATAGTGTTGGGATTAGCAATAAGTCTTGATTTTAAGATAGAGCAACTTGATGTAAAAACTACCTTTTTACATGGTGACTTGCATGAGAGATCTATATAGAGCAACCTGAAGGATTTGAAGAAAAAGAGAAAGATAAACTTGTTTGTGATGGAACAAGAGACACATGTAGTGGAAAAATGACCTAATTACACTCTAATTGCTTTTAATTAGAAGGAAAATAGCATGCACATTAAAACTAGGGTTATTTGAAATCTTACCTTTGAAGCTCCTGAAACCCGCTTTTCCTCGCTGAATCTCGACCCGAACATGAACGGATCACCACTAGAGTTGACCTACTATCCTCCGGACTCAGAACCGGGTTGTGGGACTTGGTGGATGAAGAAAACCGAGAGAGAGAAAGAGATGGAAAAGAAGATGGAATCTTGGGTTAGGTTTGGATTTTTATTTTTCACAAAGTAGTGATTTTTCTAGCCCAAATTTAGAAAACAATTTTGGAAAATGGCCAAAAGTTTTTCATCCATAATTGAAAGCCCATTTTATAGAAAAAACCATGCAACATTTGTATGAAACAAATCCATAAAAACCCATCACCTAGAATCCACTATCTAAGTGGACTTGATGTCTCCACTATAAGCCAACACCTAGCCTACTAATTTGTTAGTAGAATTATCCAACAAAAGTTTGGATTTTCCCACTAACTTTAGTCAAAGGGCAAAATAGTCATTTGGTCAAAGTCAAACTTTGACCAAAAAGTCAACATTTTGACTTTTTATGATTTTTTCCTTGCTGACTAATTTTGACCTCCCGAGCATGAATCCGCATTCATTTTCTCGAAATTCAAATCACATTTGAATATAAGGTCGGTCAAAGTTTGATTTTACAAAGTCAAAAGTCAACTCTTTGACTTTTTACATCTTTGACCATTTTCATTATTTTCGAGCTTCCGAATATGAACGTATTCATATTCTTGATATTTAAATCACATTTAAATATTAAAGCTATATCTCTAAACTGAAAAACCCGACCACTATATCACATATACTTGTCGGTTTCTCTCTCTTCACCTAATTCGATCAATTCGAATTATTCTATCATACTGTTCTAAGTTTATTCTATATGAGCTAATAGGGGAACCTAATGGACCTACAGATCATGGGCTCCAACAATCCGAGATTAACCGGTAAAACTCTTTGACCTAATTAATCAACATTTGTTAACTAACGGGTCATTCCAATAAAGTCCCGTAGTTGCACTTCCCTCACTGTAGATATATTTATATCCATCAGATATAACCATAATCAGTAAGCTAATCCTTCATAAGTTGTTCGTAATCTCGGCTGGGTCATAAAAACCGTTTTACCCCCAAGACTATATCTTATTCCTTAAGTTCCACTGATCCTCTAATGAACAATTGGTTTAAAGTCCAACCTATAAACCGAACCCCTCGTGGGCCAAGGAGAGGGTGGGGCCCCTTGTTCAAGACCTGGATTCAATACTAAAGGGAACAACCTATCTACTCTCCCTATAACGGGTATGAGTGAATTCCATCTTGCACCCTATGTTCCCAGCTATCCACGTGATCTTACCCCTGAAATGGGAGGCTTATTGGGCCAGCGATAATGAACTGCTCTGACCTATGCAAATCTAAGGATAATTCCGAGTGAACAGGAGTTCATAGTTAGCTCAGGATTAAGATTAAGTTACCTAGGTCATCAATTAACAAAATCGTCAGTTTTATACATTAAACGGCATTTAGAACGTAAAAAGTGACTATTTCATGGTTCAATCTTATGTAAACTCTTTACATAGGATGCCTCCACTTTCATGTCTCCACATGAACGATTTAGGATTACATCGTTTGTACTAACTACAAAATGGGTCACATCCATAGTGTCCCCAGAATAAAGGGTCCAACCTTATTCATATACTATAGACCATTTTGGCTATATATTTGAACTTGATCCACATTTATGCCACTACATAAAGTTCAAACTACATTAAATAGCATCAGGACCTTAGTTTATTGGATTCAAGATTACAATTTCAATAACAATTTTATCGAAAAACAAAACGGAATATGTTTATTAATTTACAAACTACGAGTTTTAGGACATAAAATCCAACAAACCCCCACTTGGACTAAAACTCCTAGTGGAGTATCACAATGTTGAATTTAAGTGAGAAACATATGAGTACAATAAACATATGAATACAATAAACTAGGGCATATACCCAAAAGTTCTCCCACTTTTCCTAGTTTACAAACTTCGTAGACCTAGACTCTGTAGGTAACCTTCAAACACTTTAGCCGTGAGGGCCTTTGTAAAAGGATCAACAATGTTTTGCTCAGAAGATATCTGGGTTACTGCAACGTCTCCATGATGTAGAATCTCCCGGATCAGATGGTATTTGCACTCAATATGCTTGCCGCGCTTGTGGCTACTTGGTTCTCTTGAATTTTCAACTGCGCCACTATTATCACAATATAGGGTGATAGGCAGATGCATATTTGGAACGACTTCCAAATTTGTCAAGAATTTTATCAACCATACTACTTCCTTTGCTGCTTCACAAGCAGCTACGTATTCAACTTTCATTGTGGAGTCCCCAATACAGTTTTGCTTTACACTTCTCCACACTACTGCTTCTCCATTCAGACTGAACACTGATCTCGATGTAGATTTTCTTGCATCTTTATCGGTTTGAAAATCAGAGTCAATGTATCTAGTAAGGATCAAATCCTTAGTACTATACACGAGCATGTAGTTCCTCGTTCTCCTAAGATACTTGAGAACATTTTTAACGGCAGTCCAATGATCATATCCAGGATTGGACTGATACCTACTGACTATCCCTACTACGTAGCATATGTCAGGTCTAGTACATAACATTGCATACATCAGGCTCCCTACTACGGAAGCATAGGGAATGTGTCTCATATCCTCAACATCTTGAGGTGTCTTAGGACATTGATACTTTGATAAATGAATTCCATATCCGTAAGGTAACATGCCTCTTTTAGAATTCTGCATCTTATACCTAGACAATATTTCGTCTATATAAGTTGCTTGAGACATGGCTAGTGTTCTGTTCTTGTGGTTCCGAATAATCTAAATCCCGAGAACATACTGCACATTTCCCAAATATTTCATTTGGAACTGCGTTGCTAGCCATTTCTTGATGTCAGTTAGGTAACTTATTTCATTTCGAATGAGTAGAATATCGTGAACATATAAAACTAAGAACGCTATAGTAGAACGAGATGTAATTGAAGAGATGTGATTGAATCTGAAGAAAGTCTACACTGACAAGAATAGTGTAGATATGTTAACTAAGTTAGTTCCTGAAAGAAAGATTGAGCTTTATAGTAAGCTCGTCGGAATGAGATTCAAGTTATCGTGGATGTGATTGAGTCTTCCCCGTGTTGGGCTGGAGAAGGAGATTGTTGTGGGTGTCTAGCCAACTTGTTGCACAAGCAAGAATTTATTTTAAACTTGTGTTTTGTAAGCCCAATTGGAGCTAATTTTTTGGGTTGGCCCATCTGATGCGTTATTTTATGAGGAAAAATTATGGAATGAAATGCGGTGATGGAAATATGTTGAGCAATAAGTTTTCTCAGCGGAATCCAAGTATAAACCCCCACTAAGTTTCCTGGTAAGTCCAAGGTTGAACTTAGGGACTAGGGAAAACAGTATGCGGTGATAATTTCTAAGAAGACCTTGTGGTAACCAAATAAATCAAATAGTTTTTTATGTTGTCGTTTTCAGTGTAAAAATAAATGTATGCGACGGATTTGAGAAAAGTTCGATTATGCAGTAGATACACTGAGTATGCGGAGGAACGGGTTGAGAAGGCCTTTCGCTAGCATTTCTCGGGAATGCATCAAACTATACGATCATGCTACACTCATGTGATAGCAGATCATTTTCCAATGCAAATGCGGTGCTCCTAGTTCTAGGACGCAAATGTTAAATGCAACAATGTCCATAGAGCTTATTTCTAAGTCTCTATTCTTTTCCTATGCGATGGTGCAAGATGCACACAAAGACAAGGTGACTACACACAATCATATCCTATCTCTAGGATGCATGTGATACGTTAATAGCAAACAGTGTTTATTCCTAAGCTCCTATCTCTTGATTATGAGTTCTAATCTGACTCTCCCGAGCCTAGATTCTAACCTGACTTTTTCAAGCCTAGATCCTATTCTTAGGCTACCCTCCCGAGTATCTCTAATGGACAAATGATGCATACATAATACAAGATAATCGCATAGAATAAAGATCCCTAGTTAAGCTAGCTAAGTGCTTCTCAACCCATTCGACAGATTTAGATACTAATGCGTGATAAACAGAGAGTGAATAGATATAAAGAAGTAAATTCCATTTCTATAGATGAGTTTAAGTACAAAATGACAATGGAAGATAAGGATAGAGAGCCAGATAGCAATCCCTTGCTTCCCAAGGCTTTTACACTGTCAACTCTGTTCTGTTCAAAAGACATTCCTGCTTCCGCAAGAGCAGGCCCTCTCTCTGATCTTGAAGCTTCTGACACTCTCCTAAGTTCACCGGAACGATCTATCGGCACAATCTCGCTTCTCTCACTTCCGCCTTATAATAAAAAAAATCTAAGAACAAAGCTATTCTAACTATGGAGAAAATTATCTAAGTATCCCAACTCGTTGAACCCTTTTTCTGAAGGTTGCCTTCGGTATTTATAGAGCTTCGGGGTGAAAGGCGGCTTCTCTCTTATGATTGCACAGATGGGATGGCTTAAATTCTCTAACTAATGCGCCGAATATTTGTCACCAAAAAGCTGAGTGTACTTGTTATCGTTAGCGGTTTGTCAACTTAATTCGGATTCGACTATCATCAGCTTTCTGTCCCATCGTGATGAATTATGCTTTTCACCCAGATGCGCCCACTAAGTTGCGCCAGCTCTATGCGGCAATCCTTCTTGAGCAGATGTTTGCGAGCACAAATCATCGCAAAGCCTTGCGGTAATGCTGTGCTCGACCATTGATTTCTTGTGATCGCGCTTTCCGCCTTACGTCAACGCATATTCTGCATAAAAATACAAAAGTTAACTGTTCTTATGCGATGAACGCATGTGACCGCAATGTTATGCACTTAATGTTTTTTGCACGCAATCTAACATATTTTATCAATGCAAACCTACATTGTTTAATAACTTAGCACTGTAATAACGTGCATTTTTGCCCGTTATCACCATCCGAAGGCCCTAGGTTTTCTTTTATATGATATAAGGATGAAGTAAGGGAAAAGATAGTGAGAAAAAAAGCCAAAAAATGGAAGAGAAAGACGACAGTTTAGTTTTTTCAACGATAACTTCGATTGTCAGAGTTCGTTTGAACCATTGGATCGTGCTGAAATTTAGTCAGCCTGTTCGGGTCACATAGGATCTCGTTTTGAACCGTTGAATCATTGTTTGGGGCTCTAATTTGTCCATAATCACTGGCGAATATAATCTGAAAAATTGGATGATTTTCATTTTTTATCTCTTAAGTGTTTATCTTTTATCTATGAAAGTATTGGTGGATTGTGAACCTTTGTATGAGTGATTTGGGTTCTTTTTTCCCTCAATTTCTGATTTGGGTTCTTTTTCCCTCAATTTTATCATAATCAGAGAAGTTGACAAGGGTGGACTCCTCAGAAGTCCTGTGAGGATTTTACTCTTCACGTTTTTCACGTATAATTCGTGTGTGCTCTTTGTTTTTAATCTTCTCAAATTTTTATGGTTTATTGTTGTCTATTGTTAGTTGATTGCTTGGTAATTACTTGGTGATTTATTTGTGATGTTTTGGAGAACAATTATATGGTTAATTGTTTTAGAGGAGATCCTAATGGGTTGTTGTTATATTGTTTGGGTCCTATCAAGATAGGTGGCAACAACGATAGTGTCTGGAGAACTAGATCGACATCGGACAACTACTATGCAGGGGTCGATTTAGAGAAAGAATACCCACCAGTGACTATTGCAGTCAACGACAGTGCTGCGGATGACAACCTACAGTAGATGACCAATCAAAGACAGTGTTGGTCAACAATTAACGTGATGGCAGATGTATTTGCGGCTATATGAAACTGAGAGGGAAAGTTGTCCTTCTTCATGGATGAGGGTTCAAAAGAGAGAGAGAAAAATCTGTCTCACTCCCTCTCAATCTCACATCGGCAAGCCTAGTTCTTTTCTTAAGAAAATACATATTATCACCATTTGTAGTGGACGCATCTCGGCAGTCGACACATATGCTCACCGACGACAAATTCCAACCAACGAACCGACGTACCGTTGATCCTATCGACGAACCTCGTGCATTAAATGATGAAAGATCAGGAAGGGTTGGACCTCTCTTGGTTAACTGAGGGCTCTACTTCCCGCCCCTCTCCCTATCGGTTGAGCTGCTTTGCCCCACTCCCTCTCGGTCGAGCAACTTCGCTCCTCGTAAACCTCTTCCTCTTTTCGTTACTTTTACCTTTATCTCTAGCTAATTCCTATTTTACCTTTTCAACTGCTTTCTTGGAATGCTTTCTGACTATGGGATGATAAGAAAACAAAGTCCTCATATAAAGGAATTTGGCCATTCACTGTTGATCCTGGTTGTAGCTTCACTGGTCAGCGTCTCCGATCTTAGACAGACAATTTTCAGTGATTCTGGTAGCATCTTTTTCTGGTTTCAAGGGATTGGACGGTGCTTCCAATGGTGTACGAAGGAAACTGGCACCAACCAGTATGCATCAACGATCTGAAGAAGAAGAAGAGAAAGAAAGAAGCAGAAGATGAAACCAAAAAAAAAGTTTCAATTAATTAAATCTTTGAAAGGAAATTAAGTGTTTCAATTAATTTGATACCTTCTCTATCGGCTGGTTCTGAAGAATGAGATTGAGCATAATTTGTGAAAAGAATATATGTGAGAACAAAATTTTTTAAAAAAAATGTGGAAGTCTGCCTAATCGAAAAACAAGAAAAGGATGATCACCTTCGTCTTCTGTGTTCAGTTGCCTAAAAAAATGAGACTCAAGATGGTTCAATTTATAAGAATGATCATGATTCAATTTCTAGTTAAATTTGAAATCAGATCAAATCAAATAAAATATTTTCAAATTGAGAAATTTCGTTAGATTTGAATTTGATTATTTATCTTCTTAAAGTCAAAAATTGAAGAACAAAACATGTTCCACGGCGGGATAAATTTTAGTCAAGAGGGGATAATTTGATCTGAAAATTTAAATTTGATTATTAAGTTGGGTATATATTCAATTTATTCAAGTTTTTTTTTTTTTAGAATAGGTGATATTATTATACAACAACAAGGGGGATCCCACAACCCGGGATCAAGGCATCAAAGCAACAAAGCACAAGCAAAGACAGCGCAATAAGACAAAAACAAAGCCAACAAGATAAGACCAGAACAAAACCAACACATAAACGCAAACTCGCAAACCACCAAGGAGAAGATCAGAGAAAAGAACCCGGGACAACAGCAAAACAAAGAACAACGTAAAGTTAAAAAAGAAAAAACATTTGTAAGCACACTCGATAAAACCAAGAAGATCAACCCGCCAAGAAGCAGCACGAGCATGAATCGTTAGATCATAAGGTGAACCAGAGTAGACACCAACCTTGGTCGCCCTCCATGCAGCCGCCGATTACACTCCTGCCATATGTAGTATATGGAAACATACCAGAAAACACGGAACAACTTACTATGCACCCCCTTACCCGACCCCACTCGGCACAACCAACTCAACTCTACATCCCAACCCGCCACCCGATACGACGAACCCAACTAACATAACACCCCAGACCCACACCTCTCTCCCAAACCCACACTTAAAAAAATAAATGATCCCGCGACTTCACCCCTTCCCCACACAGAAGACACACCCCCTCTGACAACAACCCTAACTCCTCAACCAATCCTACGTACCCACCTATCCCTCACAACTAATCACGCACAGAAGGAGTGACGCGGAATACCACCCCCACCCATAAAATACCAATCTAAGACACCTAGGACGACGAGGAACGCAAACTCTCCCATGAACTAGCGATAGAAAACCGACCACTAGCATTCTGGCACCCAAACCCAATAATCCCCCCCCCCCCCCACCCTAGGCTTCACTTCCTGAATAAGACCCTTAATCTCAAGTAGCTCCCAGGACACGGGCCACCTCCAACCTCCCTCACCATCCATGAACTCTTGACAATCGTGCCTCAAACTACTCCCTACATCATAAACCACCGTAGACCCGTATGACTCCAAAATCGCGCCCCCCGGCAGCCAAGGATCCACCAACAAAACAGACTGACCATCACCGACCAACAAACGAACCGATGCTTGAAATATTCTCTACTTCGCAAGATAGCCCTCAAGCAACCAAGACCTCCCCAACCTCACTCCGAATAGCCCACAAAGACCGCCCACGCAAAACATATGCCTCCACCCACGCCATCCATAAAGAACCCGATTTAATTAAGAGAAGCTAGAGCAGCTTCATAATAGCAGCCTGGTTCTAAGAGGCCACATGCTTCACACCTAACCCCACTTCTCCCAATGGCAAGCATACTTCATCCCACGCCACCCGTGCACCACCCCGACTCACCGCACTACCCTTCCATAAATAACTATGTAACAGACGATCAATCTCAAGAGTTACACACACAAGCAACATAAAGATGCTACACCAAAAGACCTGAAATGACTGTAAAAAAAACATAACAAGCTGCAACCTCCCAAAAAAGGAGAGGGACCGCACTGCCCAGCTTCTAATACGAATTGTAATTCTCTATATCAACGGTGCACAATTCACAGCCCTCAACCGACCCGCCAATAAAGATAAAACCAGATACCTAACAGGCAGCGAACCAAGAGAGAAACCCATAAACGCGGCTAGTTCCTCCGCCTCCCCAGACTCCACACTCCCATAAACATGGAACTCTTCCCAACATTTGCAACTAACCCAGACAGCCCTGCAAAATCTGCCAGGACTTGCCTCATAAACTCCAAAGAATCTCTCTCAGCTGCATAGAAAATCATCAAAGCGTTTGCAAAAACCAAATGAGTCAGGCCCACACGTTCACACCGATCATGGAACCGAAACCACATAAGAGGTTTATTCAACAACCTAGACAAGACCTCCATCACCATCACAAACAAAAAAGAAGACAACGGATCCCCCTGCCTCAACCTCTTCTACTAGGAAAAAAATCCTTCAAGAGAACCATTAATCATCATAAAGAACTTAGGCGAAGTAACACAAGTCCTCACACAACTAACAAACTGAAGGGGCGTACCTATAGCCAACAACACACCAAACAGAAAATCCCAATTGACCAAATCGTACACCTTCTGAAGGTCTATCTTCAACACACAACGTGGCTTCCCTCTGCTCTTCTTATAGCTCCCCACAAGCTCCTGACACAATAAAATATTATCGAAAATCGACCTACCCAGAACAAACGCAGACTGGTTACTACTGATGAAAGCAGACAAGCACAACCACAATCTCTCAGCTAAGATCCTCGAGATATACTTATACACAACATTGCAACAAGAAATAGGACGAAACTCCTCCATACATTTAGTTCCCCGCCTCTTTAGGATAAGAGTAATGGCAGTAGAATTAACTCCACTAAGCAGGTAACAGGTTTAAAAAAAAATCAGCACAGCATCACAGGAATCGTCTCTAATCACACTCCAAGCAACTCTGTAAAAATCTACCAAAAACTCATCAGGCCCAAGATCCTTCCCAGACTTCATCGAGAATAAAGTCTTTTGAATCTCCTCCCGACTCACTGGCCGACCAAGCGCCTCCACCCCCTCCTCGGACCAGCTGAACTGCACAATACCCCCAATTCGGGCAGTAAGATCCTTATACCCCATAGGCTGAGACCTTAAACAACCCCAAAAGAATTCCACCGCCACCCCTACCATCCTGTCACGCACCATCTGATGAGTCCCCCCAGTATCCATGACCATAAATAAACCACTACAACTGTGATGAGAATGAACACAGCGATGAAAAAAAGTTGTGTTCATATCACCTAACTCCAGCCACCTCGCCCTAGCCTTCTGTCGGAGCGACGGCTCCTCCAATCTCGCCACTAACTAGAACACCTCAGTGGCCCAAGCCGCCTCCGCACACACCAACTCTGAAGTAGGATCCCTTTCTACCTCAACCGGAGCAGCCTCCATAACCTGCCTAGCCGCCCGCACCTCATCAGCTAACATAGAGATACGCCTACCAAACGATGCACGAAAAACCCGTTTCACTGCCTTCAAATTTCGCACAAAGCTAACCATAAGAGACACATCCTCAGACCTTCTCCACACTGACCTGATAGTATCAATAAAACCCTTAGCCTCCACCCAATGAGAAAAATAACGAAACGTAGGAGGCGGCATACTCCTCATCCCTCCTATAGAAACCAAAAGAGGGTTATGATCAGAAATTCCCCACTAACCAACCCTAACCTCTGAATACGAAAAAGCTACCTTCCACGCCTCATTAGACAAGCATCGATCCAACCGGCACAAGATACTATTCCCTTGAAGTTTACTAGTCCAGGTAAACCAGTTACCTATCACACCCAACTCAACTAGATCCGCCTTCAGTAACACCCCATCAAACTCCTCCATCTCCCTCAAGCTAGGGCAACCACCAAAATCCTCCGAACTACTACGAATGGCATTAAAATCCCCCAAAACAACTGCAAGAAGCTACCACGAGACACACACATCACTCAACTAAGACGAAAAGTTCCTCCTCTCGTTCATGTGAAAGAGGCATACACAACACCAATATGTACTCCAGCACTAGATACAATATCCATTAAGGTTCCAGAAATGAACTGCTCCCCACTGACATCAATAGAAAAATCATAGACACTCTTCCGCCACATCACCCAGATCCTCCCAACTTCCTGCACACTATAGCTATACACACAACTCCAAGCATCACCAAACCTACTCATCACCATACCAAAATTATCGCGACGAACCCTCGTCTCAAGAAAATAGTCAAAAGTAACAGATGAGGAAGCCAGAAAGTCTGCCACCACCCTACACTTGACAGGGTCATTCAACCCCCTAACATTCCAGGAACACCAAATCATGAACCTTGCAAGAAATCACACTTACCACCTCCCACTGGGCCTTTGCCCGAACTCCACATCCCATCCATAACATATAACGGATCAGGATCTGCCTACACTAGTGTCAATGCCAACAAGTCTCCCCCCTCATCACACAAACATCAAACTGATTACGATCATCAACATACTTTACAAATCCTGTAATTCCAAGGACCTATAAACTACTCTCCTCCTTAAAGGTGCCGAACCCGGTGACCCACTGCCACCTCTATGCCCTACACCTCCTCTATCACGCCTACAACGACTAACCATAGTAAACTCGTCAACACTCTTCACACCCTTATTCTCATCCACTGGGCTAATTCCCCTTGCACCAATACCCAAATCCTGCCCCTACTCTCAATTTCCCAATTCTCCCCCAAACACCCCTCATTAACTATCACAATACACAACTCCTGACCCTTTTCCACACCCTATTTCTCACACACAGCCCCAGTATGCCCAAAGGAACCACAACAAGTACATCTATGAGGTTTCCACTCATACACTACTAGAATAATAAACTCCTGACCCTACATTCTAACAGTGACTGAAGGGAGCATTAACGAATCACCATTCACCTAAACACATACCCTCGCATATGATAACTATCGCCACTCTCTTGTTGCAACATCAAAAGAGATAGGTTTACCCACAACACTAGCTAATACTGCTAAACCCTTATCCGTCCACAACTCCAGGGGAACACGCTCTTGTTTAATCCAGATAGAAATAGAATAAAAAATAAAGGTTTTAGAAACAATACCTGAGGACCACTATCGTAATAAGATGGGCTTGCCACCCAAATGCCACTGACTATTCTCCAGCACCCAATCCCATGACTCTACCTTCTTAAATTTAAAGATAATCAAATATTTCTCCAACAAGGTAATAGTTGACATCTCTACATGTCCCCAAATTTTTTAAATAAGTTGACAAATCAGAGTTTGGCATCCACAAACTGACCAACCAAAGACTTCTCCCACAAATAAACACCAATAATCTCCTCACAAGGTTCAAAAATAACTTTATCAAATTCATCTCAAATTAAAATTTGGCGATATTCCAAAATTTGTGCTAAATTTAAATTCTTAATCTTTCATCTCCAAATCAAATTAAATTGGGGATAAATTTTATCTCACATTAATATTGGGTCATATTCCAAATTTTATCTCGAATTTAAATCATTTAGTTTTATCCTCAATCAAAATCAAATTGAACGTAAAATCTCAAATTCATCTCAATTAAAAGTTGGTCATATTCTAAATTTTATCTCAAATTCTTATCAAAGCTATCTACTAAATTCATAATTTGACATTTTTCGAGATTCGTTGCAACAATCACAAATTGCCACATCGTTTCCTAAATTAATAACAAAATTACAAATCATCAAATTTGGGACCAATTAAAAGTTACATGTGTCCCAAACTGAAATTGAAGACATAAATTGGCAAATTCCTATGACGACTCTTATTCTCATCATGACCATTGGATTGAATAAAATTAATTCGATCCAATTTGGTATTATAATTCAAGTTAAATTCTAATTGAGCCTAGAAATAGGTTTAATTTGGCCCAAATACCAAATTAGATCCAAATCTAATTAATTGGGCTCAATAGCAAGTTCATCTACTAACCAAAGTCCATCAGAGAACTCTATAAATAGAAGAGTTTTCTTCAAGATCAACAAGCTCAAATGATCCACAAGCCCAAAAGTCAATCATCCCGATCATCAACCCTAAAAGTCGATTATCCAATCTCAGAGGCCGATCATCCAACAAGATCAACAAAGCCAAAGGCCGATCATCCAACAAGATCAACAAGGCCATCCAACAAGTTCAACAAGACCAAAGGTCCATCATCCAACAAGATCAACAATCTTAAAGATTAAAGTTTATTTTTGAAAGCATCAAAAGATTATGTATTAGAGATTGTAATTACTATACTAAAATTAATACAAATACAAAAGTTCAAATTCCACAAAATAAGTTTCTTCGGAAATCTCGTGTGAACAATTTTATTTATTTTTATTTTTTTAGATTTTTTGTATATAAACTAAACTTAAACGTTAGAAAATAAAACTAAAAAAAGAATTTTTTAAAAAAATAATGTTATTTTAATATCTATTGACAAAAATAGGGTTAGTTTGAAACTATTGACAAAAATAAAGTTATAAAATCGTGGACGGGGTCCACGATTTTTTAGTTAGCACATAAATCTTGTACCCGTCCACGATTTAAGGCCAGCCACGAATTAATTTTTTTTTTCACATTTTCTCCCAACTTTTTCTTCTTATATTTTTTTAGCGTTTTTGCATCTTCTAAAAATCCGAAATTCAATTTTCAAAGAGTAAAATAAAAATTGAATCAAATTTCTAGCAACGAATTAATATTAAATCTATTTTTTTCACATTTTTCCCTAATTTCTATCTCTTTTTTTGTATTTTCGGAGATTTTTTTACTATGAAATTCAAATTTTTAAAGGTCCACAGTAAAATAAAAATTGAATCAAACTTCTAGCCACAAATTAATTTTAATTTTTTTTTTCACATTTTTCTCCAACTTCTGTCTTCTTATTTTATTTTTGTAGTGTTTTTTTTTTTTTTTTTTGGAGAATCTTTTATTGTGTTAAGAAATGTATATTATGTACCAAAGATGAAAAGAAACTTGATCTCCATATCATGTCTACTGAAAAATAAGAATCTTTTACTGTGAAATTCAAATTCTTAAAATAAAAATTGAATCAAATTTCTAGCCACGAATTAAGGTTAAATCTATTTTTTTTTCATATTTTCCCCAACTTCTGTCTTCTTTTATTTTTTAGTGTTTTTTTTGTATTTTTGGAGAATTTTTTTACTGTAAAATTCAAATTTTAAAAGCCCATGGTAAAATAAAAATTGAATCAAAATTCTAGGTATGAAGACTAAATCTATTTTTTTCACATATATTTGTTTTATCGTGAATTCAAATAGATTTGTTTCCCTTTGTATCCACTTAAATGAAAAAGCAATAAAAAATAATAAAAATATTGAACTCGTGGACCCTTTCCACAAGTTTGTTAGTTGACATAAAAATCGTGTACGGGCTACACGATTTTGCTACCTTATTTTTGTCAATACTTTTTCCCTCCACCCTAGTTTTGTAATTTCTTTCCTATATACCCTATTTTTGTTATTACTTTCAAAAAGTACACTATTCTTGAACTTACCCCTAAAAAAACCAAAACAATATTTCAAGATCTATTTTCAAATATAAAAAAATGAATCAAAATATTTATAAATATAACGAAAAATTACTATCGATTAGTGATAAATATTGATAAACTATTATCATTTATCACGAATAAACAGTGATATTTTGTTATATTTAAAAACATTCTCAATGGTTTTTTTTCATTTAAAACAATTTCTCATATTTTTAACATATTTATAAAATTAAACCTTCAATTTCAATTAAGCCGCGCGTACCACAACTGTCAAAAACGACCACGATCTTTTTGATCGGCTTATCTGCAGATAAGGTTCCTTCTTTCTCTCTCGTCTTCGAGCTCAGCCATGGCTGAAGCTTCTTCAAGGGTTTTCAATTCTACACTTCTTCCCAACTTCCGTCCACTCCAAAAGACCCATTTAACCAAGCCCTACACTGCAACTTTTCGCAGACATTCAATCAACTGCTCCGTCTCCACCAGTGGCAGTGCCCGAGTCACAGTGACCGGCTCGATTCCATGGGGGTGCGACATCGATTCGCTGGAGAATGCTTCTGCTCTTCAGAAATGGCTGTCGGAG
The DNA here is from genome assembly GCF_009727055.1 of Benincasa hispida. Taxonomy (NCBI): domain Eukaryota; kingdom Viridiplantae; phylum Streptophyta; class Magnoliopsida; order Cucurbitales; family Cucurbitaceae; genus Benincasa; species Benincasa hispida. The sequence continues at coordinate 51,142,794 of NC_052353.1, read as the reverse complement.
TCTGGCCTCCCTGACCAGAAGATGGCGATTCAGAGAGTTGATGTTGGAGAGAGAGGGCTTGTGGCTTTGAAGAATGTTAGGAAAGGGGAGAAATTACTGTTTGTGCCTCCCTCTCTCGTTATCTCTGCAGACTCGGTAAGTTTTCCTGAGTGGAAGTTCTTAGAAATGTAAGAATTTGAATAAACTGCTAGGTTACCCATTTGAGAATATTTTAGTAGTCTGCAAAATGTTTGGTAAATTTTGTTCAAGTAGTTTTGATTGTGTTACCAATTATGGTGTTGGTTCTGTAACCAATCATGTTATGAAATTGACAATTCAAAAATACAAAAAACGTTAAAAAGAATAGAGAGTCGACACACAAATTTACGTGCTTCATTAATAGTGTGTTAGCTACGACCACGGGGTAGAAGGAGAATAATTTTATTAGAGAGAATGTTACAGAAACGGAATAAATGACGCCTCTAGGGTTATAGAGTTTATATAGTGCACTTCTCTAAATCTAGATCATCATCATAAATAACCAAAAATAATTAAATAATGGTATTAGGTCGTTCGAAGCGCCAGATAACAGATTCGAGGCATTCCAACAAATCACGTGTAAATTTAGCTTTTTTAAAATATATATATATATATATATCAAGAGTAGATGAATTTGAGTGAAAAATGGGCAGATGAAGGCCTCCTCTTTGAAGGAGCAGGAGAGGAGCAGAATTATAAATTTTCACGGGCAAATTTTTTATGTTTTAACTTTATATACGTGCGTATATATAAATTTTGAAAAGTTTAAGGACGCAAATTAAATGAAGAATCATAAAATCTATACTTTTGTGTATAATTTTTTAAATAAAGGAACAAAGAGGCCAATTGCCCCTCCTTTTAGCTCTGCCCTTGGCCTAACCACATTAAAATTTTGGGGTGGTTGGAGGAGTTCAGCAGATGTTGGAGTAAACTAAGTAGATGATTTTTAAGGGGAACTTAGTAGAAGTGAACTAGGCTTGTGGTTTGATTTCTTTGGTAAGGAGGATGCAAGCGTTCCGTTCGCAACTTAACTTCATGGTTATGTTTATTCATTTCCATTTTCATCATCATCTAAGCTTATAAACCAAGAAATAAGAATATAGCCTTGTTCACCCTCTTCCAATAGGAACAACAACCTCTTGGTGGTGAACAAATTTTACCAAATCCTTTTGTAATTATAGCCTTTTGATGATTTTTAACAATTGGAAGCCTCTTCTTCATTAGTTCTTTAGGGAGGGGTCTTGTCAACCCCTTGCCCTTTGCTATTTTTGTTGACTTTTGATGGAATATACCCTGTTGTTTCTTAAAAAAAGATGTCTTCTCAACCACTCTCAGCATGTCACCATGTTGTGTATCTAGGAGTGGAGCTGCCCTGAGGCTGGGGAGGTGTTAAAGCGTAACTCAGTACCAGATTGGCCACTTATTGCAACCTACTTGATTAGTGAAGCAAGTCTAATGAAATCATCAAGATGGAACAACTATATATCAGCCTTACCGCGGCAACCATATTCGCTTTTGTACTGGTCAGTTTCTTAATGGTCCAAGTGACTTTATCTTTAGTGTACTTGCAATGTATAATCGGTCCTTGCCCATATAGCCTCTTTCCTATCATTTCAGGACACGTGAAGAGCTAGACCGATATCTGGAAGCATCAGAGATCAGAGAAAGGGCAATAGAAAGGATCACAAATGTTGTTGGAACGTAAGGCTACATTTTCTCACTGCTTTTCTTATTAAATTTGGTTAAACTGCTATTGAATGCTAGAATTTTCAATCAGTATCCTAAATTCCCCTAGTACATCATCCTGTAGTTCATTAAATAGTCATTTTTTACTCTCTGATTTCTGGTGCAGATACAATGATTTAAGGGTCAGAATATTTTCTAAACATCCTGATTTATTCCCTGAGGAGGTATTAAGTTCTTTATTCTCCAAGAAGTTTGCCCATCATCATTTTATAACTTTACTTTAGTCACACTGGAATATGTTCGACCTTTTTATGTCCAACTGGTATCAATCAACTCTGCTAAAATACCTATACTGTTTTTCTATTCCCCTAGGTTTTGGTATTCAAGAGTAAAACTCATTTTCAACTTCATGTTTTTCTATTAAAATATTTGTTCTCTTGAGAAGAGTTTCGATCAACCGAAAAAAACAACGGATTTTCGATCAACTTTAAGCACATTGTAGTATAATTCTTTTCAATTTAACATTTAGTTCCGGGGGACCTGGCTTAGACATCTAAGAATTGTGTAATTTAATTTCCTACATTTGGGAGAAAATTGCAAATTTATAGTTTTGCTTGCCATGCAATGTACATAAATAGGTTCCAGTACTTGAGCAAACCTCAAGTCACTCAACTCTTGTTTACTTGAAAAATGATTGAAACTAGATTCTTCCTGGATGTTTGATTTTCAGGTATTCAATATTGAAACTTTCAAGTGGTCATTTGGGATTCTTTTCTCCCGCTTGGTAAGCTGAGTTAATCAAATACTATGCTGTATAGTATATGTCATGCTTAATATTTAGATAGCAAGGCATAAAACTGTATTATAGGGATTGGTTTAGAAAAAAAGACTTGGTTGCACTTGCAACCATATATAAGAAGTTCACTGTCAATAATGTTTGCTGAAATGGTATTCATCTATTGGAGCTGTAAAAGCCTTCACATATTTTTTTTTAGAAGTTATCTTCCCTGCCCCTTTTCTTTATATATTTTTTTGTCCATCATAAATCTGGGAACTATTGTTCGTTTGTAATTTGAATGCTGACAATATCATATTTCTTTTAAGCCCAGGTTCGGTTACCCTCAATGGATGGAAAGGTTGCGTTGGTTCCCTGGGCTGATATGCTGAATCATAACTGTGAGGTACGTTAATTGGTATTTTTCTAAAGCTGTGAGTTGTGTGATGCTAGAATTGAAATTTAACTCTTGCAAACTATAAATGCTGGCCCAGGTGGAGACTTTCTTGGATTATGATAAAGCATCCCAAGGTGTTGTCTTTACAACAGATCGAGCATACCAACCAGGTGAGCAGGTAAAAGAACATTTAAAATTTTCATCATGGATGAATCTGATGGAATTATGTAAAACCTAAATGTTATGGAAACTTGGATTCAAATATGAAACTATTTCGAACTTACAAATCATATTGGACCTTGAGTCTGCGACGAAAAATATTGGCAAGTGTCATAAACGGTAGAAAGAAGGATCAGAAACTTTCTTTAACTTCTCACTTCCAAAGGAACTCTTCCCAGACAGACGAAACCTATGTCAACTGCAAAAATTTATGTTATTTATGCTTCGTGTTTACTTCAATCACTGCTCATTGCAGGTGTTCATTTCATATGGCAAGAAATCTAATGGGGAGTTGTTGCTGTCATATGGTTTTGTTCCAAAGGAGGGAAGCAATCCTAGTGATTCTGTTGAGTTGTTACTCTCCCTAAAAAAACCTGATAAATGTTATAAGGAGAAGTTGGAAGCACTGAAAAAGCATGGATTAAGAGCGTGAGTATGAAGAAACTGATGAGTTCTTCACCATTTATTGGGATTTAATCCAATGAACATTTTCTCAACTCCCATTTTCCAAATCAAAAGATATCATCTCGTCTTCCTTCATAAACATTCATCTTTAATTTCTGATGCAAATCTTAATAATTAGTGGTAAACCAATCACATGCTGGTTAGTTCCGCCCACCCCTTGTTCTCTTGATATTTTGTTGATAATAGTTCTGGCTAAATTTATCGTGGCAGTTCCCAGTGTTTTCCTATTCAAATCACTGGCTGGCCTTTAGAATTGAAGGCATTTGCTTATTTAGCTGTTAGTCCACCAAGTATGAGCAAGCAGTTTGATGAGGTTTGGTTGAAAACCTCTTTTATATTTTTGCTCTTAATCTGCATTCTGTAATATCTTTCTCAATGTGTTCTGGTGTATTGGCTACCAGATGGCTGCTGCTGCATCTAATAAATCAACAGCAAAGAAGGAGTTAAGCTACCCTGATATAGAGGAGGAAGCGCTGCAGTTCATATTAGATAGCTGTGAAACAAGCATATCAAAATATAACAAATTCTTGCAGGTTATGAATAAAGAATGTGTTGATTCTATGCTTTTGGTGGAAATGACAACTCTAACTAAACAATGAACCTCTGATTCTTATCATACTTGTTCTGCTCTTAATGGCTGAATCAATATTAATTTTGTAAAGACTTAAAAATGTACTTTTCTCAACTTATCTTGCAGGCAAGTGGATCCATGGATTTGGATGTGACATCTCCGAAACTACTCAACCGTAGAATATTCTTGAAACAACTGGCAGTAGACTTGTGCACTAGCGAACGAAGGATACTTTTTCGAAGCCAATATGTAAGTCTACATGATCCCATATCTGCAGCTTTCTTATCCTTCGTGAAAATGACAAACCTTTCACATTTTCTGGTTGTTGCTGTGTGAAAATATTAGAATATATGATAATCATTTGACTTTTTATTTTTTGTTTTTCAAAATTATTCTTATAAACACTACAGAAACTTATAAATTTCTTTGTTTTATTATCTACTTTCTAACCAAGTATTCAAAAACCATATCAAATTTTAAAAACTAGAAAATGTAGTTGATAACCCTTTTGTAAAATTATGCTCGTTTCATCATTTTTTTTTTTTTTAAGTATTTCACCTTCTCTAAAAATACATTGAATTCTAAGCCAAATCTAAAAAAGAAAATTAAGGTTTTAAAAACTACTTTTTTTTTAGTTTTCAAATTTTGGTTTGGTTTTTTAAAAACATTTAAAAGTAGGTAATTAAGCAAGAAAACTATAGGCATGAGTATAGTTTATATGCTTAATTTTCAAAAACAAAAATAAAAAAACAAAATGGTTATCAAATGGATCAATAGATTTTAAAAACTTGTTTTTGGAATAAGGCTAAGAATTCAAATGTTACCCTAAGAAAAATGGAAGACCATTGTAAAGATAGGATGAGAAAGTAAACACAATTTTTAAAAACCAAATGTTTATCAAACATGGTCTAAGTGGCATGTGGCTGTTATTTGTTACGTAAATCTTAAAGGTTAAAACCTCTTATTTACTCTTTTATCAATATCACAATTTCTACCAGAAGAAAATTGATAGCAATGTTAAGAATGCGACTACTGTTATTCATATTTTGAGTATGGATGTTTTCAGATTCTAAGAAGAAGATTGAGAGACTTAAGAAGTGGTGAATTGAGAGCTTTAAAACTGTTCAGAGGGTTTGGGAAACTTTTCAAATGATTGGTTCATGAGGCGAACTTGCTAGTCCTACTGCTTACCAAACCTCACGTCGGAACTTTGCCTGCCTTGCCGTGGCGGCCACGGTTAGTTTCCTGCTTGAGAATTAAGGAGGCTTGTCTATATAGCATCAATGGTTCTGTTTAGTGTTGTGGTGAACAAAGTGAAATAGGCAAAGGAACTTCCCCACTCCCTCCACCACCTCTTGATCTGTATCTTCACGTTGTAAGTTGTGTATTTTGTTGCCCGAGTTTTGAGCATTCTTGACCGAAAAGAAAATGGATTTCAGTCGCTTTTGATTTTAACACGTTCTTGATTTCATTTTGATATTCTGTTAAATTCTGATGTTATTTTTCTGGAGATGTTTTCTTCAATTGTTCACTATAATTTTTCAGAACTTCTCAGCTGGAGAACAACTCACAGTTGATGGATCTTTTCTCGTGCCTTTTGAATTCCTTATCTTTTAATGAAGATTTTTAGGTTAAATTATAAATAGATTTTAATCCCTATGGTTTGATACAATCTATTTATGAGGAGTTTATCAAATCATATAGGAACTATTTATAAGGTTTTATCAAATTATAAAGATTAAATTCTAATTTTTAAAATATAAGAACTTAATTCAATCATTCTCCTAAGGGACTAAATTTGTAGTTTAATAAAAAAATTTACAATGTTCTTTGTTTCATTTTTTTTTTTTAATAACGATATGTGAGTGGAGGAATCGAACTTCTAACTTTGAAGTTGATAGTAATACAAATATTATGTCAGTTGAACTATGCTCATTTTGGCTATTTCTTGGTCTCTTTAATATATGATTAAAGTAAATTTTGATATGGAGATATGTAGGTGTATCAAAGGTTTATTTTTAAGTCAAAATTAGTATAGCTAACTGACGTAAAGTTTGTACTATCGATCTCGAAATTAAAGGTTTGATCTCCTCTCCTCCCCCATATATTGTAAAAAAGAAACATTTAATTTTAAAGGTGGAACAACTTTTAGGATCAAAGTGTGCATAGCTCAATAATAATTGATATGTACTTGTGAGATGTCAAATTTTCATATCTCTACGTATTAAAAAAAAAAAAAAAAGAAAGGAAAAGCTTTTAAGGAAGATGTGAATTCAAAGCTACTACGTTTTTAAAAATAATAAGTTGGTAACCAAAATTGGCAAGTGTAATTGATTGTGCCAACTAGATTGACACAATTTCAAAGCTCCATTTAATTCTTTCTAATGATAGATTTAATTTTTAAAGACGTGATTTAAACTAATGTGGATTAATAACTGTTAGGTCAGTAATTTGAATTTTCTTATTCCTATTCATATATTAAAAATATATGTGATAAATTTTTTTGTAAACAATAATTTAAACTACTTGAACTACATTACATTTGTACCAAATAATTTATTCCAATTGAGTTTTATTTTTATTTTATTTTATTTCTTTTCTTTTCTTTCTTTCTTTCTTTTTTTTTTTTTGACAGAAATCGATTGAGCTTTGTTTCACCAAATAGCCAAAAGTAAAACCAAGTTGCAAACAAAATTTAAGCGAAGTTTGTGGAAACAAGTTAATATTATGAACGAAAGGGATAAATCACACACACACAAAGAACCCATTCAAACTTTGCCATTGGTTATCAAAATTTCTCTTTTTTTTTTAGTTGAAATATTACTCTTACTATTTTTATAATTTCTTTCAAAACTAAAATTGAGTAGAAATTTGTTAGAACTTTATAGAGAAAGAACAAGCTTGATAATGATTTAGAACAATGTGATAGTGTTCAAGTCTTAATTTTCGTTTTAAGTCAATGTTACATCGCTCTAGCTCCTAATTTTTTGTATTCCAATAATAGTTTTAAAACATTTATGAAAGACCAATGGTAACATTGCAACTTTTAAAAGATATAATTTTTCTTTTTAAAATGACGAAGTTCAAATTTTTAGTTGAGCCATCTTCAAAGTGCTATATATAGTTTATAGTTTGGTTAAATCTAATGGACTATTATGAACTGATTTTTGCCCACAATAAAACCCACATGTTTTAAATGTTGGTATGGCAAATTATCACAATTAGCTTAAAATATCCAATCATTTTTCACATGAAAATAATTGATAAATTAATTTGACTTTAACAAAGAAACCAAAATCACAACACATGCATCAAATTAACCTAAATTAAAGCTTCGTAGTTTAGAAAAAGAATGGTTATATAAAAGTATGAATCATTCAAAATTGTATTAATATAAGATAAAAGAAAAATATATATATAAAGATAAAATTTTAATTTAGAGTAGTTAATTAGAAATAATCACGTATTTTTTAAAAAAGCTAAAAACTAATATGTAGATGCTTTTTAATCACATACGAATAAATACATGTGAATTGAACTATGCTTATTTTAATCACGAGATTGGTGTATAACTAAAGCGAACATAACTCCCTCGATCAGTTTCACTTCACATATGTTACACTAAAAAAACGGGGCTTTTTAACCGAAAAAACAAAAAAAGTGAGACCAATTATAAAAATAGGGAAAAACAGAGTTTTAAGTTGCAACCTTCTTCTGGCTCCAAGTCCCAACAACAAAAACTCCCACAAATTTTGACCTTTTTTCTTTTGAACTTTCAAAATAGTTCTGACCCTCTGTTTCAAATTTTGGTGCAACTCCCCCAATTCGCCAATATCTATAAACCCAACGTAGGGTTTTCAAAGGAGCACAAGTAATTTTGGACGACAATGGAGGGTCTCGCTTCCATCAGAACAATTCCCAAGGTTTCCTTTCAACCCATTTCCTCTTCTACTCGCCGGTCCAAGTTTCTTGCCAGAAGGCTGAATTTCGGCCCTTCAATGGACGCCTCTTTGAAGAATTCAATCTCTTTTGCCTCGTCTTCTTCTTCTTCTCCTCCCATCTCCACTGTCATCCGAGCTCAACAGGTTTTGATTTTCGACTTCTATGTTCTTCCAATTTGGAATTTTTTTTGTTGGGGTTGAGGGACTTTCTTTGTATTTCGTGCATTCGTTGTTTCTTTGTGCTTAATCTGCATTTTGCCCATCTGGGTAGATTTAGTTTTCTCGTATTTTCATTAAGAGGATCGAATTGTTGGAGGAGTTTTGCATATACTGATTGTTTTATAGATTGAATCCGAGGCTGGCTCAGCTGCGTCTTCCCCAGTTACTGAATCAGAAGAAAATGCTTTGAAAGTGAAGGAATGGGAAGTGGGGATGTTCCAAAATGAAGTAGCAGCAAGTCAAGGCATAAGGATTCGTCGCAGGCCGCCCACCGGACCGCCTTTGCATTATGTTGGACCTTTTCAGTTCAGATTACAGAATGAAGGGAACACTCCTAGGAATATTTTGGAGGAGATCATATGGTACAAAGACAAGGAAGTTTCACAGGTAAACATTATGTGAGACTGTTAGATGATATGATATTAAATTTGCCTTCATTTATCTGCTTATACTTTTGGGTCAATCAGTGATTTAAGAGGACCTTTGATTAATATGCATTCTCATACTTTAGGAAGTTGTCTGTTGGTTGATAATGTTTTGGTTTTTGAATTTTTTTAGATGAAAGAAAGAAGGCCTCTTGCGGCATTGAAAAAGGATCTTGAGAGAGCCCCTCCTGCTAGAGATTTCCTTGGAGCTCTCAAGGCTGCCTACCGTAGAACTAATTTGCCTGGTTTGATTGCTGAAGTAAAAAAGGCTTCTCCTAGCAGAGGAGTTCTAAGGGAGGATTTTGATCCAGTGAGTTTGCTTGACTGTTTATTTTCTAGTTAGATTTCATAGATCTCTACATCAGTCAACTATTGCAGACAATTCCCTTTTTCATAGTACCGAATTTTGATTGGATTGTAAAAAACAAGAAGGTTATACAAACCTAGGTTTGTGTACTAAGAGGATTTCTAGGTTTAAGAAGTATGAGTTTGTGAAATCTTTGTTTGGATCCTAAAAGAAATAGATTATTAAAACCTAGGTTTGTGTATATTGTACTGAATAGGTGTTTACAATCTGTAATAGTTAGTATGTAATTTGAAGAGTAGGTTTCATGAGTGTGGGTTTATTAGACATGGGTTCGTGTATTATGTGAAATTAATGACTATTAAAAGATAGAAGAAAAGAACACAAGATTTACGTGGAAAACCCTAGTATAGGGAGAAAAAACCACGATGAAGGATACTTTTTATTATTTTCTGCACACTACATACAAGAGATGACAGAGACATAAATAGGCTTTAGAAAGCCCTAATATAGAAAAGGAAAAAATTAGGGCAAAGTAAAAAGACTAAAATGCCCTTGGGGCTAAACACATTGCAGCCCCTTATTTTCAACAACGACTCTATGGTATGGGATAAATAAATATATTAGCAAGTGTAAGTTAGATTTCTTAACCCAAGTTAGATAAGCCTGATCTATGAGCCAAACACCCCTTAAATATTCTTTCCCCCTTGAGAAACCCAACTCTTCTCAATGAGAGAAAACTAGACAAAAGGCCCACGGGCATTAAAAAAAGGAAACCAGCACATGCTACGGGAGCCTAGCACCTAACTAATAAGACCTCTTAAATATTTGTCAAGCATACGCATAGCATTTGCATTGTTGCTTTGCATTACCCAAACCTTGCTAGCACACCATTTTTAAAAACTAGTTGGGCTACTTTCATGTGCTATGCTGTTGATGGAAGGGGGTTAAAATGACTGAAGATGTGCCAGGCGTTCATTGCCGATGCCCAGTTTTGTCAAAATGTTGTGGTACTTCTTGGACTTGGAGTGTGGAGATGAATGAACTGGATATCAGGTCTTCCCCTACCCTAGGAATGGTAATGATTTGTTTTACCGGGTTCATTAAGTGCATCAAACATATAAAAGGGCTATGGGTTTAATAAAGAATTTAGAGGGAATGTTTTTAATCCATAGTGGTCACCTATCTAGGATTTAACATCTTACATGTTATATTATTAGGTGAGTTGTTCCGTGAAATTAATTGAGGTGCGTGTAAGCTGGCTTGGATGCTCATGTATATATATAAAAAATAATAAATAAGTAAGTGCATCAAACAGGGACCTACTATCTGTGTGTGCGTTCCTAAATCTTCAGCTATAAAACAACACTATGAAATTCAAGCCTTTTAAGTAGTAAAACTCAAAATTCAACTACTTGTTAAGAGTAGGATTTGTATTTCAACCAATTACTTTTGCATCAAAATAATCTTTTTATTTAATGTAAATTTGATAATGATGATAGGTTGAGGTTGCCCAAGCGTACGAGAAAGGTGGAGCAGCATGCCTTAGTGTTCTAACAGACGAGAAGTTTTTTCAGGTGAAGAACATTTTAGGAGCTCTGTCTTTCTTTTTATCTCTCTGGATGGTGTTCAACTTTTTATTCATCTTCTTTTAGTATTTTAAGATGCTTGCATCATTTTCTAAGTTTTACGTCTGTTGTTTTGGGGATTAGGGAAGCTTTGAGAATCTGGAAAAGATAAGGAATGCTGGAGTGAAGGTTGGTCATATTTAATTATAATTTTACATATTGGTATGTGAATTGTACTTCTAAAAGTAGGAAACGTCTGCAGTGCCCTCTCTTGTGCAAGGAGTTTGTGGTTGATGCATGGCAGATCTACTATGCCCGATCAAAAGGTGCTGATGCCATTCTTTTGATTGCTGCTGTTTTGCCTGATCTCGACATTAAATATATGGTTAAAATCTGCAAGATGGTTGGTTTGACCCCCCTTGTTGAGGTCTGTGTACACATTATTATGAAATGCACTATAGTATAGCTTAATGGCAGTTTGTTCTTTACCATTATTGTACAATGTTCGAAGAAGCTATACATGTTCTTGACCTTTTACTTTATTCTTAGGTTCACAATGAAAAGGAAATGGATCGTATGCTTGCAATTGAAGGCATCGAGCTTATTGGCATAAACAATCGAAATCTAGGTAATGGCTGACTACTTTTGTTACTTCATTCATATTGTAAATTTCTCATTTCTCCATTGATATTGCATTCTTTTGTACCAAGCTGCATCTCTACTCTCTCTTCTTAGCTTGATATGTTTTATTAGGACCTCATATTCCGTGCATTTGAACGACCATGGCGTTAAAACGTGAGGAATTGTCTGTTCTTGCTTGCTTTTGAAGCGCTCCTATTTCTCCAAAAACCATTACTCTGGCGAAACGTCCCATTGAAAGTTATTTTACTTATATATGTGTGCGTAAATCAATAACTTGCAGAAACATTTGAGGTGGATATCAGCAACACAAAAAAACTTCTTGAAGGAGAGCGCGGACAAAAGATCCGCGAGAAGAACGTTACAGTAAGTATCAAGTGGACAGTTCTGCTGTTCAACTTCTCAACAAACTAATTCTTTCCCTCTTTTATACCAAATGAAAAAGCACATCAAACCTTTACATTATCTGATATTCACTTGTTTGTTGTGAGGATTGTTCAGATAGTGGGAGAATCTGGGCTGTTCACTCCTGATGATATTGCTTATGTGCAAGAAGCTGGTGTTAAAGCTGTAAGCTCCTCATACTTGAATTCATGGCTTCCATTGTTGCATCAGACATGGAATTTTGAGAATGTGTAATGTTGGTTTCTGCAGGTTCTGGTTGGTGAGTCGATTGTGAAACAGAGCAACCCGACGAAGGGAATAACCGGACTTTTTGGTAAAGATATTTCTGTTTAAAGATTATAGAAACTTGAAACCGTTGTATTTTGAATATATTGGTTATCCCCATTTGGCTCTAATTTTATGTACCTGTAAGGTATTTTGGGTTGTGAGTGATTAGGTAGGGCTTGCATTATCATGCCTTCCAAAATGGAAAAATAAAGCATAAGTTATACATTAGTACAATAAATGTTGTATCTCTCGATTCTTTTGTTTGCATAAATATAGATTGACCCAAAATTTGTGTCCAAAATGAAAATTGCACCACTTTTTAAAACTTAAGGGGGTGTTTGGGACAATGAGTTAGTTATTATAATCCTAGGTTATGATAGTTTTTGGTTGGGGTATAGGTTATTTTAGTTTGAGTTATAATAGTATGTATTTGAGGTGTAAACTATTTTAGTTTGAGAAGGAAATAGTAAACACTGTAGTAAATAATAAAAAAAAATGATTAATGTAAAATAGTAAAAACTGTAATAACCAGTAAATACTGTAGTAAATGGAGATTTTGAAATAGTATTGATTGTAGTTAATTGGAGGTTTTGAAATCGTTTTCCAAACCGCCCCCAAGTATTTTTTTTTTCCTTATGTCATTACTAGTGAAAAGTACCAAAATGACCTTATTGTTAATGCGTGCTCGAATCTTGACTCTCACTCTTGATAATACACATACTTGCATTTGATTCTTACTCTTGACCCTCACTACTTATCGTAACGTGATCGCGACGCATAGTGGCAACGTACTTTGTTAATAAGGAAAGGTGTTAACACCCTACACTATCGATAAAAGTGGTTACCAAATTTCATTTTTTATTATTCAATTAAAAAAAATTAATAAGGTCCACAAAATATTGTTTGCTTTGTTTTTAAATGTCTCGTGCTTATTAATACACATTTTAGATATAAACAATGAACTAATAATTACGAGTGGGATCAGAGTTATTAAGAAAATTAAAAATTTATTTTGGATTTTCAAAATATTACACTTCAAGAATATTGTAATATCAAATTTTGATGTTTCTAATCTTCATTGTCGGTGTTTGGTGACAAATTTCATGTATTTAAAGAATTAATAAATTCCAAAAATAGAATGATGCTTAGTCTCATTTTAAATTAAAAATTGTTATTGATGGTTGAAATTCAAATTATTAATTTTATGAAAATGTTTTCAAATGTTGAATTTTAAATTAGAGAGAATTCTCGTGCATTTATGAAATTTTAACCATAAAACTCATAAAGGAACACTACTTTTTAAAAAAAAAAAAAATAAATAAATCTTTTAAAAGAAAATATAGAAAAATTTCATGTGTTTAAATCTAGCAAATTCACAAAGAAAACACTACTAATTTTCAAAAATTCAATTCTTTTCGTTTTGTAAAATTACAAAGTCAATTTTGGTTAGACATTTTCATATCTTTATGGAATTTTAATTTACTCCAATCGTGTCTCAAGAATTAATATTAATTTGCTTTAATTTTCAATTTAGGAAATATTTGTGATGATTTTTTTTCCTTCAAAATTCTAGACTCATAAGATAAAAGTAAATTTAAGATTTATACAAATAAATATATATAAAATTACAAATTGACAATAACTAGTGGATGATATAGTACTTGATATTCAAATACGATAAGTTAAATTATACTAATAATTAAAATTAAGATTATGACATATCCAAGAAAATACAAGAGTTACAAAAAGAGTAAATCAAATCACCGTGAACATACATTCTTCAGATGAGAAAATATGAAAATAATATTTATCAATTTATTTAATATTTAATTTGAAAGAAGAGAGAAAAATATAACATAGAATTAGCTAACAGACCGATATCAAATCAAAGCAAACAAAATCACATCAAAATAATTAACCACAAAAACCTCATTAAAACTCCAATTTGTATGTAAGTTCCCTTCGTAGTTTACAAAAGAAAAATAAATGTTCATGGTAAATGTAGAGAGACTTCACTCCCCTTTGGAATCTTTAATCTTCGTAGGATTTATACAGCACAGTAGAATTTGTGAGAAAGAGTGAAGAAGAGATCTTAATTACTTTATAGGTGACAAAATGTTTTTATCCTCCCTCGAATTCCATGGAAAGCTCCATTTTATAGGGGAAAAGTTAGCATTTTGTGTTGGTGTTAGAGAAATATGAAAGAAACAAATTAAGTTATGAATGTATTTGTTATAACAATATTTGTTATTTCTGTTATTTTTTATGGGTTGTTGCTTTCCTCTTTCCTCATTGGTTGTATATATATAATGTGATATTTGAGAGAAAGACTATTTTTTTATCATTTCCCTTTTTCACTTTAATATGGTATCAGAGCGAAATCATTAAAATAACAAAATTCCTAATTTTTCCCCCTTCCTCTCCCGCACGAAATCATGATGCCTCTTCCTCATACACATCCTTCTCCTCCAATCGATCCATCTTCTTCGACCAATTTTTCGGCCACTGGACTTCCTCTTTCTCATCAAGATCAATACACTCCTTATGCTCTTCATCACAGTGACACTTCTAATCTCGTTCTTGTTTCAGAACTTCTCACTGACGACAACAACATTTCTTGGAGCAGATCAATGGTTCTCGCCCTTTCCATCCGAAACAAACTTGGTTTTATTGATGGTTCTCTTCCTCGACCTACAAGTGACTTTCTCCCCTTGTGGATTCGCAACAATAACGTTGTTGTTGCGTAGATTTTAAACTCTGTCTCTAAGGGAATTTCTTCAAGCATTCTTTTCACCCAGTCGGCTCGAGCAATATGGCTTGATCTTCAAGATCATTTCCAAAAATGCAACGGACCTTGTATTTTTTTATCTCAAACGAGAATTATCCAACCTCAAGTAAGATCAAGATTTTGTCACTATGTATTTTACAAAAATGAAGAGTTTCTGGGATGAATACATTTTTTATCACCCTGGCTGTACTTGTGGAAAGTGCACTTGCAGCGGCATCAAATCCATAGAAGATTTTATTCAGTTCGAGTACCTCCTCTGTTTTCTGATGGGACTCAATGATAACTTCAACCATACTCGTTCTCAAATCTTCTTATGGACCCTCCTCCACCCATTAACAAGGCCTTTTCCTTTGTTGTTCAACAAGAGCAACATCATTCTATTGCTAATCCTTCTTCTCCTGCTATTACACTGGCTGTGCACAAAAATGATAATCCCTCGCAATAGAGTAATCATCAGTCTTCTTCAAAGCAGAACAGAAATCGTCCTATTTGTACCTATTGCAACATCACCGGTCACACTGCTGATAAATGCTACAAGCTCCATGGGTATCCACCAGGTTATAAGCATAAAGGACGGTCCAATCAGGTTCATAAGCAAAATTCTTCCTCCAGTTATTCTGCTAATCCTGTTGATTTTGCTTCTTCACCATCTATTGTTTCATCTGGAACTATGATCAATAATGACACTCTTCAACAACTCCTCACTATGCTTCAGTCAAAGCTTAATATGGCAAAATCCGATACCGATTCAGTGACACATGTAGCAGGTATTTGTTTTCAAATTGTTTCGATCATGAATGGATCATTGATTCTGGGGCTTCTACACATATATGTTTCCAAAAGCACTTATTTCACAAGATACAACCAACTAATACCACTGTTGTTTTGCCTGATAATACAAGAATTCCAGTCTATTTTTTTAGCACTATCACTCATTTTGGATCTCTTGATCTTCATCATGTTCTCTATGTTCCCGAATTTCAATACAACTTACTTTCTATCAGTGCTTTAACATCTGATGGTAATGTGTCTGTCCACTTCTCCACTGATTCTTGTGATATTCAGGCAAAGTCCACTACGAAGATGATTGGCAAGGGTAGGTTGCGCGATGGTTTGTATATTGTTGAACAACCTCACATCACTACAGTCCCTTCTCAAGCTGTTTCTGTTAATACTGCTTCTTCCAGTGTTTCTTCCATATGGCATGCCAGGCTTGGACATCCATCTCTATCTCGTTTATCTGCTTTGAAACATGTTTTGCATCTTGATTCTATTTCACTGAATAGCACACATCCAGGTGAAATTTATCCTTTAACAAAACAAAAGAAATTGTCTTTTGAATCACATAATAATAGGTCATATGTTGTCTTTGCCTTAATTCATGCTGATATTTGGGGTCCATTTTCTACATCTACTCATGCTGGAAATAAATTTTTCCTTACTCTAGTAGATGATCATAGTCGATTCATTTGGGTCTTCATGTTAAAGTCCAAGTCTGATGTTTTGAAGATTGTACCTCCGTTTTTTGCTTATGTTGAGACTCAGTACAATAAGAGAATTAAAGTGTTTCGTTTTGATAATGCCTCTGAGCTTTCTTTTGTTGAATTTTTCTTATAAAAAGCGGTTTTATATCAATATTCATATGTGGGTAGACCAGAACAAAATTCAGTGGTTGCACGTAAGCATCAACATTTGTTAAATGTTTCCAGAGCATTGTTTTTTCAATTAAGAGTTCCTCTCAAATTTTGGAATGAATGTGTCTTGATTGCAGCATATCTCATTAATAGGACACCTTCACCTATTTTTGGTTGGAAAACACCTTATGAAGTGATGCAGGGTACTTTGGCTGACTATTCTATTATAAGTACCTTTGAATATGTATGTTTTGCATCCACCTTATCCCACAGTCGTTCCAAGTTTGTACCAAAGGTTGTACCTGCTGTTTTTCTTGGTTATCCACCAGGTATGAAGGCTTGCAAACTTTTTAATATCACAAATAACAAATTTTTTGTTTCCCGAGATGTTGTTTTCCATGAACATCTATTTCCTTTTCATAAAGTGACCTTGGAGACTGAGCAACCAAACCTTTTTCAACATGTTGTTCTTCCTATAGCACTCGATGTAGACGTCTCAGCCTATCCCTCTACTGCACCTACCTTATCTACCACTCTTGCTGACCCTCTTCCTTCTAGCAACCTTTCCCCACCTATCCCCTGTTCAATACCTTCTTCCTCTTCCCCTCCAACTACTCCATCCGTTTCTTCACGTGCCACATCTTCTTCTCTTTCTACTGATTTTTTCCCAACTTCTATTACTTCACCTTCTTCTTCTAACCCCTCTTTTTCATCTCAAAAACCTTCTTCATCATCCATCCTAAATACATAACCTTTCATTCCACCTCGGAGAACATCAAGACCACTCAAACCTCCATCTTATCTTAAAGACTATCACTGTAGCCTAACTACTCAGACACCTCTCTCAAGTCCTTCCACCCGCTATCCCATACATTCATCCCTTTCTTGTGATCGTCTCTCCCCTGCTTTCCGCACCTCTTCCATTACCCTTTCCTCTCATTATGAGCCACAATTTTGTCATCAAGTCATACCTTATGATCATTGGAAAATAGCAATGAAACTTGAACTTCAAGCCATGGAAGACAATGATACTTGGGAGGTTGGTCCTTTGCCTCCATCCAAACATAGCATTGGTTGCAAGTGGGTCTATAAAGTTAAACACCATGCAGATGGATCTATTGAGAGATACAAAGCTCGGCTTGTTGCTAAAAGATATACTCAACAAGAGGGCTTGGATTTCCTTGAAACGTATTCTTCTGTGGCAAAATTAGTAACCGTTCGAGTTCTTCTTGTTTTAGTTGTCACCTATCAATGGCCTATGGTACAACTTGATGTGAACAATGCTTTTCTTCATGGAGATTTGTTTGAAGAAGTATATATGGACCGCCCGTTTGGTTATACACCTAAAGTTCCTCACAATGGCAAGCTTGTTTGTCGATTAAAGAAGTCCATTTATGGTCTTAAACGAGCTTCACAACAATGGTTTGCAAAATTTTCTGATGTTTTGATTTCTCTTGATTTTCAACAGTCTAAGGTTGATTATTCTTTGTTTGTTCAAGGTTCTGGTTCCAGTTTTATTGCCTCGTTAGTATATGTTGATGACATTATCATCATTGGTAAAAATGTCAAGCTTATTAATGAACTTAAACAGTTGTTGAATGTTACGTTTAAGCTCAAAGATATTAGTTCGTTGAAGTATTTTTTGGGCCTTGAGCTTGCTCGTTCGTCTCAAGGTATTTCTATTTCACAGAGGCATTATACTCTTCAAATTCTAGAAGAAGCTGGTCGTCTTGGTGCTAAGCCTGTCAATCTTCCCATGGATCTGAATGTTAAACTTTAACACTCTTACCAAGATGTACTTGATGATCCTTCTTCCTATAGAAGATTGATTGGCCGATTTCTCTACTTGACTATTTCTCGACTGGACATTGTGTTTGCAGTCAATAAACTTAGTTAATTTGTGGCCAAACCTTCCAAAGTTCATTTGTCCACAGCCCATCATCTCTTGCGCTACTTAAAGTCAGGTCCTAGATAAGGTGTTTTGATTTCACCTGCCGAATCATTTCAGTTTCGTGTTTTTGCTAATTCTGATTGGGCTTCTTGCCTTAATAAAAGGACATCTACAACCGGTTTTTGCATTTTTTTTTTGGATAGCTCTTTTGTTTCTTGAAAATCTAAGAAGCAAAATGTGGTTTCGAGATCTTCTGTAGAGGCTGAATATCGAGCTCTTTCTTCCACAACGTGTGAACTTATTTGGCTTCAATCTCTTCTTCGTGATCTTCTTATTCCTATTCATCAACCATCTTTGCTCTATTGTGATAATCAAGCTGCTATTCACCTTGCCACAAACCCTATTTTTCATGAGAGAACCAAACATATCGAGCTTGATTGTCATTTCGTTTGGGACAAGGTCGCTGATGGTTCTATTAAGCTGTTGTCGATTAGATCTATGCATTAATTTGTTGATGTTTTTACTAAAGCCCTTCATTTCTCAGTTTTTTCTGCTATAAGATCCAAGTTGGGTTTGTCTCATCATTTTAGTCCAACTTAAGGGGCGGATATTAGTTAAAACAAATATTTGTTATTTCTGTTATTTTCTATTGGTTGTTGCTTTCCTCTTTCCTCATTGGTTATATATATATAATGTATTTTTCTGAACACGGTGATATATGAGAGAAAGACTATTTTTTATCATTTCCCTTTTTCACTTTAATAGAATGAGAGAGTGAGAGTAAGGGAGAATAAGAAAGTGAGAGTGGGGATGAGGAAAGATGAAAAAGATGGAATAGTGGAGATAAAAAAGGAAAGAGAGAAAGAGAATGTGAGAATGTGAGATATGGAGATTGGAGAGAAAATTAAGAAAGTTAAAGAATAAATGAGAAGTTGAGAGACGTTTGTTATTGTTGGGGTTGATGTCCTAAAGTCTCGTGTCCTGTTGTTTGTAAACAGTATATACGAACACCTGTGATTGTTAATATATGATATTTACTTCACATCTTGTTGTTTTTCTCAGTTATTTGTTTTATTTGCTTTACCACAAACCAATAAACATAAAATCCCTATTTATCTGTATGTGACTCAAGCATGTATGTGGTGACATACAAATGGATCATGTCTTGAGTGATAACTAAAATGGTCTGTAGTATATGGATAAAGGAGGGAAATCTTATCCTGGTAATGCTACGGACGCGGCCCGCTTTGTGGAATGATCACAAGTGTTGTGACTTAGTACAGATGGGTCTGATTCGTATCTTTCGTGTTGGAGACATGCGAGTGGGGACATCCTATACAAAGAATTTGTATAAGTCTTACACGGAATAGTTAAAGGTTAATGATTCTAGACCGAAAAATGGTGGTTGTTAGGTTCAGTTCCAAGAGTTGGTTCTGCCTAATGGTTGAGAATGTCTCATCCTAGTGAAGGGGCAATTGATCACCCCACCGATGGCGTTTGTCCTGACTCACTGGGGCATCATGGCAAAATAGAAGTCTATAACT
Organism: Benincasa hispida; assembly: GCF_009727055.1. Classification (NCBI taxonomy): domain Eukaryota; kingdom Viridiplantae; phylum Streptophyta; class Magnoliopsida; order Cucurbitales; family Cucurbitaceae; genus Benincasa; species Benincasa hispida. The sequence goes on along the minus strand of NC_052353.1, from coordinate 51,123,038 downwards.
TAAGGTACTTGAAACTGTTTTGCAAAACAAATTGGTTTAAAAGTGGTTTAGCAAAATCTACTAAAGACTTGTTCGTATTTTTCAGCAATTTTTTCAAATGGCTACAGCCACCTTATCATTGTTAAACGCCGAAAAATTAATTGGCAACAATTTTTCAACATGGAAACACATGATCACGACGATCCTAATCATCGAGGATCTCATGTTCGCTCTCACGGAGGCTTGTCCTCCTATTCCAGCTCCAAATGCTGCTCGAAATGTTCGGGAGACATACGAGCGATGGATAATGGAGAATGAGAAGGCCCAAGCCTATATCTTGGCAAGTCTTTCTGACGTCTTGGCCAAGAAGCATGAGCCTATGGTCTCAGCCCGTGAGATCATGGAGTCCCTGCAGGGGATGTTTAGACAATCATCTAAACAACTTATGCATGAAGCTCTTAAATACATATTCAACTCCAAAATGCAAGAAGGCACCTCTGTTCGTGAACATGTGCTAAACATGATGATCCACTTCAATGTGGCGGAGTTGAATGGGTCTATCATCAATGAGGGCAACTAGGTTAGCATAATCCTGCATTATTTGCCGGAGAGCTTCCTACACTTTATTGGCAATGTGATTCTTAACAAAGTGAAATATAACCTTACAACTCTCCTCAACGAGTTGCAGACATACCAATCTTTACTGAAAAGTAAGGAGAGGCAGAAGGGTGAGGCAAATGTTGCTTCATCCTCAAGGTCGTTCTATAGAGGTTCGACCTCAGGAACGAAGTCTCCACCTTCTACTTCTAACTCTGTAAAGGGGAAGAAGAAGAAGGGTGGTAAGGAAAAAGGGAAGGCACCTGCTAACCCACCGCCTATCGCCCCGAAGAGGCGTCCACCAATTCCTAAGGGAATCCATTGTAACCAAGATGAACATTGGAAGAGGAACTGTCCTCGATATCTAAAGGAGAAGAAAGCAGCCAAGGCTAAGGCTAAGGCAGATAAAGGTAAATGTGATTTACTTGTGCTTGAAACTTGTTTAGTGGAGAATGATGATTCAGCCTGGATAATTGATTCAGGCGCCACTAACCATGTTTGTTCTTCTTTTTAGGGGATTAGATCTTGGCGACAGTTGGAGGCTGGTGAGATGATGATGCGAGTAGGCACCGGGCACATCGTGTCAGTTGTGGCAGTGGGAAGACTCCAGTTAGCTTTACAGAATAGGTTTCTAATTTTAAATGATGTATATATTGTTCCTTAACTAAAAAGAACCTTCTTTCTGTAAAGTGCTTATTGCAATATAAATACACTATTTCTTTCAATTTGAGTAAAGTGTTTATTATAAAGATGATGTTTTTATTTGCACAGCAAATCTGGAATCGAATTTATATGTGCTAAGGCCGTTAGCCATTAATTCCCTTTATAATACTGAAATGTTCAGAACTGTCGTAACTCAATCAAAACGTCGACGAATTTCTTCAAAAGAAAATGCTCAACTTTGGCATCTACGTTTAGGGCACATCCATCACAATAGGATTGAGAGATTGGTGAAGAATGGACTTTTAAGTGAGTTAGAGGAAAATTCTATGCCAGTGTGCAATTCTTGCCTTAAGGGTAAGATGACTAAACGACCTCTTACTGGAAAAGGTTCTAGAGCCAAGGAGCCTCTTGAGTTAGTACATTCTGACCTTTGTGGTCCTATGAATGTGCGAGCCCGAGGTGGCTATAAGTATTTTATTAGTTTTACTGATGATTACTCCAGGTATGGGTATGTTTATCTTTTGCAATGGAAGTCTGAATCCTTTGAAAAGTTCAAAGAGTTCAAGGCTGAAGTTGAAAACGCATTAGATAGACGGATTAAAACACTTCGATCAGATCGAGGTGGAGAGTTTTTGGACTCCGCATTCTAAGACTATTTGATAGAACATGGAATCATTTTCCAACTCTCAGCATCGGGTACACCTCAACAGAATGGTGTAGCGGAGAGGAGAAATAGGACCTTGTTAGACATGGTTCGCTCGATAATGAGTTACACTTCCTTACTGAACTCATTTTGGGGTTTCGCAGTGGAGACTGTGGTGTACATACTCAACTGTGTTCCCTCTAAGAGTATTGCAAGAACACCTATGGAGTCGTGGAACAAGCATAAAGCTAGTTTACGTCATTTCCGCATTTGAGGTTGCCCTGCACATGTGCTTGAGGCTAATCCCAAGAAATTGGAACCACGGTCGAGGTTATGCCTCTTTGTAGGCTACCCCAAAGGTACATGAGGGGGTTATTTTTATGATCCAACGGAAAATAGAGTGTTTGTTTCAACAAATACTACTTTTCTAGAGGAGTATCATATAAGGGAGCACAGTCCACAGAGCAAAGTCGTGTTGCATGAGCTTTCCAATGAAACTACTGAAACTTTAACAAGAGTTGTTGAAGAGCCTACTACATCAACAAGAGTTGTTGATGGGAGTTAATCCAGTCGGTCGGTTCCACCTCAAGAGTTGAGGGAACCTCGACGTAGTAGGAGGGTTGCGAACCCACCCATTCGCTATCTGGGTTTCACGAAAATCCTTGNATATGATTTATATCAAGTAGAGGAGAAAATACTATAGTAGATATATGATATCAAACTATAGGATATAAATATAATATGATTATATTTATTAATTAAATTAATTGATTAATTATTTGATAATTAAAGGATTTATCCATGTTCGAACGTGGGAAATGGGGCTGCGATAGTTATGGTAACTGCGGATTAAAACAATGAAAATTGTTTTCATTTTAATCAATCGTGCATTCGTATTAAGCGATCGCGAGAGCCTATACGATAGAAGCTCGTCCGTCTAAACGATCGTTTGCCTCACATTTTCTCTAAACGATCGTATACGTTTTTCCTAAACGGTCGTATATGTTTTTCCTAAACGATCATTCAATTTTTCCTACATGATCGTGTAGCTCTACTATACGATAAGCATTTCCGCTATACAATAGCAGAGTTTCATCTCCTACTTGCTTATCGGCTACAAGACGCCTTCTCCTCCGTCCTCTACCAAACTCATCAGAGCCCACTCTTTGGGTTTTTGACGCCAAGGATACCCGAGTTTCTCTTTGGTGGTGTCGTCCCCGTTGCATTGTTCGTGTACGTTCGGATCGTGCTGTTGTAGTCGACATACTCGCCGGGTGCTAGTAGATCGGTGGGAGGTTTTTCGCTGCTTAAGGTTCAGACATACGAAAAGAGTCTTCATCTGGTATAAACCTTTTTCCTTGTTAATTATTGTATTCTGAGCATGCCGATAATGAGTTTTAGATGAATAATTGTATGTGTTGAATGTATGTCGTTTGTGTTTCGGTCACTGTGAAATCGGAGCGATCTAAACCCGCTCATGGAACTCTCAATATGAGATCCTTCAGTTTTGGCTGAGGAAAACATAGTAGTGGAGATGTTGGGTGAAAATTTATCTTTTTTCAAAAATAAGAGAGAACCAACTATTGGTTGGAGAATCTCACATTAGAGAATTTTGAAAAGGAAGTCTCCCTTTTGTACTCCAACCTTGGGCTATGGGTTTGGGCCCTAAGGGGTACCCATGTTTGGGAGGGAGTGATAAGACCTACCAATGTGGGTCCCACATACGACCCTTCACAAATTGCTTGTAAGTACATACTCGTACTTATAAATTTAATTATATATGTCAATTCTATTTGGGTGGTTATGAAAAAAATCTATGGATGGGTCATTATTAGTTATCACTCATCAAGATGATCTATAAGTTGATTATAAAGAGAATATTTTAAAGTGGATCTTTTTTATTTATAAGCATTTTAACACTAATTAGATTCAACTAATTTACTATACTTGACTACAAATTGATACAAATTCTAAAGTATAGAGACTTATATATTATTTTGTTTCATTTTATTATTCTATTTTTATTTTAAATTCTTAAAATGTCCATGTTAATGAAAGAAAATTCAGAATTTAATTTGACATAATAAATCATTAGGAAAGTAAATTAGTTATTAATGGTACATTTTAAGAAGTTAATGATAATACATGGTAAATTGGTATAGTATAGTAAATAAATTAGTGTTTGATAAATTAATACTAAGTTATTGTATCTTTAAATATAATAATCAAAATAGGTGAAATTTTGCAATAACACATAATATTTTGGTATTTAAGTTCAAAATTTTTATGAGATAATTCATTTAAATTTCCTACCGACTTTTTTTTTTTTCACAAAAAACTACATACGACTTAGAATTATAATATATCATTTAGTTTAGATATTGCAATAATAATAATAATAATAATCACATTGAAAAAAAAATGTTATTTCAATGTTAAAAGGAAAAAAAAGGGGAAAAAAATCAATTGAATTAAAATAAGATAATTAAAGATCCATAGTGTTCCCAATCCCCATACCCATACACGATTTATTGTACATTTTTTAATTTGAGTTCGAACCTCTTTTTTATGTAATTAAATTGGATTTGTTTTGTGAAAAATAAACTTTATTAGACAAAAGTGCCCACGAATTAAAACAAAAACAAAACACAAATAATAGAAATTTGTAAAGTTAGAACCATTCATTTTTTAGCTAAGAAAATTATAGGAACTTGTAAGAAAAATTTGTTTTTTTTTTCAATTGACCATTCTTTTAATTAGTATTTTCTTTTATATATATATATATATATATTTAATGTTTTCACATATATTATATATCTTTTTTACTTGTAAATAAAAAGTAAATGATACAAGTTTAGGGTTAGAGACAAAGTGGGGATGAGGATGAGGAAATTTTTTTATCATGAGGAAAATTTTAGAACCAAACTAGGTAAACTTATAATTNTTTTTTTTTTTTGTCGTCAATCCTATAACGATGCAAATGGAGATTTATGTTTAATTCATACCCAAAGTCGGTTATAAATTAATATTTTCACAAAAATAAAATTTATCAAAATACCATTTTGTTCTCTGAATGTAGGAGGTTGTTTAAATTTAGGGTGTATTTGAATTACATTTCAAGTGTGTAATTTTTTTTTTAAAAAAAGGTTATTTTTGAAAAAATTAAAGTGATTGACAACCATTCAAAATAATTTTTAAGTATATTTTAATCAATTTTTTATCGAAAATGTTTAAATAAAAATGAGTTTTTAGATTTTTTTTTCTTAAGTCAATTCAAATGGATCCTTAGTCCATGTGCTCTCAAATTGTCAAATTTTAGTTTACATATTTTGTTCGCACGAGATTTCAAGAAAAATTTATTTCGTAGAACTTGAACTTTGTATTTGTATTAATTTTGTGGAAGGTAAGTACAATCTCTAATACATAGTATTTTGATACTTTCAAAATAAACTATAATGATTGATCTTCTTGAACAATCGGTCTTTGGGCTTGTTGATCCTCTTGGGTGATCTGTTGATATTAGTGTTCGCACGAGGCTTTCGAAGAAACTTGTTTCGTGGAGTTGACTTACGTCCTCTGATTATCTCTCGGTGGAATGCTTATGCTTGATGTATGAGTGAAATGCTTATGCTTGATGTATAAAAGTGGAACGTGTGGAATGTTTTTGAGCTTCGAATCTTAGAAGAATGCTTGTATCTTTTTCAACCTTCAGCTTCTCTATTTATAGAGTTCATAGGTGGGCTTGGACTTGGTTGATCCATAGGTTTGGCCTTTGGGCCTAATTAATTGGATTTAGGTTTGATTGGGTCAAATTCAACCCATTTATAGGCTTAGTTGGACTTTGACCCAAATAATAATATCAAATTGGGCCAAATTAATCCGGTCATGATAAAACCACGTGAAGTCATCGAAATTTGTCTTCAACCTCAATTCAGGACATATGTCAACTCCTAATTGAGCCTAAATTTAATGATTTGGAATTTCATCATTAATATGTGGCAACTTGATTAGTCCAAAATTTTTCTCCCAAATGCTACTTTATTTTTTTATTTTTTCAAAAAACTTATTATTATCTATAACATTTTCATTATGAATTTTGGAAATGTATTCACATTAATTTTTATGGGATGAAAATTATTGTCATTAGTTATTACCTTGTAACTGATACTAAAATTTTGATATATTTATAAAAAGGTTGACCAATATTTGTTTATATGAAAACCGCCCAAACCAAAATAATATTTTAAGCAATAAAAAAATATTTTAACGAATAAAATATCACAAAATGAGGGAAGATATAAAGCGCATGTACTAGTTACTGATATATTCCCATTTGCCATTTGGGACGTGTGGTCTCGTCGGTTTCTTTGTAGAAACTTCCACTGTAATAGCTCGTCCCCGTTTCTCCGGCGATGTTTTCTGCCGGAGACGCGGCCTCCGGTGACATCGAGTTCCAGTGCGACGATGACGCGTGGTACAATGTGACCGTGAAACTCGAAGGCGATGATCTTAGGATCAGCTATTGCGAGTTCGGTGAGGAACATGACAATGTCTTTAACGCCAACCATTTCCGGAGCTTATCGGAGTTGAGCAACTTCGAAGCTAGGTTTCGGCCTTTGTCCAGACAGTTGCAGGATTCCGAATGCCCTAACGTCGACCCTGGAATGCCCGTTTGCGCTTCCTACTCCTCCCAAGCCGACGATGTTCGCTTCTACGACGCTCTTGTGGAAGGGGTTCGTTCCTTTGCTTTACACTTCTCCTATTGTGTTTGAGTCCGAGTCCATCACTGATTCCTTTTGTTTGAAATTTTAGCCTCTTAGTTCCTTCAACTTTTTTGAGCATGACCTTTACTTAGAAAATTTGTTTTGTGATTTTCCTTCTCATATTGAAGATGGTCTCTATTTTTTTTGGTCTGTTTGCTATTTTAAGGATCTTAGATGGTCTAACACTGTTCCATATGCCATAGGGTATCTGAGTTTTGGAAGGTTTCAATAATGTTTCAGAGCATGCATGCTTTACAGCCATAATGCCATTTACTGCTTGAAAATGAACTTTCTGACTATTTTTTAATATGGATCAAATATTTCTTTTCCTTGATTTTCTATATGAATGAAACTTCAATATTTTATTCTAACTCTTTTGTTCATTTTAATTCTTAAATCTATAAAACTTCATTTCTTTTTATTAAGTTCTATAGATCAAAATGTATACAAGTTGTTTCAAAATTTAAAGATTAAAATGAAGAATGGTTATAAGTTCAATTAACTAGACCATATTTATATGCAATCAATGAAATCTATCTATGAGTGCAATCATACTAGCACTATTACTATCAAGGACAATGACTCTCCTTATATCTCCGTGTTGATATGATATTATCCACTTTGGGTATAAACCTCATGATTTTATTTTTGGATATAGTGTTTAAAAAAAAAAATACCCATGATGTTCTCCTTATGTAGCCCATGTGGGACTTTAGTCGTATTCCCAATAATTCTCCGCTCGAACAAAGTACCATCGAGCCTCCTCTCAAATAGTCATCTATTTGTTAACCTCGTATCTACGCAAGCGAATCAGATAGAGCTCGATCATAGATCTTCATAGATCTTTCAAGACTCACCACCCGAGGATCATATCGACATGGCTAAGTTAGGGGTATGACTCGGATTCCAATAATCCTTCACATATCTCCATAGTAGCATGATATTGTCCACTATGGCATAAACCCCTGTGATTTTGTTTTTTGGTTCACCCAAAAGGATTCATGCCATTGAAGATAGTTTCCCTCGCTTATCTACCCATGATCTTCATCTTATCTAACCGATGTAGGACTTTGGCTGCATTCCCTACAAATAAATACAAATACATTGAATCCTATCAAAACTCTACGGTTAAATGTTTTTGGGCAATAGTAATACTAAGTTGGTGATCACATTAGAATTCCTTGTGTTGTACCTCTTTTTACTTCTGTTTGTTAGAAATAAAAAGATCTATCTTTTGAATTGAATATATGAAGCGTATACTCTAATCTAAGCAGTGTTTTTTTGACATGAATTGAGGTTTCATTTTATTGCACATTTTAGGCTTGCTTGTGGACATAAGATGGAATAGCGTATGAAATGTACTATGGACTTGTATTTTATTTAAGTCATAAATAATATGGGCATGTTTGAATTAATTTTTTTTTAATGCATGTTTTAATTATCAATCCCAGAACATATAGTTGATGAAAAATAATATATTGGATTTTTAAAGAATGCTTAATTCAAAATTTCATAAAGTATGAATTCAATTAGAAGACTTGGCATTTTCATTTTCTCCATGACTCGTGCTTTGGTAGGTGGATTATCTTGAACACTCTTATGCAAATGGAGAAGAGGAATGCTTATGCAACTTTATCCTTTTATGGCAGCATGGTCCAAACTCTGGGAATTTGACAATTGCCAGTATTGCTAACATGTGTCAAATTCAATTTGATGAAATTAATGACACAGTGTTAGCAACCTTCTTCGCAAAAGTTAGGGAGAAAATCCATACCAGAATGAATAGAGGTGATACCTGTTCTGAAGATCGCCTTCTCACCCATAATGGCGGTGGTGTTCATCAGAAGGACGAATGCAGCCTAAAATTAAAGCGCCGGCTATCCTTTTTTGAACGCATGGACCCGGTGAGTACTATTTCGGGAGCTCAAGATTTTACTAAGCATTAAGTTATTACGTTCCAACTTCCATTTCCATTGGAGGGCTCCATTTCATGCACCATTTCATTATGTTTTTATCAGTATTTGATGGCTCTCTCCATTTGTAGGACACACGACGTGCCAAGCGTTCTTCTGTGACATTGGAGCCATGGGAAGGTAAAATTTGCTATTTAGGGAATGAATCTAATCTCTCAGTTATCTCATCAAGTGTGGATAATGAGATGATTATGGGGGAAATATTTTTTCTCCAATTGAAACTGCGGTATCTTAATCAATAATCATGAACCACTTAACGCTTTTTTAATCACTATTTTGTTTCTTAATTGAACTTCTTTTTTCCCCCATAGACCAACAGGCTCTCAGTTCCAGAAAAAGTGAGGTGATCGAGGCAGATACTGATATTGGTGGAATGAAGTATCAGTACATGATTTTACTCGAGAATCTAGATAAGGGATTGTCTCCAGTTAAAGTTGCCAAATTCTTACATGCACAAACATTGATATTACCTCGAGTGTACATTTTCCCAAGCTTAACATTTGAGTCGTATGCAAGGGGAGCTGTTGTATTGAATTGCAGAAAGAACCTAGAGAGGTTGTGTGATTTTTTGGATAATCCAGACCATGTCATTTTATCCTCCCAAGGAAGGTAAATTTTTTCACTACATGAACTTTTGTACTGATATATTATAAATCATCAAACCATTCTACTAAATGTGCAGTTCGCGCTCTCTCTCTGGCTTTGATACTGACTGTCTTGGATTTAATCATTCAGCTCAACTTGATTACAGTTCTACGCTTAATTTCTATAAATCCTTGACTGTTGAGATTTGTTTCCATTTTATAGTTTGGGAGTTTGCCACGTATTTTCTGCAGGCCCTTGGTAGTAACTGGCAGAATAGCAAGGCACGAAACTTTTGGGACATTGACAGCAGGGGCCATGGTGCTAGACTCTGAAGTGAGTTCTTATTTACTCTTTGGACGTTTTTGTAGTAACAGGAGTGGCTCTGTTGATCTCTCATAGTTGCATTTGAAGTTGAATTTTGAAAAGTGAAAGAGATGTCCAGTTTTTAACTAATTAAGCAACGTGTATCATGCTCTGCTCTGAAGTCTGAATCCTTAGTATAATGATGCCTTCAAGTTTCTCTTAGATAGTTCCACATGATCAGTTCATGTTTGGGAGGGACTTTAAAATTGTTATAATCATATTTGTCATATTTAAAATCACTCAAAATCAACACAACGTTTAATTTTACATTTTTAAATGCAATTTTCAAACTATTAAAATTAATTTTGAATGATTAAAAGCATTTTTTGAACGATTTTGAAACTGATAAAAGTGATTTTAATCTTTTTAGAATCACTCCCAGATGTATCAAATATAATTGTTCAAGTAGAAATTTCAAAAAAAAAAAAAAAAAAAAAAAGGAGAAAGAAAATGATGGAAGACAATCTAGAATCGATAATGAACACAATTTAGCTTAGGAAGTAATCTAGGAATTTCGCTTGGTGTCCTACTTCTGATGGTTGTTGCTGTTCATCTTGATTGGTTACAGAATAAATTTGGTAATGAAAAAGATGGGATGGTTTGTTGTGAGCTGAAAGTTGTGAAAGTAGGAACAGATGAGTATTTGACTGCAAAGCACATGAAGGAATTGTTCATGGAGTTTCTTAGCCATCAAAGGAGATTACATCAAAGATTGGCCATGGAGGAGAGCAAGATATACTGCAATGGTGCTTTGTAATACAAGTTGTAAATCAATCATAGGTTGGTTGGATAAGGTTCTTGTTTTTGTTGGGGGGGTGGGTGGGGGAAGGTACTTTGAGCTGAAAGTTTTACATTGTGGATAATGGTCTAGGCTGTAGAAACCATCAACTTCCACTTTTTGTATAGACCCCTTATTGGATTTATGTGGGATTTTGCCTGTACTAAAGAAAATGGACATTTAGATGTACTCGTAGTCATAGTCATTTTGTTCCCTCAAACCCCGAGGACTATTTGGCTCATGAATTGGAATGACCTTTCTTATAGATTTTGATTTTTTAACTTCTTTCTCTTGAAAATATGTTAAATGGAGCGGAGAATTGAATCTCTGATCTTGAGGTTGATAGTTCAAATTTTATGATAGTTGAGCTATGTTCACTATTCGTACGAGGTTTTCGGAGAATGTGTACCATGGAGTTGAACTTGTGTTCTTGTTGATTTACATGGTTGTGGTTTAATCTCTAGTATTTGATCATTTGTTTCAATCCCATTGAATGCGTACGCTTGATTTGATAAAGCGAAGCGCATAATGTTTTTTATGTTGAAGTCTGGAAAAATGTTTCTATCGTTAGGAGATTTGTATCTTTGAGGAGTGATTTAACTTCAAGGGTCAAGAAATTTTCTAAATATTGGGAAAATTCTCTCTAGGCTCTAAGTGCAAAATTTCTGAACCCTTCAAATGAAGGAGAATTGTTCTATTTATAGAATTCTTTGGTGAAGTTGCGAGTTTGGGCTTGGTTAGTTCACAGACCTAGTCTGTGAGTCTAATTAATTGGATTTAGGTTTTATTTGGTATTTGGGCCAAATTAAGCCTATTTTTAGACTCAATTGAACTTTAGTCCAAATAATATCAAAATGGACCAACTTATTTTATTTGATATAAGGGCCACAATGATAAAACGTAACATCATCGGGATTTGCCCACTTATATCTTTAATTTCAATTTGGGACATTAAAGTTGGCAATGAGGGGGCAGGGAGGGGTTCCCCGTCCTCGTCTCCAATGTAGGAATTTACCTCATCCTTGCCCCCATCGAGGAAACGGATGAGGATCCATTTCCTATTTTCCCCTTTGTTTCTCCAGAGGGGGATTAGGGGTGTTCATGGTTGGGTTGGGTTGGGTTGAAAAACTTTTTAGACTCAATCCAATTGTTCGAGTTTTAAATTTCTTCAACCCAAATAATCTTTATTAAAAAATGAACCCAATCCAACCATGAATAGGGTTGGCAACGAGGCCGGGGCGGGGGAGGTTCCCCCGTCCCTGGTCCCGTGGGGGAAATTCCCTCATCCCCACCATTTGAAGGTGGGGACGAGGGCGAGGATTCCCTGTCGGGGAAACAGGTCCTCGTGGGGCCCCATTTTTCCCGTGGGGATTTCCCATTTTTTCTTTTAATTTTTTAAGTTTGGGCTTAACTTTGGGCTTAAATTTAGAATTTATATATTCAATATTGGGCTCACAACACACTATAAGTCTATAGTATACATTATAATAAGTTATTTTATAATATATTATAAATATATATTTATAAAATATTAAAAATATAACTATATAAAATCGGGGTCGGGGCCCAGAAAAAATTTCCCGATTTGACCCATCCCGGTCAAACTGGGGATTCCCCACCCCGCGGGGAATTTTGTCAACCCTAACTATGAAATATTTGGGTTAATCGGGTCATTTACTTAAAATTTTGTTCTAAAAAGAAGCAAAAGGTAAATATGTAAAAATCTAATTTAATTATTTTCATATATTGAATTAAGATTAACAACTTAATTTCAATTTATATAGTGAAAATTTTCTTTCTAAAGTACAAAGAAACTATTTTAAGAGTTATTGAAGAATAGATTATTAAAAAAATATTGTAATTAAATAAAATTAAAATCAATATATATAAATAATTGGGTTATAAATCATAAAAAAAATATTTTTTAAAATTAATAATAAATTCGAGTTGGTTTGGGTTATATTAGGTGAACCCATGAACCAACTCAACCCATAAAATTTTCATTTATTTGAACCCAACCCAACCAAACTGCACGGGTTGGGTTGTTAATCGGTTTTTTCGGGTCATTGGGTTTTTTGAACACCCCTAATGGGGACCATTTTTTAAAAAAAATCCTAAAATTCACTTTGGTTTGGGCTTAGGTACTTTAGTTGGACTTAGATTATGCTAAATATAAAAAGTTAAAATACCTAATATATGTATAGAAAAATATATTAAAAATCTAATCGAGGTGGGGTGGGGATACCCTCTCCATCCCTGATCAAATTGAGGATTTCCTGCCCCGAATGGGGGGGGACCCATGGGGAATTTGCCAACCTTATGGGACATGTATAAATTTTTAATTAGTCTCAAATTTAATTATTTGTAATTTTGTCATTAATTTAAGAAATAACGTTACGTTTTGTGATTGATTCAAAATTTCTCATTCAACATTCACGTTAGCTTTATTTCTTTATTTTAAAGTCAATCATATTGTATAAAGCAAAGACTTTTGTGGGAAGAAGATCAAAATCTAGTTCATGAAAATTGACAAAATCAAACCGAATTGAAATTTCAGTTTCTATAGTCTATGCAGTTCTATTCAATTTAAATTTTAATAAAAATGGAAAAAAAAATTACAATTTGGGTTTTAAGTGGGAGATTTAGATAGCTTGAATTATGAAAATTGAAAACTATACTTGGAGTGTAGGTTTAGGAAATCTGGATCTAAAATCGCGACAAAAAGCTGGACTACCAAGTTAGAAAGTCTAAGATTGAAGGGCAAATTTATAATAGATTGGGTATGGGAAATATTTTCTTATATTTAATCATTATTAGACTTTAGATTAGTTTAAATTTTCATATTTTTCAAATATAACTAAACTCAAAAATAAAATTTTGCTTCTTATATTTTTGCTATTTTAAATGGTGATACGTGAAAGAATATTCATTTAAACAAGATTTATTGGGTAAATTCTTTAAAATGACTGTGAAAAATGAAACACAAATTTAATTGCTATATAACTATGATCAAATTAGATATCATACATTCTCTAAAAAAAAATTAGATATCATACATGCATTTCTTTTGCATTGAATAAATTTAACTTATAATTTGTGTACTTCTTTAATATGATTAAAAAATTTAATATAATTTATTTTACTTATTTTAGTTTAGTAATTTGTAATTCAACTTTCCCTTCTAATATATATTTTAAATTTTGAAATGAAAATTTATCTAAAATTATAATTTTATTTAATTTATTTTTTCAATAGTTTGATATTATAATTTTACTAGGTTTTAAAATAAAATTTCATAGCACTTTGTTATTTTAACTAATTTGAAAATGTTTTTTTCACTGTAATATGCTAACTTACAATTAAAATAAATCAATATTTTAATTTCAAATTATTTTAATATAATTGATAAATATTATCGTCAAAGACCAAAATGATTAGTTATTGAAAATCTATGTTCAAAATGTAAATCTAGAAATCTAGGATTAAATTGAAACAAACCTTAAAATTATTATAAAATTGTAATCAAATTATTTTTTTAATATAACATAGATAAAAAAAAAAAAAAAAAAATATTCAAACCATTGATCACTTGATCTTACTACATTTCGATATCAATTGAATTGATAAATTAAAATTAAATTCAAAAGATTAAAATTTTATTTTGAAACTCAGCGACCAAATAGAAATTTGGTCCAAAATATATTTTTTTAAAGATTAAAAAAAATGTATTTTTTCCTAAATGAAACAATTGAAGCTGAAGTTCACAAGTTTGAGTTAAAAGAGAGAGAAGAAAACAAACCATTGCGTTACACTTTCTGCTTTCTTATTGGTCAAAGTCTCGTCATCCATCCAATAAAATTTCGCCACGTCATAATCCGACATCGTATTGAATCGAAGGTGTGGCCAGTAAAAAGTTTAACATTTTCTTTTTTCTTTCGAGTTAATAACATTTTAATTTCTCACATTGTTCGAACTCCCAACTGCGCCACCGCCCGTTTTGACCCTTCTGATTCCAGATCAAAATAACCCTTTAACTTATTCTAATTCTCAGATTCTCTCTTCCCCCAATTGGCGGCAACTGTTTGTTCATCCCTTCATTCCCTAAATTTTGAGGTAATTTGCATACCCTTTTGTTTCTTCTTTCGTTTTGTTCATCACAGATCCTGAGAATTTGACTCTTTTTTGTACGATTCTTGTTATTTTCCATATGGGTCTGTGATTTTTGAAGAAATGGAGCGATGGGCTATGAGATTTGTGGTGATGATGGCGTTTGTTGGGGTATTGCTGTTGAATTTGAGAGAATCAGAAGGGATTAGGTTTGTGATAGACCGGGAAGAATGTTTCTCTCACAATGTTCAATACGAGGGAGATACTGTTCATGTTTCTTTTGTTGTAATCAAGGCAGATTCACCTTGGCACTATGGCGATGATGGCGTTGATCTTGTGGTATCATTCTTGTTCACTTCCCTTTGTTTTGCTTTCTTCTTCATTAATAGAATTTCAAACTGGGCAAACAAGATTCATGGGTTTGTTCATTCATTTATTTTATTATTATTTTTTTTGTGTTTCATAATTCTTTGTTAAGTGCCTTCTTGGTTCTTCTTGGTGGAAGAGACGGTTGGTTTTTGAGTTGTTTTTAGTTTTGGTTTGACTGAAAGAGAGAGACCTCCTAATGGTAGAAGCTATGACTTTGTTTTGGGGTGTTAAGAGGACTAATACTAAAACTAGAATGGGTAGGGATTGGTCATTGTACAAGAGGTGGTTAGTTTTTAGGTTGTTCCTTAGAACTCAAGGACAGTACAACTTATAGAACGATCGTGTTCAAGTAAGGCTGTATGTTTTAGGTTGTTTCTTGTGATAAAAGTTACGGCTTAGTTCTTGGGGTGCTAGAAGACTTATACAATAGAATGGACGGAGACTTATACAATAGAATGGACGGAGACTTATACAATAGTATAAGAGGTGGTTAGCTTTAAGTTACTTTTGTGGAGATGCTTCGCATTGGAGAGAAAGAGAGACAGACAGACAGACAGACTACCTCCTTATTATATCTACTTCTTAGTTCTTGGGGTGCTTGTAAAGATTAATGCTAAAACAAGAATGGGCGGAGATTTATCTTGGTAGGGAAGGTTTGTAATTTTTAAGTTAATTTTGTGGCGACGCTTTGATTTTGAGAGCAGAGAGTCCAATTTTAACAAGATCTATATCTTAGTTCTTAAGAGGATCATTATAAAACTATAATGAGTAGGGACTTATCTTAGTACATGAGGTGGTTAGTTTTTTAAGTTAATTTTTGGAGATGCTTTGATTCGTAATTTGTGGGAAAGGAGGGAGAGAGAAATCCAAATGATAAGAATTATTATGCCTTTAATGTCTTTTCTGAGTAAATAATACTGAAGGGTAAGTAAAGGCTTATCTTTTTGTTTAGTTCTGTATCACTGAGAATGGATGCAAAAGCTTCTACTTCATATTAATGGATCAACTTCACCTCTGAAGGTGCCGAATCTTATTTCTTATTCTGCTCCAAATTGGGCATGATCAAAAACTTACAAAAATATGGATTCTACGTCACCCATCAGATAGTATTTCTAATACATTTTTAGAGACTTTTTTTTTTTTTTTTCTAGAGATAAACATAAATAACTAAAAAATCTTTTGAGAGGCTATAAAATCTCTGAGATTGGGTTGTGTTATACTTGAACATATGCCTGATTTCATCCTCAGAATCTGTAATCATAGTCATTTGTGTAAACATGGTCAAGAAGCCTTTGGACATATGCATTGAAGTTGAGTTGGTTATTTTCTAAATGATTTAGCAGTATGGCTGTGTACAGGGACTCTAGAGACTGTATTCGCCGCACTTATACCTTCAAATTCCGTCTTCGATAACGACAAAAAGATATTTTTATTTTATTGATATAAATTGATCTAAGATGGATAGAAAAAAGATCAATTAAGTGACTAAATGAACTAATTGGTTCTATACGATATATTTATAAATAAAAATTTGTATTTTACCTCATCAATGGGGTGATTTTGTTGCAATTTTATGAGTAAATAAAAAAGGGGATTAAGTTTTTTTACTTATTTATATTTATGGAGTGAATAAACCTGATATATTTTTTTCTACTTCTTCCTTATTTTCTTGTTTAGTCTACATCTTTTATGTCTATTTATGTTGATTATCTCTATAGTGCCAATCCAATCCAAGTCCGTAGTTTTTGGAATTCTTTTCTCTTATTTTAATATAATTTATTATTATTAGAATATTTTCTCATATTATATTTTGTTGGCTTTATCTAGTTAAATATAACTATTTCTCTTATGGAGTTCGTATTATGTGATTTGATCTGAGACCTTTGTGTTATATTGCTTTCTCTGGTAGAATTTGCTGCTAATTCAATATTATTGTTTGAAATCTAGATAAAGGGACCTTCTGGTGAACATCTTCATGATTTCCGTGACAAGACAAGCGAAAAGCATGAATTTATTGCTCACAACAAAGGCCTCCATCGATTCTGCTTCACGAACAAGTCTCCGTATCATGAAACCATTGACTTTGATGTTCATGTTGGCCACTTTTCTTATCACGAGCAGCATGCAAAAGATGGTAATAAGCCATTTCCCTGTTTTATTATGTACTGACCTTCTTTCATAAGTTAAAATCAATCTCAAAACTGGCGAATATGCCTGCAGAGCATTTCAACCCTTTGCTGGATCAAATATCTAAGTTGGAGGAAGCTCTTTACAATATTCAGTTTGAACAGCATTGGTTAGAGGCTCAGACTGATCGTCAGGCTATAGGTAATATCGAAGAACCTGTCTCGGACTTTAATAATTTCCACGACACCAGCGTAGGAATTTAACTTCTTTTTTGAAGTTATTCCTTGCAGTGTTTTAAAAAGCCCTCTCAGGCGCAAGTCTGGCGTCTCGCCTTGGAAAAGCGAGGCTCACAAAATAAGGCGCGCGCCTTTTGTGAAGCCCCAAGGATCAAAGCCTTGCACCTTGGGGCTTTTCAATTATTTATAAAAAATAGTATTAATTAAGAATTTTCCTTCTTTATTAACTAAAGGGATCAAGTTTACCAAACCTAATTGCAAAATTTCTTGTATTTTGGGTCCCTTTTTTCCATATTTCCACTCCAATTATACTCTCTTTTTAATGTAATATTTTTATATATAGTATGCCTCACAAAAAAAAAAGGTCCGTGCTTTTTTGTGCGCCTTGCGCCTAGGCTCCAGAGGGCCATTGCGCCTTAAGGCGCCTTGGACATTTAAAAACACTGATTCCTTGATGATATTGAGATCAAGTAACTTACAAATCTAAAGACATTAATTAAGTAGCTTTCCTCTTCAACGATGAGAAGCCGTCGTGATATATTTTGTGGTGTATGGTTTGATTGCAGTGAATGATGGAATGAGCAAAAGGGCAATCCACAAGGCAATGTTTGAATCAGCAGCATTGGTAGGGGCCAGTGTCCTCCAAGTCTACTTGCTGCAGCGCTTGTTTGAAAGGAAGCTTGGGACATCCAGAGTTTAATTCAACAAATACAAGTACAAGGAACCTTCACTTTCCCTTCTTTTTTTTACTTCACCATCTTTTCCTATTTATGGTTTTATCATTCTGTATCTTTTTCCCTCACATGATGATAATATACTAGTTGGTTTTAATATAATTTTTTCTTCTCTTTCTCTTTCTCTTGCTCTTGTTTTGTTTATTAAGCAATTACTTTTCAATGTGCTTGACTTTCTCTTGTTTAATTCAACAAATAGAAGTACACGCATTTGTCTTAATCGACTGAGCTATGATTAGAACGATTTTTTCCTTCTCCTTGTGAGATAAAAGAAATGTAGGTTTGAGTGGGATTGGGGAGATGATGAGAGTTCATTTTTCTTATATAAATTCTTAATTTCTTGGTCTCAAAGTAAATAAGAAAATTAATTGCTAATTTTCAAGGGATAAAATTTCTCTAAAAGTTGAAACTATTCTTCGTCCTCTTTATAAAAATTATTTATATCTTGATTCATTGTAAAGGCAAAAGTAATAATAGTGATAAAGATTGTGAGTCCAACGTAATTTTCAAACACAATTCTATTGAGCACCACCTGTACAGTTCATTACGTTAAACAACAATGAATGTAATCAAATAGGACTCACTTTTCATATTAACATTGATGAATATATGACCTTATTTCGTCGAGAGGAAGGTGCCAAATTTGTAACTTTTTTTTTGGTGTTTTTCTTGGGGAAAAATAACATTTTGGCATTCTCTTATTCACTTTACTTCTATGCGGATGTGGTCTAAATTGTCATATACTCATACTCAATAGATTTAAATGGCCATTTCGGACACTAAGTTATTTATCATAGTTATAATAATATGTGGCTTGTAATAATTTGTATTTGAGTTACATACTATTTTAATTTGGCTTATAATAGTTTGTAATTGAAGTCAAAACTACTTCAGTGTAACGGTACAAAAATGAGTTTAACTTAACATAGGTTATTACTAATTAGAAACTTCAACCATTATAATGAGAGACTCGAACATTGACGAGGTCATAATAACCAACCCCACCAAAGTAAAAAATATAAAATTTTTGGTGAAAATTGAGATCTAAAATAATACGGTGGCATTGATATGGACTGCTACACCATCCTCTACTCATCATCACTTTCAGAATCCTACTTTTAAGGCAAGGTAATTTTCAATATAGTTTTTAAAATGTTTATAAAATTAAAGAAGTTTTTTTTTTTTTTAAGACAAATGGCATAATAGCATCATCATCTTTTGAAACTAGAGTAACCGAATAAAATTATTGCTTTTAAATACTTTTATTCTAATAGCATCATCACCTTTTGAAACAACCTATATTTATCCTAAAACAAAAAAAAAACCATGTAATAATAAGATAACAAAGGAAGAATGTTTCACTTTCTTCTGGTAGCTAAATACAATACATTTTTCAAACTTATTAATTATGAATGAAACCAAATGAAAGAGAAACTTTATGGATAAAATTCATATTATCCTGATCATAGAAAACAACAAACACATCTTGATTGCCTCTGCTTCACTTTAAGCTTTGTCACAAAAGGCTCTACTTTTCCACATTCCTAAGGCTAAGGCTATCATCATTAGAAGGGTGAAAAGGAAGGATAACAAGTTACTACCAACCCGTGTGATCCGACACATTATCTTATCGACACTTTGAACTCGAACGGGCTTCACACGAGCTCCAAGACAAGAGCAGATGCACCACCTCCACCATTGCAAACACCTCCAACTCCATATTTCCCACCTTTCTGCTTTAGTATCTATAATGAGATAAATGTTTGTTGTTAATGGGGTTGTGAGAGAGACCCACTTTCATAGACAAGCAAAGAAGATGTTAATAGAGAAATGTTCGGGAACATTGGAGAGATTTAGATGAATTACCCCCAAAAGTGTGACCAAGATACGAGCACCGCTGCAACCTAAAGGATGTCCCAAGGACACAGCTCCACCGTGCACATTCACTTTATCCTGTACATGAAATGAGAGAAATTTGGAACAATGACAAGAAAACAACTACAAGGAAGAAAGTAAATGGATAGAAAGAAACTAAATGCAAGTCATATTCCAATTATTCAATTCATGTGAAGCCATAGAAGGCCATAGAAATATTTGTCAATATCAAAAGACAAACTACACCAACAAGAACGGGTGTGGCAGTAACACAAACATGGGAGAGAATACTCACAGGAGAGATTCCAAGTAATTTCTGATTGGCAAGAGCCACAACCTACAGAAATTATGATCAAATAGAATATATAAGAATTCGATGATCGAAGTTATGGAAACTCATTATTTCATGCTTGTCACTAAAAATCTTACAGCGAATGCTTCATTTATTTCGTAGAAGTCAATTTGTGAAGCTTCTAGGCCAGCATGGGAAATGGCCTTTGGAACTGCAAGGGCTGGTGCAGTTGTGAAAAATTCTGGCTCCTACAAATCAATTGCCCAAATCATTAGTACAAAGTGCTTTGAAGATCAAAGATGTGAAGACTGATGCTTCAGCTGAACTCAGAAAGCAATTACTACATTACAACTAATAAAAGAATCTGGAATTACTTGGGCGGCATCAGCATATCCTTTAATTTTTGCAATCACTTCCAGCCCAAGTTCCAGTGCCTTCTTCCCACTCACTAAAACTATGGCAGCAGCACCATCACTGTAATTTTGAAAATTTCAACTTTCAATATAAGTTCAATTGATCCTCTGGCACAACTTATCCATATAAAGGGAGGTAATAAAATTTGTTAAATTTCTACGAACTTCCCAACACATGACCAAGAAAAGTTTTCTTTACCTTATGCTGGAAGCATTGCCTGCAGTTACGGTACCACCATTCTCCTTAAAACTTGGTCGAAGCTTCCTCAACTTGGCAGGGTCAAACTGGCATTACATATAAGATTTAGGAGAGAATGAGAAAGAAGAAACTACATAAATGGATGATAGATGAGTACCTTTCCAAGACCCTCATCCGAATTGACAATAGTCGATGGTTTTCCCCTTCCACCAGAAACTTCAACCTGCAAGTTTAGATAGATGTAAGATTCGTAATTTTCAAACAGAGAAAAAGCCATGCAGTGATATGGAGGGATATCCTACCGGAACAATTTCCCATTCGAAGGCATTGCTGTCCTTGGCAGCAGTACCTCGCTCAAAGCTCTGGACAGCGAAGTCATCCTGCATGAAATCCAGATGTTAAAATGTTTACATAATAAAACAAAAAAAAAATCACAAACTCAAAATGCATTACAATCAATACCTGGGCCTCCCTTGTAATTTGATATTTGTCTGCACATAACTCTGCACAAGTTCCCATGCCAGAGTTCGTATAGACATCCCATAAACCATCTTTCAGCATTCCATCAACAAGAGAATCATGCCCTAGACGAGACCCCTTCCTGCAAAGTAGTATGAAAATAAGTTATATTATGCTTAGAGCTTAGGTGACAGTGAAATTTGTCGAAATTTAGAATAGAAAATCAACCTTGCTTCTGCCAGGTACTTTGGTGCATTGGACATACTTTCCATCCCACCAGAAACTACAACATCGTTAATGCCTAGCTGGATACTCTGTGCTGCCAGCATTGTCGCTGAAATAATCAAAATAATAAACAATGTAAGAACACTATAATATCGTTTAACAACAGCAGGCTGTAGGGTGAAAGAAATCTTAGAATAAAGACAAAAATGTGAACCTTTCATCCCTGACGCACAAACTTTGTTGACAGTAGTACAGATCACTGAATTAGGTATTCCTGCACCTAATGCAGCTTGTCTAGCGGGAGCCTGCCCCAAATTTGCACTCAGAACATTGCCAAAGATGACTTCTTGTACAAGTGCGGGATCAACTTTCGCCCTTTTAAGTGCAGCTACAAGTCGAGAAAAGGGAAAAACCACCTTATCATTGGTCAACTCCATTTACATAACAAGATAAAAATGGGTTCCCAAAATTACCTTCAATTGCTATAGATCCCAACTTGGTGGCCGATAAAGATGATAAGCTACCAAGAAATCCACCCATTGGTGTGCGTGCAACACCAACTATGCAAACATCTATACAACCAAATATTGAACGGAAAAAAAAAAAAAAAAAAGGAAAAAACAAACCCATCACAGAAATGCAATAGCTTTTAATTTTCAGCGATGACATAACCTATAAGACTAGGCTCTGATTAATTATTTCATTGGAAATTAAGTGAAGTACCTCTTGGATTTATCGAGTCTGTTGATGCCGCTGCCGCTGCCGGAGCCATGGTATGCCAAAGAAAAAAACCTGGAAATTTTTATAAATGAATCACTGATAAATAAATAATAATAATAATAATAAATAATAACCAAATGCTCTTGTAACCTTTTATTCCCCCCTTTTCTTCCTCTCATTAAAACAAAGCCATGGGATCACCAAAAACCGTTTATTTTGAATACGTAAGAAAGGAGCACAATTATGTGGAAGCATCCATATAAGATGTTAACTGAATAATATCCTAAATTCCAATCAATCAGTAACATTTAAAAACAGACCACTAGTAAAAACATCTAAATGATTAAATAACTTGTTCACCATTGGAAATTCGTAGATTTTCTCCAAGTTGAATACATAAATTCCATAAAGAACATATTTGCTAAAGTTGGAAGTCAATTACAAACTTTTGTGATTCTGAAATAGTTACAATTACTTCGAAACAATTTTGATGATATGAATGCTTTTAAATATTAAATCAATTTTAAGCGATTAAATGCATATTTCAAAGTGATTTTAACATGACAAAGGTGATTTTACCATTTTAAAATCACTCCCACTAAATCCAAAAACCCAAAATCGCTTTAGACCAGGCGGTCTCCTTCAATGCTGATCGGAACGCACATAAAAAACGACATTGATCACTAACCACCAACGCCATTTCATCCATTCCAAAAAATTACTCAAAATCACAATCACATACGCATCCAGAAGATCAAAACATCCATAATCATCCAACTTCCAAATCATCCAAACAATACAGAAAGAAGAAATGAAGCAAGATCTAAAACAGCAGACACAAAAAGAAAAACCCTCACAACATCCAACTCCTCCCAATAAACCATTACAGATCTAGAAATAATTAGACGTCCAAATTTTCAACAAGAATCAAACACACTAACAACAGATTTCAAAAGTATAGAGAAAGAGAGAGCTGAAGCTTTGTTTTCAGTTACCTCCTCACTCTCTCTGAGCTCGCGAAAAACTCCTTGTGATCGATGAATCGGAAGAGAGATTAGAGAGAAGAATGAATTTTGGTAATGAAAATGTTGAATCAATTTTGTTGTTGGAATTGGTGTTGTTTATATATATATTCAGTGAGAGAGAGAGAGGGAAAAACTTGATAACTGCCAAGCAAGCGCTACACGAGGAAGAAGAGGTTTGGCGTATTGTCCTTTTTGCCCCTAGATATTTTTCTATTTTACATTTTTGTCCACCCTACTATCTCCGGATTTGGTAACTTCACCGCCTGTGCCCGTGCTCGTCACCGGAACCTATGGGGTTTTGTTTTATTTTAATTATAACCCAAGTTTAAAATATGGATTTTACGAAAATGTCGATGAATATTTTTGAAAAAATTATAAAGTAAAATATTTTAAAAAATATTTAAGTTTATATCATATTTATGTTAATGATATTTTATTATTTATTTTGATGGGCTTCATTGGTTTTTTTAACGATATAATGAAAATGTTGATTTGTTCCTTGTATCGATGTCGAATCAATGAAAATGTGGAAATTTTGATATATTGATGAAAATTTAATGTCTTGATTATAACATGGCGTTTGTCGTTTATTGATGTGTTATCATTCTTTTTTACAATACTACGAGAGTTGACCGTTTAATTTTAAAGATGATAATTCATGTTTTATGACCGTTGAAATATGCTAAAGTATTTTATATTTATTTAAAGTGGGTTAGGGGCTGGTTTTGGGGCTAAAAGTGGTTAAAGAATCTTTGTGTTTGATAAAATAAAATAAAAAATTGCGAAAAGAATGTGTTTAAATTAACTTTACAAATGTTTAATTTTGAAAAAAAAAAAAAAGTTGATGTATTTGACTAACAACTCAAAATAGACTTTGAAGTACATTCGAAGCTCATTCTAATTCGTTTTTATCACAAGGGTTTAAATAAAAAAATATTTTTTTGAAAAATATTTTTTCTCCCGTCAATCCAAATAGGCCCCTAAATCCATAAGATCACTTTTTCAAAATTCATTTAAACTTTTTTTTTATTATTAGTTCCTTCTAACTTCTAGATTCTCATAGAATGAGTTGGGACTTTTTAATAAAATCTCAATTTTATCCATCAAATTACAACTAATTTTTTTTTTTAAAAAATGCAATAGACAACAATTATTTTAAAAGTTACAATCCCGAGCTAAACATAACTATAAGATGAAATTATCAAAGTGAACATAACTCACTGACAATTGACACATGCTCTTTGACTTTTAAGTTTGAATTGTATCCTTGTAAGAAGATATTATATATGAACTTGTCTAAATCTTATCATTTTTTACTCTTT
The DNA here is from genome assembly GCF_009727055.1 of Benincasa hispida. NCBI lineage: Eukaryota > Viridiplantae > Streptophyta > Magnoliopsida > Cucurbitales > Cucurbitaceae > Benincasa > Benincasa hispida. The sequence continues at coordinate 51,098,591 of NC_052353.1, read as the reverse complement.
TTATTTAAATTTAATTTATATTACATCATAACTTTAGCGATAGAATTTTAAAAGTTGATTAAGTTTAGTTCATAAACTTTTCGATTTGTGTCTAATAAACTCCTGAATTTTTGAAAATATCGTGCAAATTCTAAACTTTCACAAAAAGAAAAAGAATCGTTACAACATGTCATTTAATTAATATATTTAGACCTTTTTTTTTGATATTTTGGTCAAAAATATATATCTTCATAAATTATATTAAAATGGACTAAAACAATTAAAATATGAGTTATCTAATATAAACACATGGTAGATTCAAAATCTTATTTTTCCTATTTATAAGAATTATTTTAAGGATATTACTTTACAAAATTAGAGGAGGGATTTGAATTGACAAACACATTAATATCAAACCACTTCACTATGCTCATAACTCATGATTTGGACGTCGTTACTATTTAATGTTCATAAGATTTCAATTTAGACCACATTTACCAATCTGTAATGGAGAGTAGTGTAATCTTAATGAGAGTCTATTGATGGATCGATCGTAATGAGTTTTAATCGCAAATGTAATTGAATTATTTTTGATCACATTCACCTAAATATGTTGCAAAAATGTAATCTGTTTTCTTACCCTTACCGTTATTGTTTAGGGTCAATAGATAGCAGTATGGGTAACTATAATTGTGACATTTTCATAATTCTTTCATTGATTTTCATATTTCTCCTATTGTATTAGTAATGATATCAGTTTCGGTAACAATAACGATATTCCTACGTAATTTTCAACCATAATTGGATTGAATACCTTCCGCTACTTAATCAAGTTACGGATTTCGATTACAGACTTGGAAATGGGTCCCATATCTCATTATGATTACGGAACATCGGTAAACAACATCAAACGTAATGAAATGACTCACTTTTCGTATTACATTTGATTTATTACGTTTTCAGTGAGGTAAATATAAATTTACAACCCATCTTCAGTAGTCTAAGACCTGGAAAAAAACTCACATTTTCTTTTTGTTATTATTTGACTCAACCTTAAGTTTTAATGTCTAACATATATTTAGTCGAACATCAACTAATTCTTATATAAATGAAAAATCATCTTGTGAAAAAATTTAAAAATATAACAATCAAATTAAAACACTTTGGAGACCAAAACTATTTCTTGTGATATAAAGTCTTGACACAATTTCAAAGGTGATTGTCATCAATCATATTGATTGATTGTTTATTAGAAAATCGTTGAATTTTCAACTAATTCGTTTTATTCTTTAGCTCACTCACTCTGAAAAATAATAGTTTTGTCCTCAATCAAGAAGTCAGTCGTTTGAACTACCATATTCTATAACTTCGAAAAGAAAAAAAAAAAATACTACTATGCCTCTCTTTACAGAAAGAATATCTAATTTTACTTGTTTTAAATGTTATTTTATACATATAGACAAAGTGAATCATTCGAGAGATGTACTTGTGTGATGAACCTTAGGTTAAATTGTAAATTTGATCCCTATGATTTGAAGGAAGTTCGAGTTTAGTCCCTATGATTTACAATTAGAATTTTTTAGTCCCATGTTTGAGAATGTTATCAAATTATAAAGCTAGGAACTAAATTTGTAATTAAAATATAATCTTAAAATGTGTGTAAAAGATAAAGTTTAATTATGTTTAAAACATTGACTAAAATGATATGATTATTTGGATTTATAGAGTTGATGTTTTTTTAGTACAACATTATGGAGTGGAAGATTGAATCTCCGACCTCTTGCATCATAGTATATATCAATACTATTGAGCTACACTTTGACAATTTATAAGATTGGTTTAATTGATATATCCGTGAGTGAGTTGTTATTTTATTTATATGAATATATCCCATCAAAGAGTAAGTCAATTTTGATTTTTCTTTCAACTATATCCTAAATTCTGTAAAATTTATTACTAATAAAATCACAAGTTGTCTCTCTAGAAAAATCACAAGTGATTTTCAAGATCGTTAATTAATGTTTCTCAAAGTTGGTGAGGTAAAATTTGGCATTATTAAATTGAACTAATTCAAAGCAAACAACTAATTTTTGTTTTTTTTTTTAATGGTATATTTGAGGTGGATTTGCTTTGATGTTCATATTATTGTTCTCCTTCATTTGAATAAGCCTTTAGTTTAAATATGGACGATGTGATTAGTTTGGGAACATAACTCAAATTAAATATTGATAATGTTGAGGATTATTTAAGGTAAGGTCCAAGTACACGAGCAGACTCAAGTTCAAGGAAATTTTGAAAATTGCAAGGTGCTCCACGTGTCTCAAAAAGAAAAGATAAACTTTCGAATTTTGGGTTGGACTAATGTCAAGCTTGTGGAGTTTCACTAAAAAAGAAATGAACAGTCGAGCTTGCCAATGACATTCTAAAACCTCAAAGGTCACACCTATTCTAACACTGTCGATATTGCACATAACCTAAGTTAGAGTAAAAAATCGAAGTAAATATTTTGTGTACTAACTAGTGTGTACTCGACTCGATACTATACGAGTATGAATACTCTTACAGGCTAATGAATACTCTTACAGGCTAACTCTAGCAATGTGTTTGGACCAGCAAAGAGGATCGGAGAAGCACCAAATGGCATGCACGAGTTTCATGCACAAACAGATAACTTCCATTAGAGTTGTTAAACCTACTCTCATATCTAAAATGGTACGGACACAATTAGAAAGGGGAAAAAAAGCCAATTAAAAGAAAAATCAAATGGCAGGAATAAATATAATTTCCAAAGAAAATAATAATAAATATATGTTAAAATGAGTATAGCTCAATCGACATAAAAAATATGTACTATTGATCTCGTGGTTATTTTAAAAGATATAACAATATCAAATTAAGTTTAAGTCAACCGAATATCGATTTTTACCAAACACTAACCTAAACGAATCAATCTATGATGATTTTTATTTTTATTTTCACATTTTTAATAAATAAATGCATTTATAATTCAATAATACACGATACTCATACGTGAAAAGCAATAGGCACCACTAAGTACCAACAACTATAATCAATTGGTCAATTCCCGAGATCTCACGGCCCCATTATCTTATACTTTACAAGTTGATTAAGTCAATGGAATATAAATCATGAAGTTCTTGGATTTTGAAAATACCCATGATGTTACCAAAACTATATATTATAATATTTTCTTTTTTTTTAAAAAAAAAAAGTATTTTAATAAAACGGCGTGGATGGAAAGGTTTCACACACATGACACAATTATAAAATTGGTGCATTACATTAATGTATACTTTTTAAATTATAAAATAATAAATTAAATAAAAGATAAAAGAAATATATGCTCTAAACGTTTCACGTGACGTATTAAAATAGACATCATGAGTAAATATTTTATATGCTTAATAAATTTTATCACCCCGTATTTTTATATTTCTAATGTTGAATCAATTTTTTACTACTAATTAAAACAAATGTTATCGGCACATAATTTTGATTCCACCTACAAATTTTTAGGCGTTAAAAATCATTTTTATCCAAAAACTTTTAACACAATAATAATGACATTAAACTTTAGTTAATAATGATTTAGTCCATGTATTTTCAATTTTGTAACAATTTAATTCTTAAATTTTAATAATAATAATTTAGTACGTAGATTTTGAAAATTGTAACAACTAGTCCTTATTATAATAAAGACTAATTCCTTACAAATTATAAAGTATAGACACCAAATTGTTACTTCTTATAGTTGAAGGACTAAATCATAACAAATTTGAAAGTAGAGGGATTAAATTGTTACCAACAAAAATTCAGGTACTAAATCGTTACTCTAATGGAAGTTGAGGGACTAATCAGAAGAACATTTTTGGAAGGTCAAGACCCTTCGAATTGTTGCTCTTATTCCTACCAATACTAACTTGGTTTAATAAAGGAATCCATTATGATAAGTTTTGGGTGCATTGTTCATGAGCTATTTGGAAAGTTCAACTCATCTTATGTGGAAGTGTTCGGTAACAAAAATAATAAGGTCCCGTTTTTCATCTATTGATGAGGATATTTTTTGTGATAACAGGTTGAGGTGGAGTAATAAGGATCATTAGACTTGAATTATTGACATAATTATATTCAGGAGATAGAGAAAGATTGTGCTCATTGTATAGTAGATTTGGGAATGAGGAATAAGTTGTTGTTCTATAGGATGCCAATTGATTCCACACCATTAGTGTTTCAATCGAAAAGTTTATCCATGAGAAGATGGTGCATCGTGTCACAATCACACTTTTCGAAGCTTCCCTTAGCGATTGTACGACACTTGTTCCCGCTCATGAACAAGTTAGTCAATTTGAATATAGAACGCCGATGGCACACCGGGTGCCTCTCGCAACCTCCACCCCCATTTTAGAGAAAACAGTTTTAGAAAATGGGTTTAGAGAATAGGTTTTCGCAAATAGTTTGATTGTGAGAATAGAGAAGAGAAAGATTGTAGTAGGCTAGAAAGTAATAAGCAACAACAACAACTTTATAACATACTACTCCGAGTATGGGGAAGTGATGGTTAGTCTTATCCCCATATAGTGCATTCTGAACAAAAACACATCCGCTACTCTTGCATATGGAAATGGGTGAGCGATCATTCACTAACAAAAGTACATATAAACCTAACTACCTAGCAAAAGGAAATACATAGGATAAAAGCATAGTAAAAAGAGGTGGAGGCGATCATGCGGCCATAGGTAACATGCCCTGGACAAGCATGACCGGGACATTCTCCTCCACTCAATTGGTTGACGTCCCCATCAACCGACTCTGCTCGAACTCAGCATATTGTTGAGCAGCTGCCTTTGAGGCCTTCCATGAGCTCCCAGTGAACTTTTCTGTCTTTGAGGCTTCTCCACTTCTCCAGGAACTCTTCCTAGCTTGGTTCTGGTCTTTCTGCTTTATCGTTTCTTCCCGCAAGTCTCTCGTTGGCTTCTTCTCCTGCCATTCTCTTCGTTGATGCCTGCGGACAGGTCACCACCCTATATCTCTCCTCGGCATGGTTGGGATGATAGGGTTGTTGGGATTGGTATCCTAATTCTCCTGGAGTTTCGTTGTTTTGTAAAGATACACATTGTTTAATGAATAAAATAAGTATTATTTAATTCTGACATTCACTCATATCCAATAAATAAAGTTCCTTGGTTATCTTATGTGAACTTAAGCATGTATATGTGATATACAAGTGGACCATGTCTTAAGTGATAACCTAAATAGGTCTGTAGTATAAGGATTAAGGTGGGATACCTGATCCTGGTGACATTTCGGATACGGTCCGCTTTGTAGAGGTTTGCAAGTATTGTAAACTACTATAGATGGTAGATCCTAATCATTCATGTAGAGACATGCGAGCGGGGGTGGTCCTATACAAAGGAGTTTGTATAAGACCTGGACCACGAGATGACTAGACTCTGTATATAATGCCGTTGAAACTAGAGACTTGCATCTCACCTAAACGACCATAGGTGACACGACCTCAATCTTGAGTGTTTTGGGAACTCCTACCTCTGAGGGTAGTCCTTTGATTAGTATCAATGAGAGTAGCTAGATTTTCCACTCAACATGCCTACCTTTTTAGGGACTTGTCTGATCTGGTAGTTGGGAACTCAATCTATAAAGATGAAATTCACTTCTTTCCCTGAAGCAGGGATAAGTAGAGAGATTGCTCACTTAAGGGTTGATTCCGAGGTTTGAGCAAAGTGACCACAGCTTCTCTTTGGAAGAGAAGACTCAGTCATAGTAGGACTATGACTTATGTTAATTAGAGGGATCAGTGATACTTAAGGAGACAGATGTAACTACAAAGCATAACGGTTATTGGCCCAGTTGTACTTACGAGCGATCTGTGAAGGATGGTACTACTGATTGGTTAAGATTGACACATAATATATCTGTAGTGAGAAGAGTTTAGCTGTCGGTCTTTAGTGGAGTGCCTAACAGTTAACGGATGGTGGATCCCGTGACTAAAGAATTTAGTCAGTTATTCACGTACCGTTGGAGCTTTGAGCTACAAGTCTATGAGGTCCCCTTGGTAGCTCAATGGATTCAGTTGAGGATCAGTTCTTGGTGTTGATTTGAAATGTTCAAATTGACAAAAGGTATTTTGATTATATATGATATAATCGGTATGATGTATGAGATACATCTAGTGGGGATTGATGTAAATGAGATTTACATTAAGTGCCATGGAATAGGAAAAGAACTATGGTTTAAATATGTTTCAATGAGATGAAATATTAAAACTATAAGTTATAAATATAGTATGATAAGTTGGTTATCATTTATATTTATAATAATATTAATTATTGGATAATTAATTCTTTTTCTTTAATAACCAATTGGGTGGGTGGTTATTGGATTTTCATGGTAACTGTAAGATAAAAGAAAAATGATTTTCCTAATTTTAATAGCAGTTGAAAATTTTTTCATAAAAGTTTTTTGAGATTTCTCTCTCGGAAAAAAGAATTTCATGGAGTTGTCAAGTAAATATAGATTTACTAAACGATCATGCAATGGCGAGCTAAACGATCATATAGATTTTGCTAGACGATCGCTTACCCAAAGTAGACGATCGTGTAGTGTTTGTAGGTGACAGACACCGAGCTAAACGATGAGCTAAATGATTGTTCAGATTTTGCTAGACGGTTTTATAGCTTTAGCTAAACGATTGGGCATTGACCTATACGATAGGTCTCCGCCATCTACTTGCCCAGTCGTATACACGATCATTGTTTCCTCCTTCGTCTGCCTCATTCCAAGTCCGTACAAAGCCTACCCTCTGGATTCTCACACCAACAATACCAAGGTAGCTTTTTTGGTAGTGTCATACTCAACTCGACACTGTCGAGGTTTTGTGGAGGTCGTTCGTGTTGTTGAGGAGTTCGTGACTAAAGCGATCGTTGAGGACGAGTGCGAAATGTTCGTGCAGTGTTGCAGTCGTGTAGATCGAGCATTTGAGGTTGCTATTGTGTGAGCATTCGTGAGCAAGGAGCGTGGAGACGAGACGAAAAATGTTCGTAGAGTTCTTCCTTGTTCTTTTGTATTGTTCATGCTGTAATTTTTATAATAATTGCATAACTGCATGTTTTGTAGATGACTGGAATTTGTAATGTTCATTCATGATTGTAATTTGGAATGTTCTTATTTTCGCTGCTCATGGAAATCTCGAATTCGATTTTCTTCAAGGGTTTCAGTCTACTTACATGGATGACAGGATGAATCTCCATCCACGATGGTAACTGCACCCGATAAGAGGTTTTCCCAACCCTTTCGATGCCTTCCACCAGTCCTCTAAAGCTGCTCACGAGGCGATGGTCTCTTTGCCCTCAACTTCGAAACTATCCCAGGCACAAATTTACTCGAACCCAGTCTCCTGGTAGGAACTCTCGGTGTCTGGGCTTCCTTCCTCTCATTCTCCTCCTTTTTGGAGTCAGGGACTTATGTAAACTGTCTGGCTCAACAACACGACATTGTTCCAAGACACGCAGAATATCTTAGGGGTTCTTCTCTTTCTCGGTTTCGACTAACTCATAGGTAAGGTCCTTCTCTAACTGGAAGGCCGAGATCATCCTTATCCCCTTCTATCATCTGATCTCAGCATGCATAACGGTGGGCATAGACCGGTGATCACTAAACACTTGGTGAGAGGTATCCGGTATTACCTTGTGCTCAAGCAAGAACTCCATTCCCAACACCACATCAAAGTCATCCCTCTTGACAATCACAAAATCAGCAGGGCCACTCCAGTCCCCCAGTTTTATGACTGTCCTCTTTGCCATTTCTGTAATCGGCGAGGCCTCAGAGTTCACTGCTTTCATTTCACCTGCGCCTCTTTCCCAATGGAGATTCAACCGTCTGGTTTCTATTTCGGATATAAAATTATGAGTGGCCCCCGAATCGACCATGGTACTTTTGGCCGATCTTTGGTTGATCCAAGCATCAACATACATTAGCCTACCTCCGTGGGATCCCTTTTCTTCTCCTACATCTTTTTGGAGGACGGCTAAATATCTCAGGGCCCCAACCCGTGGGGTTCTAGCTAAATATCTCAGGGCCCCAACCCGTGGGGTTCTATCTTCTTCTGCTTACACATTCTCGTCTTCTACCTGAACAACTTTGCCTTTCTAGTCTGAAGCTAATGAGGCTTGGAAAGCATTAAAGACTACTTGTTCCGAACATTCACTCGCCTTGTGCAGTCCCTTGTATATATAATAGGATAAGGGCTGATAAAAATTCTTCTGATTCTGCCCCCGTCACGTATTTCCAGTCATCTGCTGAAGGGGTCTACTATCTCCACTGTTGTCTTTATCTTCCCCACTGTTTCTCAATGGGCTCGAACCGTTGCTCTTTCTCTCCTTATTAGGGGATCTCGAGTGTTGCCTTATCTCTTGAGATTCATCAATCAAGTCAAATAACCGTTCGGTCGCTGCGTAAGCGGCTAGAAGATCCTGCATTCTCTGCTTATACAGTTTTGTTTTTGCCCATGGCTTTAGGCCTTCAATAAAACAAAAAACTTTATATTTTTCGGACATATCTCTTATGTCCAACATCAATCCGGCAAATTGTTTCACGTAGTCCCTAATAGTATCAGTATGTTTCAATTCATGTAGCTTGCGTCTTGCCAAAATCTCAACATTTTTTGGGAAGAACTGAGAACGCAACTCTTGTTTCAGTCTCTCCTATGTGTCAATGGTACACCATCCTTCTTGGACATCCATGAAACGGGACCTCCACCATAACTTGGCATCCTCTGTTAGGTGCATCGTCACTAGGGTGATCTTCGACTCTTTAGTCGCTGTGTTCGTAGCCCTGAAGTACTGTTCCATGTCAAAGATAAAATTTTCTAGCGCCTTTGCATCGCGAGCCCCACAAAAGGGCTTAGGCTTGGGTACTTTTACCTTGTTGAATGGGGTTGCACCCCCGACAGAGGCTTGATTTCCCACCGCTCTCATGGTGAGGTTAATTCTTGCACTAACGTCTGCAATCTCTGCCTGGATGACATCGATGATGGCTTAAAAGTCCTTGGAAATTTTAGTCACCATCTAAATGATAGCTCTCTGTGAGTTGTCTAGTTCTTTGACACGCTCTTCTATCGGGGCAACTGAGCTCGATGAACCATCCCCATGCTCAAGAGGCTCACCCATCGTAGTTTTTGCCTCTAGGGTCTCAACCCTTGTCAACAATTCTCTGACGAGCATCCCGTCAAAGCGGCCAGCCATCGTATCAATTTCATCGGCCTTGTCAACGACTTTGTGTAACCAAGTCTGTAGGAACCGAACCTGATCAGGAACTTCTATTAAATAGAGTATTTACTCTTCAATCTCAACCAATCGGTCAACATGGGACTTGCACAACTGTTTCGTGGCAGCATGATCACAACTTCTCAACTTTACGAGCCGACTTGGCTCTGATATCAATTGTCACAATCGCACTTTCTGAAGCTTCCCTTTAACGATTGTGCGACACTTGTTCTCGCTCACGAACAAGTCAGCCAATTCGAATACGAAACGTCAACGGCACACTGAGTACCTCTCGCAACCTCCACCCCCATTTTAGAGAACACGGGTTTGGATAAAAGGTTTTTGCAAACAGTTTGATTGTAAGAATAGAGAAGAGAAAGATTATAGTAGGCTAGAAAGCTATAAGCAACAACAACAACTTTATAACATACTACTTCGGGTATGGGGAAGTGATGGTTAGTCTTATCCTCATATAGTGCATTCTGAACAAAAACGCATCCGCTACCCTTGCATATGGAAATGGGCGAGTGGTCATTCACTAAGACAAGTACATATAAACCTAACTACCTAGCAAAAGAAAATACATAGGATGAAAGCATAGTAAAAAGAGGTGGAGACGGTCATGCGGCCATGGGCAACACGCCTTGGACAAGCATGACCATGAAAAATTACATGGACTCAATTGGTAAAGAAGTTATGGAGATCCCTTCATCCTTACAACTGCTTACCTCTATTAATTGGTTCCCTCCTACGATGAAACTCTTAGAAGCTAAATTCTGATGATGTGTGGAGTCTTGGCAGAGAATAGTCAATTTGGGTTGGGTGCTTTGGGATCATTTGGGTCATATGATATATGGTAGAAGTTAAGCTCCCTCCCTTCTCTCTGTTAATTAAATTGCAAACTTTTCAATCTAGTCCCTTTATCTACTCGAAAATGTGCGTCATTATCACACTCCAAGGATCAAATAAATTTGTAACTCCGACCTAGCAAACTACACTAATTACGTAGCATAGAAGGCAAGACCAAGATCGTCCACAGAGAGTCTGTTATAATTAACCTAATCTTTGAATCCAATCGGTAATCAATTGGGGGGGAGAGGGGTTGTATTGTAAAATTGTTGCAAGAATGTAAAAATGAGAAATGCAAAATGTAGAATTAAAAATGAAAATGACTCAAATTTTAAAAGAATCTAGCCAAGGTATAGGTGTCCTTTTATCATTCTTGGTTGTTTATTGGCCTTAAACAAGTAAATTTGCTGAATTAATAACTTGGTCCATGCAACCTAAAAGCCTAGAGATGCATACCCTAATTTCATGATTAACAATTCAATCAATTCTAAATGCACAATTAATTGGGTTCGATGGTGTCCAAATTAATCAAGCACTTGTATTACGAAAGAAAAATTAGTTAAGATGAATTAATAGTTCCAAAAGTCTAGGTTATTAATTCATTGGTTCTTGAATTTAACTATCATGGAATATTATGAAAAGTATTAATCTAATTAACCTAAATCATACACAAGCGTGCTTAGTTCTTGCTTTTTGAAATTAAACTCATAGACATGTTCAAAATCTAGCATTCAAAGAGTTAAAGAGAGTTGGCCAAAAACCCTAAAATTAAATGCATAGAAATTTATTCATCATTCAAGAACAAAATTACAACAAGCAAATCATCAAGAAATCAGAAATTACATTAAAAATTACAACATCGTGCCCAAGAAATATTAAAATTCAAACCTAACCTAGACTAAAATTACTTACCTTCAACCTTGCATCTCTTCAAGATTCATCAAGGAATGGCAAGGATGGATTTGTAAGAAAAGAGAGAAAGAAAAGTGTAGAAGTCTGAAAAGTTGAGAGAAAATCGAGTTAAAAATGAATCTCCCGTGCAAAAGGTCTGAAAAATCCTTTTATAATCGAGGTAGAGCGTAACATAGAGTAATAATATTGAAGGTTACGTTGGGATAAAAATTAGACTGAGCAGATGCGAGCGTGCGAAATTTTTGGTTTTTCATAAATTTTCGTAGCGTAATTACACTGCCTTGTTTTGCTAGCTTCTACCTTCAAGCGTAAGGCTAGTGTAAATATCCTACTGATCAGTGGCAATTTCGTAATTTTTCTAACTTTTTGATATTTGGTGCAACAAAGCTCCAAATTAACTATTTTTTTATCCGTTCTTTGCTCAAATTGTCTTTTCTACCCTTTGAACTATTATTATTTACAAAATACAAAATAATGCATAAAAATACATGAACAAGAAAAGATTAAACCGAAAATCATAGCACTTTTATGGTGTTATCATCGCTCTAGCGTGAATTCAATTTACACTATGATTTTAGGTTCATCCTTATAATTTTATTAAGTTTTCACTAATTCTTTCTATCTTGTTGAATCTTTACTACCAATTTGAGTATAACTCTATTGGTAAACATAGATCTTCAGACAAAATATTTGTACTCACTTCACATTTGTTGTACTTAAAAACTAAATAAATAAATAAACTATTACCATATTGATTATATTACCTATTTTATATTTACCTAACAAATAGGTCATTTGTGTATTTCATTTGGTTAATTGTGTTTTTATTTAGTACGACGAATGTGAGGTATCGAGATTTTAGCCTCAAACTTTAAAATGAGTACATGTCCATTACTATTGAGTTAAAGATTAGATTGTCATTCGATTAATTGTGTTAGTGGATTATTTTGTAGTTACTTTGAGAAAAAAAGAGAATATAGAAACTAAAACTAAATTATACTATTCAATTCCAAACTCTAAACTATAAGTACTAAATTTTAAATTGTTGGGGGACAATAGTATATATAGAATTGAATACAGTTGCATTATTGGAAACAATACACACAATGAATAATATTCAAACTCAATTGAAAATCAGATGGTATAACAAGGCTTAGATATGAAAATAATCAAAGATATGAAAAAACCTCAAAATCTTTGGAGACTTCACAACGTAGTCGAGGCACACATCTGATACACATTGTCCTGAAGACAATTATTCACTCTGCACGGGCTGCAAACAGACTATACTGATCGTCTCGACATGATATAACGACTAACTCCAGTAGAACTTCAACCTCGAACTACTCGGATCTGGAAAAACTCTTGAATACTTGCTATTAACTCAACTCAAGAACAAAAGAAAGAAAGAAAGAAGAGAACTCTTCACTTTGGAATGGGATGCTTCAAGAAGAACCAAGATGTTATTTATAGGCTAGCAACTTAGTAACTCTCCAAAATACAAAATAAAATTAAATAAATATAAAAATAGAATTTACTCCCAATTGATTTACTTTCAGGAGATAAATCAACCAATACCTAAGTATTATTCTGTAAAATGGATTCTAACTTACTAGTGATAGGTTCCTTCTAATAAGATGTATCAGGAGATGATACAACTTCTTGAAAAGTCTAAAACTCATCTTCTATCATATAAGTTATGAAATCAGGTCCAAAAGAAGTAGTTTTCTTAGATCTTTTCCTTCTTCTAGGTTCAAACTCAGTTTTCTGATCGTCGTGACCTTTCGAAGAGCTAGCCTCATTAATTCTTTTGGCACCAATAATTTTGTGTCTTTCTTCCTTTAAAGGAAATATATCCTCAAAGAATTCAGCTTCAATAGATTCCATTATGGTATTATTATTAATATAATATTTTTCTTATTTAATTACCATGAATCTATAAGCAGCACCAATGCATTACATAACCTATAAAGACACAATCAATTGTCTTAGGTCCAAGTTTGGTCCTTTTTGGTAAAGGGACTTGTATCCTTGCCAAACATCCTCACACTTTCAGCATTTTATATAAGGGTACTTTCCATTCCACACTTCGTAAGGTGACTTATTAGTCTTCTTATGTGGAATTCTATTTAATATGAAATTTGTTGTTAGAAAAACTTCCCCCCACAAATTATAAGGTAAACCTGAAGTATTTAACATGCAATTAATCTTATCATTTAAAGTTCGGCTCTTTCTTTTAGCTACACCATTTTGTTTTGGTGTATAAGGTTCTGTAGTTTGATGAATTTTATTATTAACTTCACAGAATTCATAAAGTGATGATGATTCATATTCACCATCTCTATCTGATCTAAGCACATTTACTTTCTTCTCAAGTTGATTTCCAACTTCTATCTTATATATTTTAAAAACATCAAAGGTTACATCTTTACTATGTAATAAATATATATAGCAATATTTATTACTATCATCAATGAATATGATAAAGTATCTCTTACCACCTCGTACGAGAGTACTTTTCATGTCACATACATCACTGTGGATTAAATCAAGTAACTCATTACTTCTTTCCACAAATGAAAATAACTTTCTAGTAAACTTTGATTCAACACAAACTTCATATTTGTGTCTATTATCAATGTTAAAATTCGACAATAGACCTAAGCTTACCATTCTATTCAAAGAATGATAATTGACATGTGCCGATCTAGAATGTCATACATCACATGACTCAATAATATAAGCAGACGAGTTGATATTATTATTATTCTTTGGCATTTGTGCCAGTACATTCAATTTGAACATACCATCACTCAGATAGCCTTTTTCCACATATATACCCCCTTTGTCAGAATAAATTTATCTGACTCAAATACAACCTTGAACTCATTTTTATTAAGTAAAGTTTCTAACACTAGATTCTTCAAATCACTGGCACATGCCACACATCATTGGCGGTAAGTATCTTTCCAGAAGTCCATTTCAGTAGGTGATGCGTGTTTAATGCGATGAAATAATGGTGTAGAATGCGATGGTGGAATATGCATTGTGCATGCAAGTTTTCTCAGCAAGATCCAAGTATAAATCCTACTGAGTTGCCTGGTAAGCCTAGGGTCGAACACAGGGACTAAGGAAACAGTATCCGATGGTAATTTTCGATTACTTTGCGGTAACAAATAAAACAATGCGTTGGTTGGTGTGTTGTTTGAAGTATAAAGTTTATGCGGCGGAGTTGAGAAAAGAGTTAATAATACGAAAGATGCGATGAGTATGCGGAGGAACGGGTTGAGAAGGGATTTAGCTACCACTTCCTAAGAATGTGTTCATGTTATGCGATCATGCTACATACATACAACAAGAAGTCATCTCTCAATGCAAATGCTATGGCTTCTAATTTTAGAACGCATGCGATGTATGCAATGATGTCTATAGAACCTACGTTTAAGCCTCTATTCTTGTCTATGCGATGATGAATGAAACACACATACACAAGGCGACCGCATACTACCATAACCTATCTCTAGGGTACATGTGATGCATGTTGGCAAACATAACTTATCTCTAAGTCTCTATCTCTTGCTTATGCAGATCTAATCTTACTTTCTCAAGTCTAGATTCTAACCTAGCTCTCTCAAGTCTTAGGTTCTTTCTTTAGACTCTCTCTCGAGTAGCTCTAAAGAGGTGATGGATGCAACATAAGACAAGATGATCGCATGCAATGAAAATCCTAGGTCATGTTAGCTAAGTACTTCTCAACCCATTCGAAAGTTTAGTTACTCATGCGTATTGTAAAGAGAGTGAACAAATGTAGAAATACAAGTTCCATTCTATATATGAAATCAAAATACAAAATGACAATGTGAAATAAAGATAAAGAGCCTGGTAGCAATTTCTTGCTTCCTAAGGCTTTTACACTGTTCTTCTCTACTCTACTCAAAAGATATTCTTGCTCTCGCAAAAGGGCCCTCTCTCTGCTTTCCACACTCCTTGGCACTCTCTCGAACTAACCAGGATGATCTTTCGGCGTCTTTTCCCTTCTCTCGCTTCCGCCTTCTAAGTATATAAAAAAACAAAGAACATAGGCTATCTATCTTCTATATGGTGAATTTTTCGAACTAAGCGGAACTTAACTGAGCAAACTTCGCAGAACTCCTTCAATGAAGGTGGCCTTCGGTATTTATAGAGCTTCAGGGTGAAGAGCTTTTTCTCTCAATTGATTGCACTGATGGGATATCATTAATTCTCTGTCTGATGCGCCGAATAATTGTCACCGAAAAATTGAGTGTACTTGCTACAGTGTGTCGTTAACGGCTTGTCAACTTAATTTGGAATCGACCATCATCAGCTTTCTATCCCATCGTAATTTATTAAGCTTTCACTTAATGCGCCAACTCTATGCGGCCACCTTCTTGAGCAGCTTTTTGTGAACGCATATGATCGCATAGCCTTGCGGTCGCAATCTCTTGATGCGCTCGTATGTTAATTTCCTTGGACTGCAATTCCGCTTTGTGCCAGTGCATTTTCTGCACAAAATATATAAGTTAGTTGTTTTTAATGCGATGGACGCATGCGATCGCAATGTTATAAACTTAATGCTTTTGGACGCAATTTTATATATTTTTACCGTCGTAATCCTTCATTGTTTTATAACTTTGCGCTGTAATAACGTGCATTTCTATCCTTTATCAGTAGGATCTTCCTTTTTCCTTCCACAGAGGCGGTTGAAGCATTTCCTATGTACAGGTTATCGTTGTCATTTAGCTTCTCATATGTAATAAAAAACGACTTATCCTTACAAATGTGCCTAGTAGTACCAGTATTAATCCATCAACCTTTGGTGTCTGAAGTCTTATTTTACCTCATAAATGACAGTAACCAGATCATCATTTTCCACGACGTTGGCTTGATTGTTGGAATTTTGTCTCTTCTGTGTCTGCACATTGCAGCAGTATGGTCATTCTTACCACAAACCCAACAATTTCCTCGAATGCGCTTGCTAGGATCATTCTTTTGCTTTTAATGCTTCTTGAAATTTTGGTTCTTAGGTTTATGCTTTGAAGCTTCAACATTGTGAGTCTTAGCTTCAACTTCCAGTGGAGTTCTATCTCCCTTTTTGTTATCCTCTTCTATGTGGAGTTTCACTGCAAGGTTCTTCATGAATAACTCCTTTCGCTTGTGCTTGAGATAACATTTGAAATTCTTCTAGGAAGGAGATAGCTTCTCAATCATAGCAGCAACTTAGAATGACTCACTAATTTCCAATCCTTCACTTTGCAAATCATTGATGATAATTTGCATTTCTTCCATTTGATTGACTAGAACTTGGTATCAATCATTTTGTAATCTAAGAATTTTTCCATTAGGAATTGCTTAGCACCAGCATCTTCCAACTTGTACTTATTGTCTAATGCCTCCCACAATAATTTTGATGTATTGTAGGCATTGTAATAGACATTATACAAAGTGTCCTTAAGACCACTAAGTATATAATTATGACATAGGAAGCCTGAATGCGTCCATACTTGCTTCACAGCTTCCGTTTCAGGAGTTACAACTTTTGTGGGGTAATTGGGCAATCTTCTTTCAAAATATGAGCAAGATTCAACGTGGTGAGGTAGAAGATCATCTTCTGCTGTCATCTCTTAAAGTTGTCTCCCTTGTGCTTCTTTGGTTTTTCAGCATTAGGTTTAATAATGGACGATCCCATCATGGCAAAAGTAGCAACATTGGTGGAGGAGTTTGCAGTCATCAGTTCAGATATACCAATTGTCTTCAGATTGTTGGGGGGAAATGGTATATAGAATTGAATACATTAGCAAATTGATTACTCCTCAATTATTAGAAACAATACACTCAATGTATAATATTCAAACTAAAACGAAAGCCAGATAATGTAACAAGACTTAGATATGAAAATGATCAAAGACTTAAAAGAACCTCAAAACCTTTGGAGACTTCACAACATAATCGAGGTATGCTTCTGGTAAGCGTTGTCCTGAAGACAATTATTCGCTCTGCACAAGCTGCAAGTAGACTACAACGATCGTTATACAATGACTAACTCTAGTAAAATTGCAACCTCGAACTACTCAAATTTGGCAGAACTCTTGGATACGTGTTATCAACTCAACTCAAGAACAAAGTAAAGAAAGAAAGAAGAGAACTTTTCATTTTGGAATGGGATGTTTCAGATGAAGAACCAAGTTGCTATTTGTAGGCTATCAACTTAGTAACTCTCCAAAATACAAAATAAAATCAAATAAATATAAAAATTTAAACATTTGTCAATTTTAACTCAATTGAGTTGTTATTTGATAAAAAACAAACATAACTCATTCAAATTAAAGAAACTACAAATATAACTTTCATACATGTTAAATTTGTACATGAAATATCATTTTACTGTGAAGTTTCAATCCAATTTGAAAGTGTCTAAAAAATGAATTTAACCTACCCATTTAAATCCAATTTTATGTTTCAATATTCAATTGTTTCACTTTCTTTCACTATATATATATATATCCAACATAAATTAATCTCAAAACATAAGACTAATTTAACACACGTACATATTAACAAAATTGGGGGTTTTATTTTAGTTCAAACAATCTAAGTGGAAAACATCTAGTCTCTTGATTGATAGTATATAGCTTAATCAGTTAAAATTGTTACAAAATATATAGGTTTCTTCAAAATAGAAATTTGGTTCCTATGGTTTGAAGAAGGTTAAAATTTAGTCCCTATAATTATGAAATTAAAATATTAGTCCCCATAGTTTGATAAAAGCTCATAAATAGTCTCTATTATCTGATAAAATTTTCGTAAATAGTCTTTACTGTAGAGACTGTTTATAAGAATTGTATCAAATCATATGGACTAAATTCTAATTATTATTTACCATTTAATCTAGTTGTTTCCAAAGTAATTCAAAACATAGTTTTTTTAAATAATTCAAAACAATAGTCTCAGATAAATAATTAGTACGTGAGATACGTGTATGGTTAATGACACGCACGTGAAGCACGTGTAGAAAAGCTAACAGCCAAAAATTTCAGTGCTAGTAGTTTCTACCAAACCAAATAAAAAATGCTCAAAATTTACTGTTACCTATTTTTTTTTCTCAAAACTTTGGCCTGAATTGTTTTCATATACTAATATGGCTTCCTTTCCACAAATATATATATATAGTCAAGGTTTGAAATATCGACGTAGATGAAAATATGAAGTCCCGATTTTATGGAAATATCGACGTCCGATAGAAATTTTGGAAATCTTTTTTTAAAATTGATTGAAATTATTATATTTAATTAATGAAACATTGATTATGGTTTATTTAGACTATAATTCACCATATTTAATCATCATTTCTATAAAATAAGACGACATTTAGATATATAATGTAAATATCTATATAAATGTCTATTCGAGAATAGAAGTTTAAAAAAAATGGAAAAATAATTACAAAATAATATAAAGTGTAGGAATATTTATAAGTGAAATGATGTTAAAATTTAAATAAAAAAGTTGAATGAAGTTAATAATAAATATAGATTCTTTTTGTGGTTTTTTTTAAAATTCAATTTCTTTGGAAAAAAAAATATTTAGATTGAGATAAAGTTGAAAATTGAGAAAATATAGAAATTAAAAGAAATAGTATGCTAACAAAGTTTCATCTTTCATAAAAAAAAAAATTAATCTTCGTGTGAAATTATATAATTACATATAATCAGAACCATAAAATTGAAAAAAAAAAAAAAAAAACTGAACTAGACTAATATAAGAACTTTGGGGGGGAAAAAAATAAAGGCTTTTGTCAAAAACCGCCATATTGAAGTCATTTTTGTTTACTTGAATAAATTCTTCAACAACTTGGTATCCTTACGTAAATTAATTGGACTTCAACTCCTTTAGAGTAATTTTTAATTAGTTTATTCTTATATAATTTAGACTTATTTGATAATTATTTTATTTTTTTTTTTTTTTTTGAAAGTAGTGTTTGTTTTATATAATTTTTTAATCATGTTTTCCAAATTTACTATGTTAAAATTTGAATTTTGAATCAAATTCCAAAAACCAAATAAAATTTTTCCTCTAAAACGTAGACAACAAAAATTATAAATTAATGGATTGGAGTGATATTTATAACTTAATTTTAAAAACATGGCTACCAAATGAAATTTTAGTAAATAAAACATCAATTACTATTTTAAAGTCATGATTGAATTCTCTACCAACAATTTTTGAATTAAAAAGGTAGAAAATGATATAGTATATTCCATCAAATTAACACTTAAACGGGTATGAATGATGAAATTGGATGCCTAAGGTTTCATTTGTCAACCATTTCGTTTTTTATTTTTAAAAATTAAGTATATTTTCTTTCAATTTCTTATCATGGTTTTGGTTTTCATCTTTTTTAGTAAAAGAGTTTAATTCAAAAAACAAAACTTTTTTTATTTTCAAAATTCGACTTAATATTTTAAAATATTTAGTAGAAAGTAGATAACAAAATAAGAAATTTAAAAGGTGGAATAGACTTAATTTTCAAAAAAAGTAAAAACAAATAATCAAATAAATACCAAATGGTGCTTAAATAGGATAAGATATATAAAAATCATTGCACAAATCTATTATTTTCTAATAGGTGATTAACCTCAATAATTTCGTGAATGAATTTTAAAAAATGTTGAATAGGTCAAGAACCTATCATACACAAAATTTAAAATCATAAAAAATTTATTAGATAAAAAATTGAAAGTTGAAAGACTTGTTGAATACTTTTTAAAGTTTTAGAATTTATTAGACATAAGTATAAAGACAGTTTTTTATACATATAAGGTGCTGCAATTCATTTCTTAATCAATTAATTATTTTGTACAAATAGAATGAACAGATTTATATATCTAACATTGAAAGAAAAAATGGATGCCAATTAAGGGTGTACATGGGTTGGATTGGGTTGGGTTGAAGTTTTTTTTTAACCAATCTGAAAATTTGGGTTGGTAACCAAAAGACCCAAATAAAGTCTCTAATCCAACCCAACTTTTAGAATTCGAGTTAGTTTTAGAATTCAAGTTAGATTGGGTTGGATTGTCGGGTTTTAACGTCTTTTTTCTTATTAATTTAAAATATATAAAATCCAAATGTTAAATACCAAATATATATGGTATTTATTACAAACTTTAAACAAAGGCAAACATCATATCAATTTTAAAAGAAAAATATTAAAAATTCACAAATTCATCAATCCAAAGTAGTCAAACTTTAAACAAAGAGAAATATTTATAATCTTTTTTTAAAAAATTATATATGTAATTCAGGTCGGGTTGGATCAACCATAATTTTTTTAATTAACCTAAGATCCAACCCAACCCAACAAAAATAGAAAAAATTCAACCAAATCCAATCTAAATCCAATCCAAGAATAAAACTAATCCAACCTAATCATTATAATTTAGGTCGGATAGTTCGAGTTGTTCGGAATGTCGGGTTTTTTTAACCCTCCTAATGCCAATTATCGTTGAATAGACTCACTTTATCAATTCCATTTCTTACTTCTTAATTTATATCTTGGTTATTTTAGTAAATTTCAAAAAAAAAAAAAAAACAATTGGTAAACGAGTTATATATTATATATATATTTTTTTGGAAGTTTAAAGAAACTTTGACAAACACAATAAATAATTGAAAAACTGAAACCACATTGTTTTCCATTTAATTGCATAGTCCACGTTTTGGGATTAGACCATTCAATGAATCAAAACAATAATTTAATGAATAAAATAGCATTTAATGATGATGAATTTCTATCTACCAACCACTTCCTTATTCGTTGCATTTATTTAATTTTGTAACCGTCTACTTATGTAATCTTAATTTATATGTAGCATTCATAAAATGTATTTTTTTTAATATTGAGTTGGTAGCTAGAGTTTATTTATTTATTTATTTTTCAAATACAACAATTTAGAATTAAGAAAATAGTCGTTGTTCACACGAGGCTTCCAAAAAAACATGTTTCGTGAAGTTGAACTTGAGTTGGTGTTGATATTGAAGTTGATTTGATGCGATGTGGTTCGATCTCTAATACTTGATCCTCTGATTCTCTCTCAGTTGGGTGAATGTGTTTGACTTGAAGACGAAAAACACCGAACGTTCTTGAAGTAGAAGTCTTGGAAGAGTCTTCTCTTGAAGTAGAAGTCTTGGAAGAATCTTCTCTTGAAGTAGAAGTCTTGAAAGAATCTTCTTTGTGTCTTCAAGGGTTTTATGTCTTCTAGGAGTGGAGTCTTGGAAGTCTTGGAAGAATCCTCTTTGTGTCTTCAAAGAACTTCAATCTTCAGAATGCTTGCATCTTCAAAGGACTTCGGTCAAGTCTTCAGGTGTGATCAGCTTCAAGAGTCAAGGAGTCTTCTGGTTATAGAGAATTCCTATAAACTCTCTAGAGTATAGAATTGCTAACCTCTCCAAATGAGGAGAACTTATCTATTTATAAAGTTCACAAGTGGCTTGGGCTTGGTTGATCGGCCTAGCCTTTGGGCCCAATTAGTTGGACTTGAGCTTGGTTGGTCCCTGGGTTGGCCTTGGGCTGAATTAATCGGATTTAGTCCTGAGTCAAATTCAGCCTATTTTTGGACCTAATTGGACTTTGACCCAAATAATAATATCAAATTAGGTCAAATTAATCTTATATGATTCAACGGTCATATAAAACCACGTAGCGTCATCGAAATTTGTTTCAACTTCAATTCAGGACATATATCAACTCCTAATTGAGCCCAGATTTAATGATTTGGAATTTCATCATTAATTTAGTAAATGACGTGGCAATTTGTGATTGGTCTAAAATTTATCATTCAACAAATGTCTCTTTCAAGATTTATGCGCATATATAGTGGATGAATCTCGAAAAATATAAAGTAGGAATCAAAATCCAAATATATTTGTTCTTGAATTTGATCTCAATTGATGTGTCAGTCAAATTGTGAATTGAGTACATAAGTTTAAGTTGAATTTAAGATAAAATTTGGAATATCGCCAAATTTACTAAAAATTTTGAGCTTTGTTCCAATTTAATTAGATTTGGATTTAAGATAAAATTTGGGATATGCAAAAATTTGAATAATAGATATTTTTTTTCTTATCTGCTCAATAGGATACTTGAATTTGGAATATAACCAAATTTTAATTTGAGATGAATTTTAGATATTTCCCACACCTTGATTTAGAACCTACGTTTAGATGAATTTGATAAAAAATTTGGAAGATGCCCATTTTAATTTGAGATTTTATCCTTAATAATTTGGCTAAAAATCTGGTGATTTAGATTTGGGATAAAATTTGGAATATGCCCAAATTTTAATTTGAGATTTTATCCCTAATAATTTGGCTTGAGCATAAAAGTCTCATAATTTAGATTTTGGATCAAATTTGGAATATGCCCAAATTTTAATTTGAGATTTTATCCCTATAATTTGGCTTGAGCATAAAAGTCTCATAATTTAGATTTTGGATCAAAATGGAATATGCCCAATTTTAATTTGAGATTTTATCCTGGATAAAAGTCTCATAATTTAGATTTGGATAAAATCTGAAATATGCCCAAATTTTAATTTGATATTTATTTGCAATTAACGATTTTGATTTTGAATAAATTTTGGAATATTGTCAGATTTTAATTTATGATTTTATCCACAATTTAAATTTGAATTTGATTAAAAATTAGAATATGTCCAAATCTTAATTAAAATAAATTTGAGGACAAAATCTAATAAGATTAAATTAAATAGGAAATTTGTTTAATTTAATTTGAAATTAGGATAGAATCAAATTAGGAAATCTGATAAAAAAATCTAATATTTCAAATCTTTTATTTGATTTGGATTTCCTAATTTGTTATGGAACTTAGGGAACCTATATAAATAAGACCCCAAACCCCTCAATTATCTTCATCCCCTCTTCTTCTAATCTTTCCTTTCTCTCCTCTTCCTCTTCTTCTTTTGTACAACCGCTTCTGTTCATGCTCGATAAGGTCTACCACTACCTTGTAGCACCGTTCGCATATCCTGAACGTCATGGGAGGGGCCCTGCAAGGCTTACAACTCTCCTATGTTTTCACCCTAGGGAGGATCCAGATAAGGTCTACCTTGTTATATTACTCTTGATCAAAATTTGAAGATAACGGAAATATGCCATTGAGTATTGAGGATGAAACGGATATGCCATCAAACTTTGAAGATGAGAAGAATATGCCATCAAGCTTTTGAGTGGAGTCAGATTGGCTAGAGTCGATCTCGCGTACAAGGTAGAGCCGGACGGACCAGAGTTGTCCTCTCATATGAAGTGGAGCCGGATGGACCAGAGTTGTCCTTGCATATGAGGTAGAGCTTGGCAAACCAAACTTGATCTCGCATATGAGGTGGAACCACACCCACATTTAGGAATCGAAGCTACACCAATTTTGGAGAAGGGGTGAAGTTGTACCTATTGGCTTTTTGGTCCTTAATCTCAAATTAATTAATTAATTAATGTTTTGATGATAACAAACTCAATTTTTTTACTTAAAGTCTTGTGTTTTAATATGTCCATAACACAGAGCTCGGAACAACGATTCCAACATCCACTAAGCAGAAGGTAAGTGTGTAGATATAAAAACTTATAAAGGTATGATTGGATCTTTACTTTATTTAACCGCTAGTAGACCCGATATTATATTTAGTGTATGTCTTTGTGCTAGATTTCAATCTTGTCCTAAGAAATCACATTTATATGCCGTTAAAAGAATTTTTAAATATTTGCTTGGTATTATTGATTTAAGCATATGGTATCCTAGAAATATTAAATTTAATTTGGTAGGATATTCCGATGCGGATTTTGCGGGTAGTTTACTTGACCGTAAGAGTACTAGTGGGACTTGTCAATTTCTTGGTAGTTTCTTAGTTTCTTGGTTTAGTAAAAAACAAAATTTGGTTGCCTTATCCACTACCAAAGTGGTATATTGCAGTTTCTTAATTATTGTTTTTGATGATTCCAAATGGGGAAAAGTTTAAGAAAAATATGCTATAAATTTGTTATGATTTTAATTGTATTAATTAGGGGGATAATTTATTTTTTTGAGTGAATTTCAAGAATGATCTTTATGGTGATATGTTGAATTTTATTATGTGCTGCATATTGTTTACATGTATTTCAAGTCATTTCTTGAATGGTTTGTCATCATCAAAAATGGGGAGATTGTTGGCTTTTTGGCCCTTAATCTCAAATTAATTAATTTTAATTAATTAATTAATCAATATTTTGATGATAACAAACTCAATTTTTTACTTAAAATCTTAGTGTTTTAATATGTCCACAGTGTAGAGCTTGAAACAACGATTCCAACTCCTCTTGAATTATGACCGAAACAAGTCTATAGAGAAAATACCGTGGTGGATGACGTGGCATAACCAACCGTGGTGGATGACGTGGCATAACCAGACCATTTGCATATAGACATGTGGCAGCATATTGGTTGAATAGTGGATCATTTAGAGATTAACATATGATGAACTTTTGATTTTTGAATTGATTTAAAATAAAATAAAAATTGAAATTTAAAAGAAATTTAAAAGGAAAATAAATTTAATATTATTTTATGTTTATGTCTAACGGCTAGTTTTTTACACATGGTATGTTTTTTTTTAAATTTTTGGATTGACTTTAAAGAGAATGAATTTAAAAAGAAAGTGAATTAAAAGGAAAATGAATTTAATATTAGTTTATGTTTATGTCTAACGACTAGTTTTTGACACATGGTATATTTTTTTTTTTTTTGGATTAATTTTAAAAAGAAAATGAATTTCAAAAGAAAAGGAATTTAATATTATATTTTGTTTGTATCTAACGACTAGTTTAGTTTAAAATCTCCACCATTTATTTTTCTTTTCCAAAATCCAATGATCCAAATTAATTGTGGTTTCCAAAAAATTTTCCATTTCTATATAAACCATCTTCCTCTTCAAATTTTAAACTAACAAATTTTACATTTCATAATCCTCCAAAACTCAAAAGTTCCATTGTTGTTCTCTCTAAGTTCCCAATTTTTTTTCTTTTCATTTTATTCTTGAGAGAGTATTATTGTATTGTGAGGATAAACTTGTTGAGTGCTTAAACTTATAAATCCACACTAGTGAGAGTTGTATTGTGTTCTTAAAAAATTCCAATATTTGTAATGGTTTGATCCTAAACCGTGGAAAGGATCGAGTTTGCTCTTGAACCCGTAAAAGGACGGTTGGGCTCTAATCCGTGGAAAGAGTCGGAAAGATTTTATTCAAATTCCCAAGAGGCCCTTGGGGAGTGTGGAATAGGTCGAGTTTGACCGAACCACTATAAAAATTACAGTGTCTTCTTCTCTAACTCTTTACTTTTTATTTTTGCAATTAATTTAAACAATTTATTATATATTTTAGTTTGTTCTTATTTATTTGCTAAAATTTGATAGAATTAAATTATCACATTTTTTATCATCTTATTTGTTGCATAAATTGAATTTTTCTTATTATTTATAAAAAGTGTATTAATTGGGTTAATTGGGTTGATTTAGAAAAAAAAAAGTTTAATTAAACCCTATTCACCCCCTCTAGGGTTGCCATATTGATCCAACAGGATCCAACAGTACCAACATTTTGGAGAGGAAACGAAACTGCATCATAATTTTTGAGATGAAGCGAAGTCGTGCCATCAGTTTGGAGATAAAGCGAAGCCACGCCACAACTTTGGAGATGAGGCGAACCACACCAGACTTTTAGAGATAAAGCGAAACTGCGCCAACATTTTGAAGATGAAGCGAAGTTGCGCCATCAATTTGGAGATGAAGCGAAGCCACGCCATGACTTTGAAGATGAAGCAAAACCACACCACAATTTAGAGATGAAGCGAAGTTGCGTCATGATTTTGTAGACTGACTCATTGAATATGGAGTCGAGCCATGCACACCGACCATGAACTTAAAGATGAAGTGGAGCCATGCACATCGACCTTGAACTTGAAGTCGGAGCAGAGCCATGCACACTGACCTTGAACTTGAAGATGGAGTGGAGCCATGCACACCAATCTTAAACTTGAAGATGGAAGCAAAGCCATGCACACCGATCTTGAGCTTAAAGATGGAGCGGAGCTATGCACATCGCTTGAACTTGAAGACGGAACGGAGCCATGCACACCAATCTTAAATTTGAAGATGGAAGTAGAGCCATGCACAACGATCTTGAACTTGAAGATGGAAGTGGGGCCATGCATGCCAATCTTGAACTTGAAGATGGAAGTGGGGTCATGCACCGCCAATCTTGAACTTTGAAGATGGAGCAGCATCAATGGAGCCTCTGAATTTGAAGATGGAGAAGCATCGACGAGACCTTCGAGTTTGAGTTTGACAAAGCATTGGCAAATCCTCCGCATTTGAGTTTGATGAAGGCATCGGCGAATCTTTCGCACTTGAGCTTGAAGAATCAGTGAATCCTCCGCATTTAAGCTTGACACCCATAATCCTCTGCACTTGAGTTTGACGAAGCATCGATGAATCTTCACATTAAGCTCTACTTCGTGACTTTGAGCATGAAGATGCCATTGAAAAGCCTCAGACTTGAGCATGAAAATGAAGCATCAATGAAATCTCTGAACTTGAAGATGGAAGAGCATCCGAGTTTGATTTCGAAGAGGAAGCGAAGTGCATTCCAAGCATGTGCCTTTTTCTTTACTATGCTAGCTCCTTACGAGGGATGAACTTCTAATCCGTTATGTTGCCCCAATAGGGATTAACATCTTTTGATCTGGAGTGTCATTTTTTAATAGGGATGATCAACAAATAATATTGTAGTATCATATTTGCGTGGTTGTCATACCCTTATGATGGACTAGACTTAAATTTCTTTAAGTTTCCTTCGTACATTTAAAGAAAGGGATCAAATCATGACGTAGTTCAAGTTTTTTTTTTTTTTTTTTTTTTAGCTGACTGAACTTCTTAATGATAGGGATCAAGTCATAATGTAGTTCAAAAAGAATTTTTTTATGCGCGATTGAACTTAAATTTCTTTAAGTTGCCTACCCTTTATAATGACAGAGATCAAGTCGTAACGTAGTTCGTACAGTTTTTATTTCTTAAGCGTAAAACTTCTTGAGAAACTTGTCGTTGATTGGGCCAATACTTAGCCCATTTTGATCAACTATCTTATACGCTCCATTTGTGTAGACTTCTTTGACGACGTAGGGCCCATCCCATTTAGGTGTAAACTTATTCCCCGTATGTCTTATCGTGATAATTGGTCTCCTTACGGCGAGCACTAGATCACTGACTTGAAAGGACCGAGGCTTTACATGCTTATCAAAGGCTTTAGACATTCACGCCTGGTAACATTCCAACGCATGTTGAGCTTCTAATCGTTTTTCATCCAGTGCTTCCAACTTTTGGAGCCGCAGTTTGGCGTTGTCCTCTATAGTGAGCCCATCTTGCACCGCCATTTTTAGCGATGAAATTTCTCTTTCCAAAGGAAGGACATCTTCTACCCCATAAACGAGAGACTACGGGTGACTCCTGTAGGGGTACGGTGATTGGTGCAATAACCCCACAACGTTTCACCGATCTTCTCCTACCAATCTCTCTTCGACTTGGAAACAATTTTCTTCAGTAGGTTGCACAATGTCTTGTTAAATGCCTCAGCCAACCCATTTGCAGCGGCATTATACATGGATGACTTGTACTGCTTGAATTTGAATTTTTCACACAACCTGTCCATTAAACTGTTAGAGAATTGTCTACCATTATCCATCACGATCTGATGGGGAATATCGTACCAATGAATGATATGAGTGCGGATAAAATCCATCACGTTTTCTTTCTTAGCTTCCCTTAGCACGACAGTCTCAGCCCATCTTGAGAAGTAGTCAGTGGCTGTGAGGATGTAGGAGTGCCCTACTAATGACTTAGGTGTTATAGGGTCGACCAGATTAAACCCCTATGCTTTGAAAGGCCACGAGGCCATGGTCGGATGTAGAGGCTCGGGCGGTTGATGAATGAAATTCGCGTGATATTGATAGGCTTTAAATTTCTTTGCATAATCCATTGAGTCCTGGATCATTCTTGGCCAATAGTAACCCATTTTTTTCAGCTGGAATTATAGCTTTGGTCCAGCTTGATGCGCGCCGCATACACCTGAGTGTGCTTCTTCCAAAGCCTTCGCTGACTCTTCTTTACTGAGGCATCGAAGGAAAAGTCCTTCAAAGGATCGGCGGTATAGGACTTCTTTGTAGTAAATGAAATGCGCGGCCCTCCTACGAACCTCGATTTTACGACGGGGGTCATCTGGGAGCCTTCCATGCTCAAGATAATTTATGATGGGTTCCCGCCAGTCTTCCTCGTCGATTAGGTAGACTGATATCACATTCGTTTCCCCATATGTAGTCCCAACCGGAAGTATAACCCATCTCCTCCAAAGCGATATATTAAGGGGCACATTATCCAGGTCCGTTAAGGCAATGGCTAGATTTGCCAAGGCATCCATTTTCTTGTTCTCTGTCCTCGAGACATGTTTCAATGCCACGCTTTCGAACTTCTCCATCAACTAGCGAACGTAAGTGAAGTAGGGTTTCAAGTCATCATGCTTCACCTCATACTAGCATAAGAGTTGATTGATTATCAACTTTGAGTCACCGAAGATTTCTATACAAGCTACTCCAATCTCTAAGGCCATTTAGAGACCAATTATCAAGGCTTGGTATTCAGCGACATTGTTTGAGCATAACTCGACAAGTGCGAAGCTATAAGACAGCATGTGATTTTCTGGTGAAATGAGGATGATACCTGCCCCCACACCACTTTTTCGTGCCGCACCGTCAAAGAACATGACCCACGACCCTAAGGTTTTTGTGGAGAGAACTTCGTCATCGGGCAAGTCTTCACTTAACTCCTAATCCGATGGAACTGGGTAATCTACCAAGAAGTCAGCCAATGTCTACCCTTTAATTGCCCTTTGCGGTACATAAACAATGTTGTAGTTGAAGCATAAGTGCCCACTTGGCTAAACGTCCCGAGATGATCAGCCTGGACAAGACGTACTTGATGGGATCGACTTTTGCAATTAAGTGGACTGTGAAGG
Organism: Benincasa hispida; assembly: GCF_009727055.1. Lineage (NCBI taxonomy): Eukaryota > Viridiplantae > Streptophyta > Magnoliopsida > Cucurbitales > Cucurbitaceae > Benincasa > Benincasa hispida. The sequence goes on along the minus strand of NC_052353.1, from coordinate 51,069,427 downwards.
CCTGCATGTAGTGCCTCAACTTATCTATGGCGAAGAAGAGCGCAAGGCACGTCTTCTCTATAGGAGAATAATTGCTCTCGGCTCCATTCAGGGTCCTACTTAAGTAATAGAGAGCGCATTCTTTTCCCTTTTCTCTTTCTTGTGCCAATAGTGACCCCAATGATCTCTCTTGCACTGCAATGTACAGTATCAACCTCTTGCCCGCTACTGGGGCTCCTAAGACAGGAGGGCTAATCAGGTACCTCTTTCTCATTCTGACAAGCCTCATCCCATTCGAATTTCTCTCCCTTTCTCATCAGTCTTTGAAAGGGTTGACACCGCCCTACCAGATTAGAAATAAATCTCCGAATGTAGGCCAGACGTCCCTGCAAACTTCTCAACTCATGTAGATTCCTTGGCCTTGGCATCTTCTGGATGGCATCGATCTTGGATTGGTCTATCTCTATCCCTCGATGTCTTACAACGAAGCCCAGAAACTTTCCTGAAGGTACGCCGAACGCACATTTGAGGGGGTTCATCTTTAATTGGTACTTTCACAGGCAATCGAACACGATTCTTAGATCTTTCAAATGGTCATGTCGTCGCTTGGTCTTGACCACAAGGTCATCCACATAGCACTCCACGTGTTTATGCAACATATCGTTAAACATCTTCTGCATGGCACGTTGATAAGTAGCCCCACGTTCTTCAACCCGAAGGGCATTACCTTGTAATAATATATCCCTTTTGAGGTTCGAAATTCGTCATTTCCTCATCTGCAAGGGTCATTCGTATCTGGTTATACCCGAAAGATCCATCCATGAAAGATAAGGCCTTATGTCCCATTGTTGCATCAACCATGATCTCTGTGATGGACAATGGAAAATCGTCTTTCGGGCATGCGTTATTTAGGTCGCAAAAGTCTACACAAACACGAAGCTGTCCATTTTTTTTTCTAACCAGGACAATGTTAGCTATCCATGTTGGATATTTAATTTCGCGAATGAACCCGACCTCAATCAACTTATTGACCTCAACCTCAATCTGGGGGATAAGTTTTGGCTGAAAGCGTCATTGAGCCTGTTTAACGGGTCGACACCCCTATTTGATGACAAAATGGTGGACTGCTACTTTTGGATCTAGTCTCGGCATCTCTTTGTATGACCAGGCGAAAACATCCCTGCATTCGGTGAGCAGACTCATGTATTCGTCCACTTCCTTTTCCGAGAGGGATGCGCTGATGAAAGTCGGATACGATTCTTCTACAGTGCCCAGATTCACCTCTTTTATCTCGTCCACCGTGGATTGGCCACCGTCCTCTAGACCTTGCGGAGCGTCCTCCACTTCCTCTTCGCCCATACCCTCTTCGAATTCTTCGGTGATTGTGATATGGTAGCACGAAGTTTCGCCTTCCTCCTGCTCTAAATTTCCATTCTGAGGATCGATGAAAACGATGTCGTGCCTCTTTACTTTGAGCGTGCCCTCACTTGTGTTTATAATAACGAAGGTCTCTCTTTTCATGCATGAAGGGATGGTACTATGGATTTCTCCATCACTTCTTGCCTCTCCTGATGGCTTCTGGTCCAATGACACTTCAACGTTATTAAGGTCAATTCAACGCCAGATGGATGCTCAGGATATCGGCCCCCTTTTTCTTATGGTCATTTCGAGGGCATCAGCACAAGCTTTTCCCTTCTTCTTTGTCTTACTAGGGATATATTGGTTAAGGGGATCTTCAGCCCTCTCGTGCTTCAGGCGATAAAAAAAAGGAGCGTGGGGTTTTCCTTCGTTCTCCGTCGGAACTGCCCCTAGTCTCTCGAAGGCTGACAGTCGCTCTACCACCGGCGATTGACTGATGATTTCCTCATTTCCTTAATTTGGCAGAGTCAACCTTCAAAAAACTAAACGTCGAGTAACTCTGGGAATAATATGTGGCGTTTCCCTTTTTGCTTCTTTCATGCTTAACCTCTCGAAGACCAAGGCGAGTGCGACAGACGGTCTAATATGGTCAAAGGCTAAGGCTTTTTTATCTTTGCCCTTCTTTGCTCCTATATCATTGACTTCTTCTGCAGTGATAAGATTGTTGTTGACCACTTTCTCCTTCGCCTTTCTGATTATACGGGTTGGCTCTGACGGCTCATATCCGAGTCCCGCCCTCGACGTGGGTATAACATGTCCTTCTTGTAAAAGATTCTTTTGGGTTGACGAGAGTCAGGGTTGCTCATAAATCTTCAAACTCTTGAACTCAATGTGAGTTGTGAAGTCGTAGCCCGCCTTCGCCAACAGCTTATAAGCCTTAGGATCGAATCCATCTTTAGTTCGCCTCTCGGGCAGCTTTAACCCTATCACTTCCACCTCCGACTTGTGGACTTTCTATTTCGTTATCGGCGTGATGAAACTCTCCTTTAAAATTTCTCTGTCTCCGACCTACAAACTTTTTGAGCATTCCATAAAAGGTGACTCACCATTTTTTCGTCTCGACAAAGGGACATAGTGTAGAATCGTAGGTTTTAAGGCTTTTTCGCCCCTCACCACGGGTGTTTCTCCAACACCGAGGGATATTCTACTCTCTTTAGGATTGGAGGCTTGTACCTTGCTACCCGCCCTTTTCTCTGTGTCTATTGGTGACCTCGACCGAGATTCATCTGCTTTCTTTGCCAGCAAGTTCTCTGCCGGCATAGTCTCACCAGAATTCTCACTCTTTAGGTAAAACTTTGCATTTGCGACGTGAGATTCGACCTCGAAAAACGGATTAGAATCTGTTTCAACCTTCTTAATCCCGTCTTGGTAAAACTTGAAACACTGATGTAGTGTCAATGTAATCACACTATTCCCATGAATCTAAGGGCGTCCCAATAGCAGCTTATAGGTGGTCTTTGAGTCTATCACATGAAACAGCGCGTTAGCCTTCAGATCGCCAATGAGAAGCTCCAAGCGTATCATGCCTATCACCCTTTGGATGCCTTGATTGAAACTCTGAATTACTAATTTGCTATTTGATAGCTCTTCCATGAGTATGCCCAACTATTTCATAGTTTTCTTAGGCAATATATTGACGGTGGATCCATTTTAGATGAGGATTTGACCCACTCTCTGTTCTAGAATGTATCCAGAGATGTACAAAGGCCTATTATGCAATTTGGATCCCATTAGTAGATCTTCGTCTGAGAAGCCTATGGATGTGCAACACGAGGCATAAGCACGTGCTGCAGAGGTCGGCACCAGAGGTGTTGGATTTTAACAGTGCCTCAATGAGGGCCATCTTAGCTTCTCGCGGGAGTGAAAGTAGGTCATCTCTGTTGAATGGTGACGAACCCTTTGGTTCTCCTGTCGACTTTAATGTGCCTGGAACGGTATCTGCGTCCTCTTTGATACTGATGCATGTAGCACCTCTGGTGTCTCCTCTGAACCCCAATTGCAGAAGTTCTTCGGGAGGAAATCTACTAACGTCATCTGTCGTCTGGGACGAGGAACATCCTCGTCAACAGCTTTGGGCCTCCAAGCCTTCTTTCTACCCTTTTTTTTGTGTCTTGCTCCCTCTCTTGTAGCTTTTATGAGAGCGTAGCTCTTTTTGGAAAGAGTTCAGTCTTCCCTTCTTGCGGCGCGCCACAAGAATCCAGCCTTCGTTATCGTCATCATCAATGCGCTTTCCTCCATTTTGAGGATTTGTAGCTTGGACCTTCTGCTGAAGCCGTACTACCATAGGTTCGAAGGTCCCAAACTGGACCGAGTTCTCCCTTTCTTCATAATATATGATTGGTGCCGCCATGCTTGGAGCTACCGTCACCACAGCATGATTCGTTTGGACCACCTCCTTTAGCTTCAGCTCTATTTTTCTCTCATGAGCCAATTTGAGGATCAATTCCTTCAGTATTAAACATTTTTCAACTGGGTGGCTAACGATCCTGTGATACTTGCAGTAGTTGGGATCATCCACTTTGCTGGCCTATTCCGGTTGTTTACATTCTAGTAGCTAGATAAAGTGGTTCTCTAGTAGTTGCTCAAGCATATCCGCAACATCAGAGTCGGGGAACGGGTGGACTTTTTCCTGTCTTTCCTTCAGGGTTAGGCGATGTTTTTCGCCTCCTTCGTCTTTCTTTTCTATCTTCTTCTCTTTCTCTTTCAAGGAGAACTTCAATGGGGTCGTATTAATGACCATTGATTTCTTTGTGGCACCTTTCATAATTTTCTCGGTGCCCTTCACTTCTTTCTTGTCTTTCTTTGGTTCGTGGCTCAGAAAGTCCCTCGTTCCTCTGTTGGCGATACTTAGCTCCATATCGTGGGCATGGGTCGCCAATTCTTCAAAGGTACTGGGCTTTATTCCCTGCAGAATGTAGAGGAGTTCCCAGTGCATACCCTGTGTGCACATTTCTACAGCAGATAATTCGGTGAGTTGATCTTTGCAATCCAAACTTAGAACTTTCCATCGGTTGATATAATCGACGACCGACTCCCCTTTCCGTTGTTTGGCGTTTGTTAACTCCATCATGCTGATGGTGCACCTAGTGTTGTAGAAGCGATTCAAGAATTCTCTTTCAAGTTGCTCCTAGCTATCAATCACCTTAGGCTCTAAGTTTGTGTACTAGTCAAAAGTGTTTCCTTTGAGGGTTCTGACGAACTGTTTCACTAGTATATCTCCCCTTGTTCCCGCATTCTCGCATGTTTCCACGAAGTGGGCACTATGTTGCTTTAGGTTGCCCTTTCCGTTGAATTGTTGGAACTTTGGGGGTTGGTACCCTGCAGGCATTCTCAGATTGTCGATCTTCTGGGTGTATGGCTTAGAATACATGAGGAAAGTTTGAGCCGCCCCTCCATATTGAGCTCTTATGAAGGTCATGACCATGTCTTGCAGTTGTTGGACCGATAGAGAGGCCACCGAGTCTGACTGTCGCTTTTGGTTTTTTTTGCAACACGGTATTCCCTTTGTCAGTTGCTTTGACCGTAAGTGCTTGGTTGGATTCAGCAGCCTCTCAATACTGCATTTGTTCTCTCAGGGCAGCAATCTCATGGTCTCGCTCCTCAATGGCTTTCATCAGAAAGTTAATCTTCCTTTCCATTTCTGCCATGGCCGCTTCTGTCATCACATCTGCCATCATGACAGAGATCACATCTGGTGGTGAATCTCTTTTCGGCTTGCTGGAGGCGGAAATAGAATTGTCAAACAAGGGGTTTTCCTTGATGACAACCCTATCTTGTGGGGATTCCATCATTTGCCTCAAGATGTTGTGGGTAATGAGGGAGCTCTGTTCTTGCTCCTGCATGACTTCTTTTGAGCGGCTGTGGGTGACAGGTCCCATGTATGAGTCGTTTGTGGAGGAAGCCTTGGATGCCATTTTTTTAGGTGCCATTTTCCTTGTTTGGATGCTAAGAGAGAGATGAGAGGTAGAGATGGTCCCACTAGGCATGCCAATTTGTTCACACAAGGCTTCCGGAGAAACTTGCTTCGTGAAGTTGAACTTGAGTTGGTGTTGATATTGAAGTTGATTTGATGCGATATGGTTAGATCTCTAATACTTGATCCTCTGATTCTTTCTCAGTTGGGTGAATGTGCTTGACTTGAAGAAGAAAAGCACCAAACGTTCTTGAAGTAGAAGTCTTGGAAGTGTCTTCTTTGTGTCTTCAAGGGCTTTTTGTCTTCTAGGAGTAGAGTTTTGGAACTCTTCTGCTTGTTGATGAATTCTCTAGACTCTCTGAATGTAGAAAATGCTTGTATCTTCAAAGGACTTCAGTCTTCAGAATGCTTGCATCTTCAAAGGACTTTAGTCTTCAGAATGCTTGTATCTTCAAAGGACTTTAGTCTTCAGAATGCTTGCATCTTCAAANCAGAATGCTTGTATCTTCAAAGGACTTTAGTCTTCAGAATGCTTGCATCTTCAAAGGACTTTAGTCTTCAGAATGCTTGTATCTTCAAAGGACTTCAGTCTTCAGGTGTGATCAGCTTCAAGAGTCAAGGAGTCTTCTGGTTATAGAGAATTCCCTATAAGCTCTTTGGAATATAGAATTGCTAACCCCTCCAAATGAGGAGAGCTTATCTATTTATAGAGTTCACAGGTAGACTTGGGCTTGGTTGATCCATGGGCTTGGCCTTTGGGCCCAATTAGTTGGACTTGGGCTTGGTTGGTCTATGGGGTTGGCCTTTAGGCCCAATTAATCGGATTTAGGTCTGATTTAACATTTGGGTCAAATTCAGCCTATTTTTGGACTTAGTTGGACTTTGACCCAAATAACCCAAATAATAATATCAAATTGGGTCAAATTAATCTTATCTGATTCAACGGTCATGATAAAACCACGTGGCGTCATCGAAATTTGTCTTCAACTTCAATTCAGGACATATGTCAACTCCTAATTGAGCCCAAATTTAATGATTTGAAATTTCATCATTAATTTAGTAAATGACGTGGCAACTTGTGATTGGTTTAAAATTTCTATTCAACAGTTGCAAATAAAAATGAATTATATGACATTGAGTTCGTAACGAATGGAATGAAATTGACTCATCTTTACATTTTTACTTGTATTTTACTATATGATCTTGAGATATATAGATAGATTAAAAACTTTCACTTTTTAAAAAATTATAGTCGTATAAGTTACATAAGAATGAACGGTTTAAATTTTAGATTTAGAGTTCAACATAAACTAACTTAACTATTTTACAAAAATACTTTTGATTAATAAGTGAGAGTTTTGAATCTTCCCCTCTAAAGATAATGTTGCGTTAGACTAAAAAATAAAAATTGAGAAATTAAACCATTTAAATTTGATATAATTTTTAATCATTGGTTTCCTACAATAGATCAAACAAATTTTTTAACCTATAAATAAAAAGGTTAATATTTAAAAATAAAGAAATGAAAAATATTTTGAGATGAATTACACCTCTATTTATATAGCCGATTCAATTGTCCAATTATAATATATCACGTGATGATTTATTTCTTCCAACTACTTTTAATTTTTTTTTTTTTATTATTATTATATTTTGGTGTATGATTGGAGTGAGTTGCACATTTAACACCTAAATAACACTTAAATATAGCACTTTAAATTGATATTAGAGACAGTGAGACAATGATTTTTTTTTTTTTTTAGTATAATAACTACGGGTGCTAGAGTGAACCTTTGAATTTTGGGACGAAAATCATGTCAATAGCATTGAGTTAAACTCAGAAAGAAAGTGGTGATGTTAAGATGAAGGAACCAAATATATTTATATATCAAAGAAAAATTTTACACTTGAAATGTTTCACTTTCTTTAAGACAATTCCTCTATTAAGGATGGTCATATGCTTAGAAATAATGTATCTAAACCAAGTAAACTGATATTAATTTTCACATTAATTTTTTTAAAAAAAAAACAATTTATAAGTAACAATTAATTTGAAGATAACTAATTTGGTTAAGAATATCATTAATCAAGAAGTCAAAAGTTGGCATATATGTTTTAATTAAAAAAATAAGTTAATTAGATTATGAAATATAATTGTATTGAATATAAAAGATTTGGTATTGATTTTCCTAATGCAAATGGTAGGAATGGAGTTCAAGTAGACGGAATATAATTTAAAATTGAAGTTATATGTTCATTAGTAAGAATAGAAAGATGGAGATTTGTTTCCTTTTAAAAAATGTACAAATTAAGTCCCGTTTGATAATTATTTTATTTTTTTGTTTTTATTTAAATTTAAGCTTATAAACACTATTTTCACTTCCAAATATTTTCTTTAGCTAAAAAAAGTAGTTTTTGTTTTTGGAATTTGGTTGATAATTCAACCATTATACTTAAGAAATATGCAAAATCATCGTGAATGAAGTAGACTTAATTTTTAAAAATAAAAACAAAAAACTAGATACTTACCAAATGGGACTTAAAAAACTAATCACCTCATTCATCTTAATTTAATAAAATTTACTTCCATTCTCATTTTGTATTTATTAAAGAATCCAAAATTTTCGTCCTTAATTTTTCAGATTTATGGACACATTTTATCATCCCAAAAACAAATCAAGTCAAATGATGCTAAAGTCTCACCAACTTATTCTCTTATGACATTGAGCTGTTTCACTTGTGAATGAAGATTTTATTGATTATTATATATGTTGCTTAATTGCATATCCATATACCATCTTCAAGATCAAGTTTGATTTCCTATAAGTATTGTTTAGAGAAAAAATAAAATAAAAGAAAAAAATATATATTAAATTAGACTATAAAATGTAATTGTATTGAATAATATAAGATTTGTTATTGATTTTCCTAATGCAAAGTTGTATGAATGAAGTCAAGTGATTGAATTATAAGTTAAAATTGAAATGACATGTTTATTAGTGAGATTCATAAATTAAACTACATCTAGTTTAAAGTTAAATTATAAATTTGGTTCTTATGGTCGGAAAAGAATTAGAATTTTGTAATTATGTTTTGATAAAATCCTCAGAAATAAGGTTACTAGACTATTTACTGATTATTTATGAAAATTGGTACCTATGATGAGGATTATGTATGAGAGTTTAATTAAAGTATAAAAATTAAATTCTAATTATAAATTATAAGAACTTTTCTAAAGAAATATATATATATATATATATATATAAAATTAAATTGTAACTTTATAGATTAGATATTAACAATTTCAACATAAATGAAAATATATAGCCATATTGAACCAATAACTTAGAGTAATTAAATGTGCAATAATATGAAATATATATACTTGAGCAACTAATTTATATTTGAAAAACAAATTCCCTCGTCATTTGGAATCTCTTAATATAAGAAGCTAACTATGACAATTAGATTCAAGTACTTTTGTTGATTATATTCGTGATTGTTACATTATAATTCAGTTTAAGGTTCCCTCCTTGTTTACTACAAATGTAAATTCGTTGTTCATGTTTTTGGCTTTTCATGTATTTAGACATAGGTTCTTGCCCATTGGATTTGAAAATCATCTTTTATAGGCGGATTCTATTTGTTTTTTCCTCCTCTTAAATATGTTTTTTCTTTTAACAAAAGTGTTAGTATATGACCATATTCGAATCTTTGATCTTAGCTGGATATATATATCACATGTCACAGGGTGGAAGTGCGGTATTGCGTATAATTCAAAATTTTTCATGCGGCGTCGAATCTCACTTGACCAGCCTACATGAATTTGCCCGAAAACATCTACAGAACACTCAAACGCTGGATGAACTCTCAAAGATCATTTTAAACTCATACCATCATCACATGACTCGGCTAGAGAGAGGATAGGAGAGATACACGTACAAATAGTGAAAATATAACACTTTATTATCAAAGTATTATCAAAACCACATTTACAAGACTCGAGACAAGAAGTCTTCCATCGTGAAAATGAATGTATGTATGTATGACTGTGTCATTTAACCATAAGTTCAACCAACCTCGGAAAATACCTCAAAACGGTTCGTTTTATTAAACATGGAATTAAAATCAAATGGCTGGACTCCTGATTTCTGGCCCATTTTCGCATCAGGCCCAATGGTTTCAGCCCACTTAGATAATTGTCTAAATTTTTATTTCAAATATTTTGTATGCCTGATTTTAATTTTAGTGAAGATTTAATTGTCCCCCTCACTTTTATTATTTTTTAAATTTAAATTCTATACTTCATGTTTTAAAATTTTCAAAGTCAACTTTTTTATGCCATCAAATGGTTAATCTAATTACTTTTTTTTATAAGTCAAATATTTTAATATTTTAATTTTATGAGCCTCAATCTTATTATATGTTTTTCATAAGAATAAACTTTTATTTTAATGATTTTAGTGTTTAAAGTGTCTATAACATAAAGCTCGGAGAGTCGATTTCAATCATTTTGAATCACCCAAATTGGATATCAAATGGGAGAAGTTGTGACCCAAAGAATATTAGAGAGAAAATTTTTATATGGTGGCGACATCGCACACGTGGACAAATCACATGACAATACGAGCGGAAGATATAGTGCTCAAATCATGGCATGTAGTGTTGTTACGAATAGTTCTTTTAAACAAATTAAAAAGAAAGTAAAAGAATTTGATTTTTAATTTTAAAAAGAAATAAAATAAAATAAAAAGAAGAAAGTTTTCCAACGACGACTTCATTTTCTAATAAATAAGATAGTTTATTATTATTATTATTATTATTATCTTTAAAATATATTTTCCTTTTTTTCTTACTAAATTTCCACCTTCATTTCTTCAAGCTCTCATTCAATGACCATTTTCAAATCCCACTTCTCCAATGGTCATTTCTGATCCTACTTTAATATTCTTTTTAGACTAAAAATCTCTTTAAATTTCAACAATCATCTTCTTCGACAAGGAATTATTATTGAATTGCAAAAATCTTTTATCTCCTAATTGTTTTGACAATCTCTCTCCAATTCTCCATTGCTCTTCATTCTTTTAAGGTTTCATTGTTTTCATAACTTTGCTTTTGTGAAAGAGAGTTTATTTTGAGAGAGATTAGTGCCTACACTATTGAGAGTGTTCCTTTTTTTTTAGATTTTTTCAATTTCATAATTTTTATTGGGATTTGTAATAAGATACAGGTGCACCTTGGGTTGAGTGTAGAGTTTTAATCCTAAACTCGAAAAAGAAAAAGAATTTGTAGTGGTTTCATCCGAAAAAAGATTGGAATAGGCTGGATCCTAAACCTAAAAAAGGATTAGTAGTGGTTGGACTCTTGAACCCGTAAAAAGAGTGGTAAATCGGTTTGGTTCTCACTCGTAAGATAATCCGAGCATTAAAATACCCAAGAAGAAGCCTTGAGAAGTGGAGTAGGGATTCCGAATCACTATAAAAATAATCTATGTTATTTTCTTCTTTTTTTTACTCTTTTAATTTATGCAATCTACTTCCTTTTTTTTTTTTTTTTTTTTTTATTATTTCATTAGTTTAAATTATTTGAGATTGCTTAAACTTAGATTTAAATTTATCAAAAAAGTTTTAATTTTGCAAGCAACTATATTTACCCCATCTCTAGTTTTAATATCACAATTGCAATATTATACTTGGAAAAAGTATTTATTATTATCAAATCTATGATAATAATAATCGTTATGGGTGATTTTGGATTGAAGGATATAATTGATATAACACAAAATGAGACCTAAGCTAACAATGATACCCCAAAGACAGGAATGAGCTCAATAAGAAAGTAGAGTTGGACCAAGGCAAGTCAACCATTCAACCTCAGCATTAGCAGAGGCCACCAAGTTAGGTGGTGGGCATGATTCTCGCATGTTGAGACCCAATGATGGAAAAAGATGATGCAAGGCTACCCTGGAATCAACTCTGAAGGATAGAATTTTGGTCTTTGGTTCTACGGTTGGCAAAATTCTCTCTGGAAGTGGGATCTACAGGGCGAAGAATCTCCGATTTATCTGGAGATCTCTTTAGATTCTCCGTTAGGAGACGGAGAGGGTATCTCGACCCCAACTCTGATTAGATTTTAAATATATTCTTTATATATATATACACTTAACTTTTTACATTTAGTCTAGTTTTTAATTTAGTACAATCTAAGCCCAACTAAAGTGTCCAAACCCAAACAAAAAGAAATTTTAGAAAAGAAAAAAAAAATCTCCATGGGAAATGGGTCCTGTTGGACCCGTTTCCTCGACGGGGAATCTCCACCTTCAAATGGCTGGGATGGGCACGGGGATGGAGGTAAATTTCCCTCTCGGTGGCGGAGATGAGGAACCTCCCCCTCACCTCCCACATCGCCTCTGCCCTGTTGTCAACCCAATCAATCCCTATAAATACATCAAGATAACTCTAGAAGAGGTATGTTCATTCTCTACTGGAAAAGTCATACCTATCAACTTTTTTATTTAAACATTGAATCGTATATGACAAACACCACACTGGTATACAGATCTTCCTATCTTGCAGGCCACATTCTTTCCTTCAATACAAATTTACCATTGTTATCATGTGAAAGTTAAACTCATCTCTTCGGGTTAGAACTTAGCATCAACGACAATAAGAAAAAAATAGCAATTAAATATTTATATTGGGAAAGATGATTTGAACCATTCTTTTAAAAAAAAATTATATATTTCTACCTTTCCAGAAAGCCATTCCACAAAGCTACCTTTTGGGTTTCAATAAAAAAATAAAATAAAAAGAAAGAAAGAAATAAAAATGTATAATATAAATTTGTGAAAAGTAAACACCTTATTTTTGTTTTAATAATTGTGAAGGGGACATCAAATGGTCTACCTCTAAAATAGTAATTAATATCTTTATTCACTTAATTATGCTCAATTTGATAAGTCCACTTTTGATCCACTATTATATTAATATCCTTCTAAATTGTAAAATTCATAATAATTATGTAATTGAGTTAAAACTTTCCTTGAGGACTTGATTGAAACAACTTAAGTATATAAAATATAGACGTTTAATTAAATGTAATCGATGATCGAGATGATTCATATAGAATTTTTTAGATGTTTCTGAGTAGATTCCATGAAATTGTATACCAATGATGGAAATAGACTATAGAAAGAGCGATTAATCGTATCAAGTTGTTAAGATAAGTATACTTCAACGGTAATTCACATGTATTTTCTTTTTATTGAAGTCAAATGTTCAAATCTCTATTCAACATATTCACATTTGTCGAATATAAAAAACGTATCGAATCTATTGTATGAAATTTAATAGACGTTTTGTCAATTGATATCTGAGTTAAATACACAATAAAAGATGAATATCCTATAAAGTAGAATCATAAAGTCTCTTTTACTTAGTCGTGTCATTCACACGTGCATATAAAATGTTTTTCTCGTTCATGGTAAAAAGAAAAAAAAAAAGTTATTGACATATTTTGATTAAATTAATTAAAGAGCATTCTTACTTTGTCTATAAACATATTCATTTTCCAACCTAATCCACAATTCAAAGTCTAAAGAAGTTTATAAAACGGTGTATTGGAAATTTACTACAAGATTTTGTTTGAGATAATAAATAGGGAAAATTGTAAAAATCAACCTAAAGCATGACGATAGTTGTAATTATACTCCTAAATGTTCAATTATAAAAATTGAGTCCTCAAACTTATACGAGTGTTAAAATTAGATTCTCAAACTTACAATAGTTGTAGGAATTGGATTCTTAATGCCTGATTAGATAACCATTTCGACCCCGTTTGATAGTCATTAGGTTTTAGTTTTTGTTTGTGAAAATTAAGTCTACAAACACTATTTCCTTTCTGAATTTCTTCATTTGTTATCTATTTTTTATCAATAGTTTAAAAACCAAGCTAAATTTTGAAAACTAAAAAAAGGTAAGTTTTAAAAACTTGTTTTTGTTTTTGGAATTTGGCTAAGAATTCACAATTTTGTTTAAGAAAGATGCAAACCGTTGTAAGAAATAAAGAGAAAATAGACTTAATTTTCAAAAACGAAATGGTAATCAAACCTGGTGTTCTTTTTTTGTTTTTGAAAATTAAAATTGTTTTCTTTCAATTTCTTACAACAGTTTGCAACTTTTAAGTAAAATAGTTGAGTTCTTAATCAAATTCCAATAATAATAAATAATAATAATAAACTATCTTTTTTTAGTTTTTAACTTGGCTTGCTTTTAAGAACACTACTAAATTATAGTCAACTAACTTGGAAACTAATGGTTGGAAATAAGATTTGTAGGCTTAATTTTCAAAAATAAAAAATCAAAAGCTCAGGTCATATTTCGTAACCATTTAGTTTTTAGTTTTTAATTTTAAATATTATACACATTTCTTCTCATACCTAACATCTTTTTTAAGTACAAAAGTTAAAATCTTAGCCAAATTCCAAAAACAAAAACAATTTTTTTTAAAAAAAAAAAATCAAAAATTAATTTGGTTTTTTAAAACATAGGTAAAAGATAGATTACAAAGCAAAAAAGTATAAAATGAGTATCTATAGGCTTAATGTTAGATGATAATTAAATTCACCTTCACCCATGACTTAAGCTTTTGAATCAATTGGTTATATAGTCCAGTGAGTTCTTATGTTTAAGTCCTTGCATAGTTGTTTTCTCTCCAATTAATATTTATTTGAGATTTTTACATAAAACATCATCTTTTGGCCATATTTTTCAAAAATGTCTTTAAATTTGAATTTTTTTCAAGAAAGACTTTTAGTATTATTTTTTTGATAAATTTGCCTTTTTTTTATTATTTTTATTTTTCGATTTTTATATATATTTTCCTATTTACGAAGTTTTCTTAATGATAGAGAGAGAAAATGCATTTAATGAAATTTTATTTTTTATTTTCGTTGGTTTCAAGTATTGTTTTTTTTTTTTCCTAATTCATATGACACTATATATCATATTATATATATATAAAAAATCACCCTATATATTATCGTCAATCGTCATCATCCAGAACTCGCTGCAGACAGTTCATTCTGCATTGGATTTGCTTGCCCCATGCAAAAAAAAAAAAAAAAAGGAAAAAAAATACCCATGCCAGATCTGCTTGCCTACGCTGAAAAAATCACCCCAATGCCAGATCTCCTAGCCCAATGCCGAAAAAAATACCCCGTGCCATATCTGCTCACCACACGTTGAAAGATGCATTAGATCTACTCGTCCCACACCGAATGATTCGCTCCACGCGTCGAATTTGAGGAAGAAGGCGAAAACAGTTGGTTAGTGGCCCAAACGGAGGGAAGCAACGGTTGGATCTTTGTAGGCGCGTTGTTGATGATGGCAAGGTGGACAGAGGGAGGGAGGCAGCAACGAAAAGATGAGAGAGAGACCATAAGCGATGGAAAGACGGTCGATGGTGCGCAAAAGTTGATGATCGAATCCAACAGACGAATGGCGATGGCGACAGTGGCCAAATGATGGCGACAAACGGTGAACTGGTGATCGATGGCGGTTGGGCAAATCCGTCGGGAAGGAGAAAAGAGCTAGAGGGGGAAGGAGAAAAGAGAGGGAGGGGGAAGAAAGAGGAAGTGGAAGAGCTAATGATTTTTCTTTAAAAAAAATATATATTGATAGGGTGAAGGCTTGCATGAAGGAGAGAGAATCACAGTTATATATATATATATATGGGACCAAGATCTAAATTGTAAATATACTTACATTAGTGGAAAAACAAAATCCAATAGGTCTTTTTCGTAAAAAATGAAATGCTCAAAACATTAACATAACATAGTCCATATTTTAAGGTTTTTTATGTCAAAATCCCTATTTATTTCTACTTATTTGACATTCTTCATATTTTAAGCCCATAAATGAAATCAAATAGTTAACGAATAGGGCTTAAATGATAAAAATTGGATCCTCACATTTAGGTGAGTTTGGTTTAACTTTTTAAGTATTTGACAACAACTCAAAATAGCTTTTAAAACACTTTCAAAATATAATATAAACAATTTTCATATAAAAAATAAATAAAAATAACTTTTCTGATAAACATTTTTTTCTAGTCAATCCAAAGACATCTTTATACCATAGCTGACGGATTTACTCAATTGCTTCTCACTTAATTTGACATGATTTTTTTTTAATTATGACATTTGGTTTATGTTTTAATTTGTCAATATTGTTTTTCATTAATTTTTCCTTTTTGTGATTATTGTTTGGGATTTTATGCATGTAGATTTGTTTGATTAATCCTTTGATATTTTTGTAATACGTGTAATTTTTTTTTTAACACGAATATTTGTAATGTATGTAATATTTTTTAAATAGATATATCATATATGTGCAATGTTTTAGTCCATAGGTAGAAGAAAACTTTTCAATTATGATGAGCAGTTGCAATTGGGTCGTTAAGATTATAGATCGGATATTTAAAGTTTAATTGTTTATGCGATAATGATAGTATCTATCATATACATAAATTATTGATTCACTTTTTTTAAGTAATGGGGAGATTGAAAATGACTGAAACATGCTAATGAAAGACTCTTTACTTAGTGATAAGATAAAGATGGGTCGTCAAGAACGTAGGAGTTCAATTTCCTTTTTATTTGAGATGGTCGTATTGACAACACCCAATTACGAAGAATTTGAAAAAAAATTGAAATGCATTATGAAAAAATCAAACTTCTATAGAAGAGATGCAAATGAAAAGCTTTTTATGAATGTCAAACTATTTGGGGTGGAACCTTGAAGATTCTTTGATTTTTATATTTTACATTTATTATTAAAAAAGAAAACAAGTTTTAATATATGTTTCTTTTTTTTATAATTTTTTTTTTACAAGGAAATATTTTTTTCCTGTAAAAATAGGTTTATTAAAAACTATTTTTTAAAAAAAAAAAAAAAAAAAGAAGAAGAAAATATTATAAGAAACATTTTTTTTTCTCAATTTTTAATGTAATAATAAGTCAAATTGTAAAAAATGTTTTATTAACAAATTTCCTTGTTCAAACAAAAATGATGTTAAAGAATTTTTTCTCCTCCATTTTGACATTTGGGGGTTATGTTTTCTATTTTAAAAAGGTGAATTTTAAGCCCCCAAAAATTGATTTTTTGTCCAAATACAATTCAGGAAAAATAAAAGTACACTCAAATCCAAATTTAAAATGAAAAAAAGAAAAGAACTTTGAAATTTCTGAAGAATGATTTCAGTTGGGTTTTCAGAACGATGTCCGATTCGTGGAAAGCAACTAGAAAAGAATGAATCAACGCGGCGTCTGATATGGGTTCTGACTCGTCTTCATCAACAACCCTTCCATTTCCTTCAATTCGAATAACATTTCAAATCTTTTTGAGTGTTCAAATGGAAGTTTCTTCAGAGTTTTTGAACCCATCTACAAGGCACTGGCTATTTCTTTTTCATTCTTTATATATTTCTGCACATATTAGGTTTGATATGTTATACCTATCTTTGGAAAATCAGATTAGTTCCTTTTGTTTGATTTTTCTTCATGCAGTGTTTAAAGGGTATTAAATTATATCCATACCTTTCGCTATTTAAACCATTTCCGTCATCTTTGTCCTCCTCTGCACTTCATTCCTTATCGAATCGAGCTTTCTTGAACTCTTCGTCGTCTTCCCTTTTCAGCTTCAGAACACGTATGGGGTTTCTATTTTAATCTGTTTTCTTATTGTTATTCTGCGTTTTTTAAGCTGATTCTATGTGGGGTTTCTTCATATTTTAATGGGTTCTTCCTTGATTTCTGTACCGAAGTTCATAACTAGGATTGGGATCTGAAGAAATGGATTTTTTGGGGTTTGAATTCTTGCAGAATCATGTGGATTTGAACTTATTATGTGCTTCTTGTGTGGGGTTTTTCTTGGTTTTCTTTCTTGTAGTTGGGGCTACTACTTCATATATAGCAAACAAAAGTCCAATACTCAGCCGAGGGATGTCTTCTTCACCATCAACTTCATTGGCAACTGCAGAGAAAGTGACTCTTCAAGATAATATTCAACAGCTTGAATTATTGAGCTGTGTTTATGATAATTATGATGGAGTCATTGTAGAAATGAAGGACTCTATGGATCCAAATGAATTTGGTTCTTTGCTTAGAGCTTCATTATCTCAATGGAAACGACAGGTATTTGACTTCTGTCCTATTATAAGTTGAACTTAGTTCTTGAAACTGTTATAAGTTGAACTTAGTTCTTGATATATAATACATGTCTTCAATTCCCATTTATGGTTTCTGTTTGCATTTTGATTTGCAGGGTAAGAGGGGTATTTGGGTCAAATTGCCTATTGAACTTGCAAATCTTATTGAAGTTGTTGTTAAGGTACATTTTGTTCATACAAATACATAAAAGACACTTGGTTCATAATGCAAATGATATTTACAACTTGTTGAGTTCTTAAAAACTTCTGTACTGTCTAAATGTAATAGCATGATACACGCAGTTGTACAAATATTTTTTGACATAGCACTTTCTATTAGAATTTAAGATTGGAGTATGTAAAGAATTATAATCATTACATATTGAATTCCACATTTGGTGGAGTAAAAATGTAAAGTATTATGTGTATCTCAAGTTTAAGTAGTTGTTATATGGTCATAAATATATCTCATAAGGTTAGTTGTATGTTAATCTGGATATTTAAGATGAAGAAGAAAAATGAATTAAGCCAAATTATCGTTTGTGGTCCTACACTATTTCTGAATTTTCAATTATTTGATTATACGTTGTCAAGAAACTCTTAGAATTTGATCTAAGTAGGTGGCCACAAATAAGTTTGAACCCATCCCTCCAAAATATCTTTGCTCCTTTCACATGCTCCAAAGTGACCGGGTCAATCCATTGTAGTTCGATTAGCCAAAAGTTAAAATACGTATGTCTTTTGTATCTGCTTGAGAAAGATAATTGTATGTAGCTTTCGCAAATTAATGCTGGTTGTTGCATTTGATTTTCAGGAAGGATTTGATTTCCACCATGCCGAATCCCATTATCTAATGCTCGTGCGATGGATCTCTGTGACTACAAACAATCTTCCTGCTAATGCCTCTCATCGTGTGGGCATCGGCGCATTTGTAATGAATAGTAATCGACAGGTAATTTCCAAAGTCATCTTGTTTGTTTCTGATCTGACAAACAATACCGTGTTCTTAGGAATTATGAATACCTATAGCACAAGGTACTCTAAGGCGCCAAACTATTTGTTATAATTTGCTGTCTATTTGAAAGATTTTAGTTAAAAGAGCTCTTTGTTGGTAGTAGTTAACATGAATACTCTAATTCTGAAGGTGCTCGTGGTTCAAGAGATTAGTGGCAAATTCAAAGGTACAGGAGTTTGGAAGTTGCCAACTGGCGTGGTTAATGAGGTGAGGAGAAGCTCAATTTGCTTCAATTGACTCAATGCAATAATCCTTCTTATGCTATAATGTACTTATCCTTTCTGTAGGGGGAGGACATTTGTGAAGCAGCAATTAGAGAAGTGAAAGAAGAGACTGGTGTAAGTTATAAAAAGCAAGCAGTTGTATTTTATTATTATTATTATTGTTACTTTAATTTGATTTTCTCTCTTCTCTCTCTCAAATGTTTAACAGTTCCATTTGAATTCCTTTCAGGTCGATGCAGAATTTGTAGAAGTGTTAGCATTCAGGTACACCAAGTTACATTCTTCATCGTTTCTTTCACATTTTTATAAAATACACCAAAATTCCCTTTTACTAGATGCTAAGAAGCACAAATATGGATATGAGACACGGATACTACATGGATACGGCAACACGTCATTTTTTAAAAATTTAGGACACGACATTGCAAGGATACGTTTATTAAAATTTATATAATTTTTATTCCAGAAGAAAATTCAAAGTAAATGGGTTGATGCAATTATATGCTTAAAAAATTAGTTTGATGTTCTTATTAAAAAAAAAAAAAAAAAGATGTATTTTACACTCAAAATTTATTATTATTGTCACATATGTGTCTTTTTAGTATACTCAACAAGTGTTCTATATACGTCTAACACATTTGTTGCACTAACAAGTGTCTGATACGTGTCCAAGTGTCAAGTGTCAGAGTATCCAAATGTCTAACACAAATATGCCAACCAAACTAAAGTGTTCGTGCTTCTTAGATGGGATGTGTGCTGTAATGTAAAGGAGGATTTTTCTCCTTACCTTTTTTTTCCCCTCTTTTCTTGAATATGGATTTCTGACCATCTGCTCCTTTCTGTTGTGTAATGCAGGCAAAGCCACAGTGCATTTTTTACGAAATCGGATTTGTTTTTCGTATGCATGTTACGACCAAATTCCTTTGACATTCAAAAGCAAGATTCAGAAATTGAGGCAGCCAAGGTATATTATTTTAGAAGACAATGATTGATAATTGATGAGTTGCGTCATCTTTTTTTATTTTGATGGAAAATTCCTCCTTGATCTATTAATGAGAGCCCCAACTTTAGAATCCAATGTTTCCATATCAATGATTGATCCATAATCCAAACTTTAGGACAGGTCACACCCTACTGTCTAGATTAAGAGCATTTATCCAGGAATACGATACTAGCTCGGTTTTGACTTTTTCGGTATCAACCCTATGTATAAGCATCAAAACATTCCTTTGCAGAGGTCATTCTAAGACTGTAGATTATAGTGATAAAACTTTTGCCTTTTCTGACTTTTTCCATCTTCCAAACAGTGGATGCCCATTGATGAATATGCAGATCAACCCTTTGTAAAAAACAATTCGGCTTTCGACTACGTGGCAAAAATATGTTTAGCTAAGGCGAACAACAGCTATACCGGGCTCTTGGCGATGCCTACATATTCAGCATCTGGTAAAATGACATACCTCTATTCAAAACTGCAAATCTGAACTCACCTATTCAAAACTGCAAATCTGAACTCACTTCAGCAGCAACAAAAGAAGCTCAAAAGAATCTGTAAAGTGTTTGTGCACAGATCATTTGTGTATTAATTTCTTTGCTTTTGGTTTTTTTGTGGTTCGAGAAAATTTTATAGTTAGTCACATGATTTGTTGATTTAAAGAAGTTTATATTGTTTTCTTTCAAGTGTTAGTAACAAGTTGAAGAGTTAATAACATAGTACCGAAAGGTATTATATTAGTGTACTGTCCAACATTTCATGTCCTTTTTCAGAATTACTTTAAAGTTTGTTTATTGGTTATAACTCGATAAAACTTGACCTTTTATTTGGTTTCTATGCTGGTATTTAGTTTTTTTTAACGATTTATGGGGTAAGGGAACATAACTCTGATTTCGAAATTGCTATGTTCATTTTTACTAAAAAAGTCTCAACTTGACTCTTATTTTAAAGTTCACATATCAATATATAAAAAGAAGGTTAACTTACATATAAGTTATGTATTTTGTTGGTTGTTTAAAAAAAATACTCATTAGAATATTATCTCTGACTTTTCATAAATGCATCAAAATTGTTCTCAGTGTAAAAATCTATTAGAATGATGGATGAAATTAGGATTTGGAAGGAATGTGACAATGAACTAAAATGACGATGTTGGAGTTTCAGTTTCTATTTTTTTCTTTTCCCAAACATCTTAATGAATTTTACACTACTGATCGTTTTGAATAGAGTAATATTAAAACTTAAAAATGAATATTTTTAAATAAAAACTATAACAATTGTTACCCCTTACTAAAAGTAGAATAAAATAAAACTTGCAAATTTCTTTTTTTTTTTAATTGAAACCAGAAAACCTGCAAATTTCAAAAAAGAAAAAAGTGAAAAATCATAAAATGTTGGGAGTTCTGTAGATTACTTCAACCGACACAAAAATAAGATTCCCTATTATTTTCCAATATGCATTGTCTAAATAATAATAAATAAAAAAACGAAGAACAATTAAATAATTATTCCAATTTAAATAAATTATTGTTCTTTTTCAAAGAGGGGGAAAAAATCAAACAAGTCATAGAAAATACAACCCAATTTGATACTTTAAGTGACTGTACACCATCCAAAAAAAAAAGTGAAAATAAAAATAAAAATAAAAAAACACCACCGACAATCTCAAAAAAAGATAAATAAAAAATCGCAAATACAAGTTGACATTTTATTTTGCTCTATGAGTAACGGACCTCTAATTTTGCGCCACGTGTTGCTTCATCATAAAAATCATACTATCAAAACAGCGAACCACAAACTCAACATCATCGCCACGATCGATCTCTGACCGTTCGATCCAAACGCCCCATCCTTTTCCGATGTCTGATCCGCCGGTTCGCCGTCGGATTCGTCGGACCCAATCGGCGAGTCGGCATCCTCCGCCTCCTCCCCATCCGACGCCTTAGGCGATGGCGCCTTCGACTTCTTCTTCTTCGGCGCTGATTTCGGCGCCGGAGCCTCCTCTTCTTCCTCCGGCACCGCCTTGAAAAGCTCCTTCGGCTGCAACACCTTATCGACTTCGTACACTATCAACGGCTCCGAATCGATCAACGTCGCTGTCACCGTTGCCGTCACAACCTTCGTCTTTACCATCACGTCCTCACCGTCGGTCTTGATGACGAAATCGTACTTGGCGCCGCCGTCTGTTGCCAGCGTGGTGACGACGCCGTTGTTCGATTTGAGCATCTGCAGCGATAAGTAAATCGGCATGCCATGGTACAACAGCAGCGAAACTTTATGCGCCGCCGTGAGATTCTTGTACTTTGGAAGAAAGGCGTTGAGTGCGTCTTCAGTTGGACAAAACATCGTCAATCCACCATCGACGTTCGACTGATAGGTCTCGATGGCGCCGGCGGCTATTAATAGATCGGAGAAGGCTTTGCAACCTTGCTTCGGCAGAACCTCCGTCAGATTTAAACTGACCGGCGCCGCCGTTGGCGCCTCGGCGTCGGCGGATGTAATAACCTGCAAAATGTTAACTCAATTTTGTTAGCGGAATCGTTAGGGTTAACAAACAAAATTGTCGTTTTCTGTTATGAAAGAAAATAAATAAAAATAATCAGATCCATAACAAATTAAATGAGAAATTGGAAGTTCCTTTTTGTCGGTCACAAAAATACACCTCTGAAATCATTATCAACACAATAGATAAAAAGACATAATTATCCTTTTTACGAATTTTTGCCCTCGAACTAAATTATTATTAAAATTTCAAGTTCTGATGCAGTAGATCTATATCCATGACTATGTTATACAAATTTGCTTCAAAACCAAATCTTCATTAATTAAATTCACACTGCATTTACATATTTAGCATTTATAATATACTTTTTAGTAGTTTTAAGTTAAAAATTCATTTCAAAACGACTCTTAATTATTTATTATAAATGAGGGATTAAATCGCTACAATCTCTTAATTAGATTAGTATAATTCAACTTATATTCTATCTGTACTATCAACTTCGAAATTAAAAAAATAAAAAAATTAAATTTATCAATGTCTTATTAATATATTTTTTTTTAATTTTTGTAAATAGTTGGATATTTTCCTTTAAAAAAAACTAAAAGAGTTCATATGAGTTTTCTAAGACTAGTAAACTACTCTTATTATCAATTTTGAAATAAAATCACATCCACAAATTTGTAGTACTAATATTAAGATTAAAATGTAAAAAGAAATAATGATTATAATTCAGATGAAGATGCTAAGATTTTAATAAATAATTCTAATTAGAAAATGCGAATAGAGTTTTGGCCTAATCTAGAATATTCCAGGGGAGGAAGTTTCAATTTACAGTACCTTACTGATCTGCAAGATTGAGATATTGTAAGGCATTTCCACCACCGATTTGACATAAAACGAATTGAGATCGCCGCCGTTATCCTCCGAGCCAAATCCGACTTTACCGCCTTTCATATTAGTGATATTAACATATCCGGAGGTTCCGGTAGCGGAGCCGGTAGCCTGAAACAGAGTAGAAGAAAGCGTAGTTCCTTTGGAGAGCTGGTGGAGCTTTTTAGCGCCGTAGTAATCGACAAGAACATGAAGCGAGAGCACATTCTTGATGGTGCCGACAGAGAAATGCTTGTCGAGGAGATCGGACATGGCGGAGTTGTCTAAGGCGAGGACGGTGATGGTGAGACGGCGGTTGATTTCGCCGGCGAGATGAGTGATTGTGAGGTAGTGGTTGAAGGTACTGAACTCGGGGTGTTTGGCGAGGATTCTGGTGATGTTGTGAGCGTCGGCGGTGGAGGAGAAGAGGAGGAGGAGGAAGAGAGGGAGGGCCAGAGCGGCGGAGAGAGGGACTGGTCGCCGCATGGTGGCGGAGGAGACGGCGGAGAGAAATGTGGAATGGGGGAATGAGGATTGATTTGTGGTGTGAGGGAGAGATTTGAGAGGTTTTTAAGAATGGAGAAATGGAAGATGGGGGAAAATGGTGAGATTTGAGTGAAGCAGTTTTTTTTTTGGTACACAGTTCTTAACAACTAGAAACTTTAGCATGGGAGCCAGCTCAACTGGGCGAAGTGGAGTGGGACCCATTTCTCCATATTATTTATTTATCATGAAATTTAAATCATATATTAAATTTCCATAAATACTTTAACTACGTCTCGTGGCGGTATTTATTTTTGTACATTCCATCAAATTATTTCATTGTAAAAAAAAATTCTTATTTATTTTTTATGTAAATGATGAGGGATGACTACATAAAGGTCTGTATATTTTAGGATGCATCCAAGTATTATTCTTAAATTTCCGTTCACCTCATAGTTTTGACATTGATATATGGGTGAATCGAAATTTTTAGGTTAAAATACCATTTGACGGTCTCCACACTTTCAGTTTTGTTCAATTTTAGTCCTTGAACTTTGATAGATTTAAAATTTAGTCTCTCAATATTAACTTTTATCGGTTAATAATACTACTTTTCATGTAAAAAAAAAGTGATTAAAATTTTTATAGTAAAAATGCTACTATAGATAATAAAAACATTTTTAGAAATCAATTATAAAATAGCATTAAGAATTAAATTTAAGATGGATTAAAAATACAGGGATTAAAAATTAACAAATAAAAATATAAGGACTAAAATTGTACCAGTTTTAAAATATAGGAACCAAAATAGTATTTTAACCGAATTTTATTATATCGTATAAAGATCTACAAAATATATAAATAATAATAATAATAATAAGCAACAAAATGTTATTAATGTATATATAGATAATAGAGATGTTAACTTGTTTAAAAAGTTATCTATAGATATCAATGTTTCTAAAATTAAGATCTCAATATTTCTGTCGACATCAACGATTTTGAACCTTTAAGTAGTCTTGGGTTTTGTATTTATTTGGACATTTAATTGTCTCATAGAGCTCTACATTTTGAAGTTTATGTTTAATAGCGAATTATTAGTTTTCTAAACAAAAAAAAAAAAAAAAAAGACAAAATAGTTATCCAAGAGTGTCTTTAGAGAGTCATCTTTTAGTTTTGTAAAAACTTAGAATAAATAGTGGTTTTGAAACTTATTGTTTTTTAATATATATATATTTTCTTAATTGAGAGACTGAACCATCAACCTTTTAAAAAGTATATGTTCTCGTTGGCTTTATTTTTATATCATAAAAAGTGATAATGTAGCTTTGAGTGTAATTTAACTCGATGAGATGGGTGTATTATTTTTGGTTGGTTAATATACGTATTATTTTTTTAAGCATGGTTAATATATCGACTCTTTTCAATAAAAGAAAATGAGCTAATTTATGTACAAATATAGTAAAATATTACTATCTATTAGTAATAGACTATGATAGACCGCGTTAGACATCTTTTGATAGAAGTTGTAGTCTATCATATGATAGACAGTAATATTTTATTATACTTAAAAATATTTTTAGCAGTTTTACCATTTAAATAATTATCCTTAATATATAAAATAAATATTGGATGAACAAATATTAGGTGTTAGCAAAGATGAGATAACATTATTTTTATAAATTAGAAACTAAAAATAGAACAAACATCAAAAGTCATAAATCTTGTAGAAAAAGAAATCAGAAACCAAGACTTAAAAAAAGGAAGAAGAAGAATAAATCAGAAACCAAAATTACATTCAAACCTTTATGGTTTTTTTTTTTTTTCTTCTTTTCATGTACATCATAATTGTCATTCATACTCTATACTAACAACAATAATATTATGACAAATATAAGAATAGTAAGCTTCTTTTAAGGGTATTTATAAACAATGATTTTAAAATAAGGTGTTTTTTTTTTTTTTCAAGTCTAGGTAGTTTATAGTTGTAGGGGGGAAATTATGGTATTTTTGGCCAACTCACTATAACAAGACATTGCAAAAAAAAATCATAGTTCAAATTTACGAGAAAATTAAATCATAAAATCATATGTATATTTTCTCAATACAACATTTAGCTACGACTTAAGTAATTTAATAAAAGACACATGATACAACTATTTTTATTTTTTAAAATAAAAATCATGAAGATTGATGAAAAAAAGTAGATTAAAAATTAATTTGAAATGACTTTCTAAATGAACATTTGAAAATTCATTCTAAACAGAGGTTAACGTAATTAATTTAAGAGTTAAATTATCTTAATAGTGGGTTAATTATAAATGCATATCTTAATAAGAATCCAAAAGATGTTTGGATATTCCAAGAAAAAAAAAAAGTAAAAATATTTGGTAATGAATCCCAATTATTTTGTAAGGGTTAGATAATAGACAGAAGTAAAGGTAAGATACTTGACTTTCTTTATGATTATTTGAAAGACTTCTATGTTTGATAAGATGCTTGTGCATGTGGGAACTTTGATATTTGGAACCTATTGTAACTTGCAAGTAATATCAAAAACTCAAAAAAAAAAAAAAAAAAAAAAACTCAGAGAAATTAAAAGTTGTAATCTTCAATATTATTTAATGATATGATATTAAAATATATTTCATTAATTGAGTTCACTCAAATATTTTTCTAGCAAAATATGAAAAAAATCATCGACATGTTGATATATTTGTAAATACTAGAGTTTGTCAATAAAATATATAGATATTAAAAAAAGCCACAGTATTGCTTCAATATAAATATAAATTGCATAGTTTAATGGTAAAAATAATTTTTTTTTAAAAGATAGAAAATATGTCAAACTATTTATAAAAATAGTAAAAAAATATTGATAGACTTCTATCCATGTCTATTACATAATATCAATGATAGACTTCTATTCGTTTCTATCACTGATAAACATTGATAGACTTCTATTAACTTTTATCAAATAATATTAAAATTTGTTATTTTGTGTAAATATTTTCTTTTATTTTTCTATTTTTCAAAATCCTCGTTTTTTATAAGAAGAGAAGAATAGCTTAATTATTAATTTATATCAATCTTATATATTTATATCAATAGTTTATCTTTGTATCTATTAAATTGAAATTCCAATATCAATATGAGGTATTAATCTAAAAATTTTTATTATAAAAAAGTATATTCATTTTAAATGCTAATAGGGCTACCTCAACCTATTCTTCTTCAATTTCCACCATCATGTTAATTAAATGCTTCCTCAAAAAAGAAAAAAAGTATTTAACATAAGGGTGGATTTAAACTTTGAAGTCGGATTTTGACAAATTAAAATTCTTCTAATTAGTCATAAATAAATTTCGATTAAATACTTTCAATTTAAGTGAAAAACTTTTGTATTGAGGATTAGAATATCGATGTCCATATCAATGTTGAGATTTCAAATTTACGAATATTTGGATAGAATATAAATATTGACGAATATTTTTTAAAATAAAAAGATGAATAAAATTATTTAAATAAATAAGTAAATTATATTAACCTTCAAAATAAGTTATAGATCGTGATTATTATATACTATATAAATATTAGTTTTGAATCTTTTGATTTATCGATATATTGACGAATATTTTAATATTAAGACATTCTTAAACATTAGAGGGAAAACCGACACTAAATAGTTGAGGAATAAAATCATGTGTTTTTTTTTGTTTAAAAAAAATAAATAAAAGAAAGAAGGGAGAAGAAGATTAAAGCCAAGATAGACAAAAAGAAAAGGGCACCATAGACAGATGATGTCCCACCAACCACTTTGAAAAGAAAGAAATGGTTCAATAATTTGCTTTATTTAATCAACAATTGGATTTTATTCAAGATCTATTTGGAAGAGGATTTCAAAAATTAAAAAAAAAAAAAAAAAGCTTGCCTTTTTTTTTTCTTCTTTTGTTGAAGAATTAATATAGTTTCTATTAATTAGGAAATTAATCTAGTTTCTAAATAGTGTTTGTGTGATAATAGCAAATCTAGTCAATTTTGTTACTCATCATAATTTCTCTTAAACTTTTTTTTTTAAAAAAAAAATTATTAACACCAACGACTAATACAAGTCAAAATAAGGTTAGTTCAACCATAATTAACATTATTTTTCTCTACAAAGGTCGATTGTTCGATTCCCTATCCTACGAGAAATTTTTAAATAAAAAACTAAATACAAGAGAGATCCTCCCTAAGAGGAAACTCACTCTTGCAAATAATCTAACAAAAAAAAAATTGTCTTCCTAAGAAGTACATAAAAGACTTGAAAGTCAGACATCCAACTTTACTAGGACATGAGTAATTTTGTTGCAAGATTTTTGTGTAGGAACTAAATTCCACCACTCCAATGAAAAAAAAATACTAAGAATTTCTTTACAATGCTCTTCTTGACAAAAATTATCAAAATATGGTTGCAATCTTAACTTTGGATTATATCTTTTAACATATATTGAAGGACTATAATATTAAAGTTGAGAGAAGATTGATATATAATATTGTTTATTTAAATTAAAGGATTGTGAGAAAAATATTGTCTCTCAATCAAGTTTAAGCTTGAGAAGTTTGAAATATGGTTAATATTTAAAGAAAAAAAAAGGTTGTTAAACTAAATGAAAGAAAATATTAATGAGAATTTCATTGGGTAATGAACAAAAACTACTTATATATCTAAAAAGTATATTAAAAATATGTGTATATATGAAAACAAAATTTTTATAGATAGAAGAAATACCAAACTATTTACAAAAATAATTAAAAAATATTGATAGATTTTTATCAGCATCTATATATAGTATAATGATAGATTTCTATTAATTTTTATCATTAATAGACACCAATATACTTCTATCGATCTCTATTAAAAAAGATTAAATTTTGTTATTTTATGTAAATAATTTTTCTTATTTTTCTTATTTTTTTAAGTTTTTTTTATTAAATTTCTATTGCTCAACCTCAATTAGTAGAGATGTTACTTAAAGGTCCAAATTCAAATCTTCACTTATTTGTTGAAATAATTGTTTTTCAACCACAACAAACATTATTTTATATAAAATATTAAATTAAAGTTATTATATTTTTAAAAGTAATAGAGAAAGATAAAATTTATTAAAAAAAATAATAAAGTACTGACAATTGTAAAAGGTGAAGTGCATATTATATATAAACAACAAACATATGTTTTTGTCCATATCGATTAGGGGTTTCTTTTCAATTTAGTCATTAATTTTTGAAAAGTTTTAATTTAATCCCTCAAATATCGTCTTTTTTTCTCTTCTAAAAATAGCATCGTCTTTTTCTCTAATTAAATTTTAATCATCAATTCTTATAGAAGATGTATCGATTATGAGTTTCTTTTCAATTTAGTGTTTTACCGGGATAGGTGGATCTTAGTTGAAAATCCATAATCAAGTAATGTAATATGAATGATGAGCGTGAGGTGATCGATTGAATTGTGTAAAAAATTTACATCATATTGTTATCGTTATGGTTATAGTTATAATTAGAGATGTTCATGGCCGGGGCAAGGCTGACGATGCCATTTCCCACCCCCGTCCCTGCTCCCTATTTCATTTTTCATCCTCATTAATTTCTCACGGGGATCAGGGCGGGATTCCTCATGGGAAATTTTTCCCTCTTATTTATTATTATTTTTTTTTTTTGTAAAAAGTCAATTAATTTAAACTATTAGTGTGAGAATTTTTAATTAAATACAACTTTATCCCTAAATTGTTTATTAGAATTAGTTTTGTATGACAATTTGAATTTAAAGATAAATTACTCAAATTTTGGCATAAAAAGACTAATTAATTTTTTTAGTAGAAAAAAATAAATATAAATCTAAATCTAAACATTTAATTTAAACATATTCATTATTTTTCCTAATAAATAATCAAATTTGAAATTTAAATGTAATATTTATATAATAAACCATAACATTAGATAATAATATACTTAAAATAAATATGTAAAAGCTAATCAGGGCGGGGACGGGAAAACGGGTGGGAGGGGAAAATTCTCGTCTCCGTCCCCGTTTAACTCACAGGTAATCTCTAACGGTAACAATAAATCCGAAAAAATTCTTAATTTTAGGTAAATGTGATCAAAAGCCGGTCTAATTACATTGCGATTGAAGTTCATTATGATTGATTTGTTAATGAAATTCGATCACGATTAAACCAATTTTCATTACAAATTGATAAACATGATCTAACTTCAAACAATAAAAACCAAGTTATAATTATTCATAAATTCACATAACAACCTTCTTCTAGACCTAATTAGAAAAAAAAAAAAAAAAAAATCAAACACTAAACAAAGTAGTTGAGAAATCATTGAATGGATTATTATAGAAAAAGAGAGAGAAAAGAAACATTTTAATTGATGAAAAATAAAAAAAAAAAGAAAAAAAAGAAAAATGGTGAGATGGAGTAGGGCCCAGGAGTGTCGGTAGAGAAGAGGCTCCAAGAAAAGCCAGGCTGGCATGAGGATGGCTCATGGGAACAACCGTATATGTCTAATTAATCAATCGGTCTTTTTCTATACATAATTTTATATTGCTTATATTCCAAAAATGTCCATTATTTTTGGGCCTTTAATTCAACATAAGGGTAAATGCGTCTTTTCCATGCCATCATTGTCATATCGAAATATATACTTCCAACTTTAATAAAAACACGAGCTACATTGTAGTATTTATTGCTTTTTGTGCTGGACAAATGTAGATCTAAAATCTAAGCCTAACTATTAAAACTAATCCCAAATCAGCTTACCTTAATTTATTTTTATATACGATTAAGTCATTAAATGTTTAGGCTTATGTAACGCTTAAATAATTGCAACCTTTGTTATTAAAAAAAAATTAAGTAAATTAGTGTGTATAGAATTCCGTCTTAAATTAGATAAAACAAATTTCATGAGAGAATAGATACGAATGAGTATGTTAATATGAAAGGATAAAATTAAAACAGCAAATATCAATTTACACCTATTAACTTTGAGTTTATTGCATCAATTTTAAACCATAAACTAATAATTGTATCTAAATAAAACATAATGAAGGGTTTAAGTTGATATAATTATGAAAGAGGAAATTCCTATAATATATATATATATTTATTTATTAAGTTAATAATCCTTAGAATTAAATTGATACAATTATTAGTTTAGGATTCTAAAGTTTAAGAATATAAATTGATATTTGATCAATTTAAAATATGTAAAGAAGGTGACATATTCTTAGGAAAACTAAATCTAAAAGTGGATACCTATTCACTTCTGCACATTAAAATAAATTTAAAAGTAATTAAATATCAATTAATAAATAATTTATTTTATCAAACAACCTAGATGATTAAGATTCTCCTATCATTGCTACTTATACGACCTAAAACTTGTAATTTAATATAGATTAATATATTTTGCATATTTATTTTTTTTTTAAAAAAATTACCAAACGAAGATTTCATATATTTTAACTCTCCGTCATCGATATATATTTTAATTAATTGAACTAATATAACGTGTGCAGATATAATTTCTAAAATGTCTATTCTAGCCCGGAAAAGAGTAAAAAATCGATTTTAACAAAAAAAAAAAGAAAAAAGAGGAATCTATTTATATATTCGATATTTTTTTCCCCTTTTTTTTTTAAAAAAATATTAAGCTCAATAAGGTATGAGAGGAAATTCTTTGTTTTTGTTTGTTTGTTCATTTAAATAGCCAATGATATTAAAATGCCAAATTTTTTAATAGTGGTTGAGAAAGTTTTCTTAAAAAAAAAAAAAAAATTGCAAAGATAATAGGAGTGGTTACTTTTTGCCATTTTTGCACTTTGTTTCAAAGATGTTAAATTATCGATATTCTCTTATAGAGTTCATATAATGGATATTTTTCACTTTCTTACAATAATTATTAATTTAAATAATGGATGAATGATAGAATGCCAATAATCATAGCAATCACTCTATTTTTTATTTCAAAATTTTTTAGCACAATCAATTTTTTTTTCTTTTTTAAATAATTCCATATTTATTATTAAACTCTCTTTCTTTTCTTTTACTAATGAGAGACTTTTATTTTCTTTTACTAACGAGGAGAAAAAAAGTCTTGATTTTTAATTTTAATTTTGAAGGGGGAATTTGAATTCAAACTTTTGACTTTTTGGTCGACAATAATGTGTTAACCAATTGAGCTGACTTCAGATCTAAGATCATAACATATTTAAATGTGAAAAGATATTAAGGATTTAACTATTACGTAAAGAAAAAGTACTAATAAAAGTATTGATGCTTTTGCTATTGAACTATAATTTTATTGACGTATGTCACGCAATTTTAGATATGTTTTTTTTTCTCTCTAAGTGGGAAGTTTTTTAGTATAATAACTGTAAGGATGAAGGATTGAACCTCCGATCTCTAAGAAAGAAGATCATGTTAATTATCGTTGAGCTAAACTCACTTTAACCTCTAAATCAATGACATGAGCTCTCTCCAACCACATAAAATTAATTAAATTTCATGATTGGAAATTCCTATCTCCTAACCAGAAATATTATATACTTTGAAATGTGATTAATTATAATCTCCTTTTTATAGAGTAGGACTTGGGTGGTTCTTTTGGAAAAAGATTCAAGAGCTCCACACAATAAGGAAATTGTTTCCATGTCTTGTGGGCCTAACAGCCCTAACAGCCAACTTGGGCCTCTTGGCCTGATTTTATTTTGAATTTTTTTGTGTGTGTAGGTACATATTCTAAAATAATAACAACACTAGATATTAATAATAACAACAATAATATTTAAAAAAATATTTAAGAAAATACATATATATGGTTTAGTATCTAATAGGCCATTTTCTTTAAAAGTTAGTTTATACTATTTAAAAAGCTACAATTAGATTCTTTTAATGATGTAAATGTTAAAATTGATTGATGATAAACTTTGGCATGATACTTAATTAGTTAGAAAAAATAGAGGAAAAGGGACAAATTTTGGTTTTTTTTTTTTTTTTTTTTTTTTTTTTTTTTTTTTTTTTTTTTTTTTTAAGTTTGAAGAATAAATTGGAAAGTCTTTTCACTTAGGTAATTTAGGATATGTTGGGTTAGTGATCTATTAACAAAAATTTAAAAATAAGAAATTAAATTAAAAAATAGGCTATATATATATATATATATTTGTGTTTTTAGATATGCCTATGATAGTATATTTAGAAACTAAATCGTAATTTAAATCGTTATTCAAAACGTGTTTAATAATATATTTATAAATTGTAAAAATAGTTGTAGTTATCAATTAAATTTCAAGTTGAATCTCAACTATTTTTTATGGATTCTAAAAAAAATTTATTCTTAATGCTATAAAGTGTGTATAATTATTAGGATAATTATTTTAAATCACAAAATTATTGAAAGTATTTTTAAATATAATGATAGACACTGATATACATTTATTAATGACAGTGATAGATGTTGAAAAAATGTCTATCAGTATCTCTCATCGTCTATCACTTATAGAACATTAGTAAATTTTTACTACGTTTTAATTTTTTTTTAGTAATTTTCTATATTTAAAAACAACCCTAATTATTATTTTAGAGTACGATCTAATTTATGTTATATTATATATTTTTTAAATTTAGAAAAATATTATGTTCATCAGAGTTTTTATATGTTTTTTTTTAATGTAATTTTGTATTTTTAAAATTTTAAATTCAAAATTTGGATATAATAAAAATATAAAGATGTCGTTATTAAAATTTTCGTCAATCACTAAGTCCTTATTTGGTAACCATTTGGGGGTGTTTGGGACAAAGAGTGTCCTAAGACTAATAATAACCACCTCTCTTACTACAGTAAATACTATTTTGTAGTCCCAGTTAGCTACCGTCAACATTATTTCAAAATCCTCATTTGTTACAGTATTCATTATTCGCTACAGTTTTTATTATTTTACATTTATTATTATTTTTAATTCTTTGTTATAGTGTTTACTATTTCATTCTCAAACTTAAATAGTTTATACATAAAAAACATACTATTATAACTCAAATTAAAATAATCTACACCCCAAACACAAACTATTATAACCAACTATAATAATCTATGATTATAATAACCATCTCCTTGCCTCAAACGCCCCTTTGATTTGTTGTTTTTATTTTTTGAAAATCAAGCCTATTTCTTTTATATTTCTTACAATAATTTGAATATTTTTTAAGTATAATGGTTGAATTTTTAACCAAATTCAAAAACAAAAACAACTTTTTGAAAGTTACTTTTTTTTAGTTCTCAAATTTTGGTTTGGTTTTTTAAATCATTGGTGAAAAGTAGATAACAAATGAAGAAATTTAGAGGTGAAAATAGAGTCCATAGGTTTAATTTTAAAAAACAAAAACAACAAATAAAATGATTACCAAACGAGTCCAAAATAGTTCATTGAATCCATTTGATTTGATGAGTTCATGCACAAAATAGAATATCCAAATTGTATACTAAACATGCCCTTAATTTCTTTATCTAAATTTTTGTTATCTCACTATGCATCTTGTCATTCTATGTAAGTTTATCACACTTAATTTTCACATTCAATTATGGGAATAGTATAATTGAAATAAACAAATAAATAAAATAAACATAAAGGATAAAATGAAAACAATTTCGAGTAATAGAGACTATATAAAAAATATACGAAAATATTGAGGACTAAAACATATATTTAGCCTATGCATATAAATTAATAGTCATATTTTGATAACCATGATAGATATATTTCGATTAAAATACAAATTTGGTAAACAAAAACTAATTTAAAGATTTTTTTTTTCTTTCAAAAGAACATGTTGAAGGACAAAAATTTGATATTTAGAATTTCATGAATTAAAATGGAATGAGTTCCAAAGTATTGAGACTAAAAAGAACTTAGCTCAACTCAGGTTAGTATGTGCACCAAAAAGTTCGTAGTTCAAATCTTCTTATCCCTATTTCAACTTAGAAAAAAACCATTTTGTAACCATATATTTTTATTTTTTTTTTGTTGATAACCATTTTTTGTTCAACAAATGTAGAGTTAGGGGTTGACACACTTCAAATTAGAAAATAGAAAAATGAAAAATGAAAAAAGAAACTTGAGACATCTTATAAATTGAGTTGTGCTTGGATGACCTAAATTTTGGTGGCTATAATCATATCAACAATACATAACTTAATGATAAGGACATCATTTGCTATACGAGTATAACTTAATTGTTTTGATACAAATTGGAGGTGGGGGTGTTTGCACGAGTTTTTGGAGAAACGTGATTTGTAGAGTTGAACTTGTGTTAATATTGATTTGATGCGGATGTGGTTCAATTTCTAGTACTTCATTTGCTGATTCGGTCTCAGTTGAATGCGTATACTTGATTTGAGGAACTGGAGCGCGTGATGTTCTTGGAGTCGAAGTCTTAGAAGAGTGTTTGTATCTCTAAAGGATTTCAGTCTTCAAGAGTCTTTTGATTGTTGGAAAAATTCTCTCTAGGCCATTTGGAGTGTAAATTTTATGATCTTAAATGAAGAGAACTTCTCTATTTATAGAGTTCTCTGCAAGGCTTGTGGGCTTGGGCTTAGTTGGTCCATGGACTTGACCTTTGGGCCAAACTAGTTGGATTTAGGCCTTATTTGACATTTGGGTTAAATTAAGCCTATTTTTGGGCTCAATTAGACTTTAGCATAAATAATAATATCAAATTGAACCAAATTAACTAATTTAATCCAACGGCAAAGATAACACATGGCATCATCGCGATTTGTCAATTT
The DNA here is from genome assembly GCF_009727055.1 of Benincasa hispida. Classification (NCBI taxonomy): domain Eukaryota; kingdom Viridiplantae; phylum Streptophyta; class Magnoliopsida; order Cucurbitales; family Cucurbitaceae; genus Benincasa; species Benincasa hispida. The sequence continues at coordinate 51,033,991 of NC_052353.1, read as the reverse complement.
ATGTCTTCAATTTCAATTTGTGACACATGTCAACTTTTAATTAGTCCCAAATTCAATTATTTATAATTTTTTCATCAATTTGGTAAACGGTGTGACAATTTGTGATTTGTCCATTATGTCTAGGAGGATTTGAACCACATATATCTTTGTTCTTAGCACACGCTCATGCTAGTTGAGCTAACCTTTGTTTGGCTAGTATTGTTAATCTCGTAGGGTCTTGTAGTTTGTAAACACTTGTATGAACAAACATTTTGTGATTTATAATATATGATATTTTATTCACTTCAATCTATGAAATATTTGACATTTTAGTTGCTTCAACCATAAACCAATAAACTAAGATCCATGAGATGTATGTGGAGACATATAAGCAGATCGTGTTTTAAGTGATAACCTAAATGGTCTGTAGTATATGAATAAGGAAGGATACCTTATCCTGGTGATACTATGAGTATGGCCCGCTTTGTAGGTGTTACAAATATTGTAAAGTACTACAAATGATCTGATCCTGATCATTCGTGTACTAAACATGCGGACAGAGATATTCTATACAAAGGAGTTTGTATAAAACCGAACCACGAAATGTTTAGTCTCGTTATATAACACCATTCATAATTGAGACTTTCATTTCACTAGGATGACCGTAGGTAACATGACCTTAATCCTAAGTGAGTTGTGAACTCGAGCCTATGAGGGCGGTTCTTTGATTTGCATGGGTGAGAGTGACCAGTTCGACGACTCAACAAGCCTACCATTTTGGGAATTCGTCTGATTGAGGAGCTGGGAACTCAGCTACACAAGATGGAATTCACTCATTCCCCGATGTAGTGGTAAATAGATAAATTGCTCCCTTATGGCTGATTCTGGGGCTTGAACAATGTGGCACCACACCCTCTCGAGGCCGGAGAGGGGTTTAGTCATAGTGGGACTATGATCTATTGTTCATTATAGGAATCAGTGGTACTTAAGAAGTTAGATGTAACTACATGGGCAAAATAGTAAATTGACCCAGCTGTACTTACGAGTGATTTGTGAATCATCATCGCACTATTGATTGGTTATATTCAATGGACAAAAAATATATTTGTAGTGAGAAGAGTGCAGCTGTCGGCCTTTAGTGGAGTGTTCGACAGTTAATGGATGGTGGATAATGTGATTAAAAAGTTTAGTCAGTTATTCACAAGCTTTAAACTACAGGTCCATAAGGTCCCCTTAGTAACTCAATGGATTCAAGTTGAGAATCAGTTTTTGGGTTAATTTGAAATGTTCAAACTAATAAGAGGGAATTTAATTATATATGATATAATTAAATTAATTCGATTATATATGATATAATTGATATAATGTATTTGATACATTATTGTTTGATTGAAGGAACTAGTATTTGAATATGATTCAAATATAAATTCTATGAATAAGATTCATAGTTATTAAATTTAATATTAATATGATTTATATTAAATGCCATAAAATAGAAAAAGAACTATGGTTTATATATTGTATATGATGTAATATTAAAACTATAGGTTATAAATATAATATAATAAGTTAAATATTGTATTTATTGATAATTTATTAAATATTTGATAATTAAATTTCTTTTTCTCAATAACCAATTTTAGTGGGTGGTTATACGATTTTATGGCAAATGAGTGGAATAAAGAGGAAAAAATGTTTTTCTAATCATTCTACGATATGAAACGAGTTATTAGATTTACTATCGAGTGACTACACGATAGCATCAAGTTTACTATACGAAGAGCTTTCATCTAAACGATCGAGTAACAAATCTATGCGATAGACTTCCATCTGCTACACGATACTGTCATCGTCTACTCGATCGTCTCCTCCTCCACTCCAATTCTTCCCTTTATCCAAAATAAGCCAGATCCCACCACTTCTGGATTCTCACATTGAGAATACCAAGGTAGTCTAGTGGTAATGTTCGAATTTATTCGAGGGAGATCGAGTTCGAGTTCTTACTCGTTGTGTTCATGCTAGGTCGAGGGATATTCTTGAAGAAGTGTTCTTCAAAGATATTGTCTTTCTATCCTTTGTATTTGATTCAAATCATGCTGTAATTTATGATTTAATGCATAAACTGTTTAGTATGACTGTGAATGTATGTGTTCTTTCACTATGGAGTTTGGACGATCCGCTTCCGCTCATAAGTCCTCTGTAATTAGAGTTCCTTCATTGATTCCATGTCTACAATGGATGAAATTTTATTAAAGAAAGTTTAAAGACATTACTTCCTTCCTTTAATATTAGAAGTTGGTGGGGTGAGTTATTATAGCTCATTCAATGTATGAGGCTCTAAATATAATGGTGGTGTTTCAATTATTTATCACCTACAATTAACTACAGTAATACTATTTAAAATCCCTCTTTACTACAGTGTTTACTATTCCTTACCCATCCTCACCTTAAACACTGACTATTATAATCCATAGACTATAATAACTACTAACTATAATAACTATGTTGGGGTTGATGCCCTAAATCTCGTAGGGTACTATAGTTTGTAATTGTAGTGTAAAAACATTTTATTTATGTAATAAAATATGTGATGTTTTATTTCAAAATTAGTTGCATTAACCACAAACACATAAACTAATATCCAAGGTTATCTTTAGCTTAAACATGTATCTAGAGACATACGGGTGGATCATGTTTAAGTGATAACCTAAATGGTTTGTACTAGATGGATAAGGCTGGATACCTTATCCTGGTGACACTACGAGTATGACCCGCTTTGTAGATGTTACAATTGTTATAAAATGTTACAAATGATCTGATCCTGATCATTCATGTGGAGATATGTGAGCGGGGATATTTTATACAAAGGAGCTTGTATAATACCGGACCACGAAATGCTTAGTCTCATTATATAATGCCGTTCATAATAGAGACTTACATTTCACCAGGATGACCATAGGTAACATGACCTGAATTCTGAGTAAGTTATGAACTCCTACCGACGAGGGCGGTATTTTTGTATGGGTAAGAGTGACTAGATTGCCAACTCAATAAGTCTACCATTTTGGGGTTTTTTTGATTGGGAAGCTAGGAACACAACCACAAGTAGGAATTCATTCCTTCCTTAATGTGGGGGCAAGTAGAAAAATTGATCCCTTAAGGGCTGATTCCGGGGCTTGAACAATGTGGCGCCACACCCTCTCTTGTCCCAAGAAGGGGTTTGATTATAGTTGGACTATGATTTATTGTTCATTAGAGGGATCAGTGGTACTTAAGGAGTTAGATATAACTACAGGGGCAAAACAGTAATTTTGCCCAACTGTACTTACGAGCAATTTGTGAAAGGCCCATTTTATTGTTGACTGGTTATATCCATGTACACATAAATACATCTATAGTGCAAAGAGTGCATCTTTGGGTCTTTAGTGGAGTGCCCAATAGTTAACAGATGGTGAATAATTAATTAATTAATTATTCATGTACCATTGAAGCTTTAAGTTGCAGGTCCATGAGGTCCCCTCGGTAGCTCAATGAAAATAAATGAAGAATAAGTTTTTGGATTAATTTGAATTGTTCAAATTAATTATATATGTTATTATTAATTTAATTTTACTTATATAATTATTATAATGTATTTGACACACACGCACACGCACATGCACGCATGCACGCACACACACGCACGCGCGCACACACACACACACACAATTCTTCAAGAGTAAGTTTTCTTATGCATGTTGTATTATTTTCTTAAATGCATAATTGTTGTTCTGTTTACTGTAAATTTAGTGTTATGTAAAATATTGGAAATTGGGACGATCCGCTTCCATTGCGAATCCTTTAAAGGGATCCTTCAATTGGTATCAAAGCCAGGTTGATGGCCCAATTTTTTTCCAAAATTTCGGAACATTTGTTTTTCCAGTTTCTGGTGGGATTTAAGTTCTCTCAATTTCTTCATGTGGTGAGTGTTCTTGATAGATGTTTTAAATTGTTTAATATTTTTTGGAATTGGCACTGTTTACTTTATTGCTTTGTTTTATTTTTTGGTATGTAAAGGCCCATGTTTTGGGGCATTAATTTGCAATAGATTATGTAATTCAAAGTCCTTGGGTCGTCATGGCCTTTCTGGTGCGATTCTGGAGAAAATGAGGCAAAAAATGGTGAAGTTTCGAAGAAGATTGAATCTGTATAGTAGGTGACTGTAGAGTAGCGTGGCGACATTGTGCCCAAGTGTCGCGATGCTATGAGCGAAAGCCAGAGTTTTTTATTCGTAGCGTCTCGACGCTTGGGATGGCATCGCGATGCTCCGAGAAACTGGAGAAGCGCAGGTTCATGCGCTTTGATTCTGTTTGGAACTGGTTTGGGTCCCGTTCACTTGATTCAGGTGGTTCAAGGATGGTTCAGTGGCTGGTTGGTCCGGTTCGAGCGGTTCAAGGCCCAATTCGCTTATTTGAACCGGTTGATAATTATTCTTGTAATAGTTAGTAGTTTTGGTTAATTAAATTAATGTGAGTGTTATATTAATTTAATTAATTGTTTAGTGTCAGATCCCGATCCAATAACTTTTGTTTATTAATTATGCATATGGCGTATGATTTAATTTTATTATTATATGTCATATTGTATGTCATATAGTATTTGTTGGGATTGGTGTCCTAATTCTCCAGGAATCTCGTAGTTTGTAACTGTACACATTGTTATGAATAAAATAAGAGTTATTTTATTTTGCATTTACTTATATCCAATAAACAGAGCTCCAATGTTATTGTATGTAAACTTAAGCATGTATATGAGATATACAAGTGGATCATGTCTTAAGTGATAACCTAAAAAAGTCTGTAGTATAAGGATATAGGAGGGATACATGATCCTGGTGACACTACAGATACGACCCGCTTTGTAGAGGTTTACAAGTGTTGTGAACTACTACAGATGGTTGATCCTGACCATTCATGTGGAGACATGTGAGCGAGGGTATTTTATACAAAGAGTTTGTATAAGACCGGACCACAAGATGATTTGTCTCTTTATATAACATCATTGATACTTGAGACTTACATCTCACCTAAACAACCATAGGTGACATGACCTTAATCCTGACTTATGTTCATTAGAGGGATCAGTGGACCCCTGTAGTTGGTTATCATATTACTTTATAATAATATTAATTATTGGATAATTATCCCTTTTTCTCTAATAACCAATTGAGTGGGAGGTTATTAGTGGTTTTATGGTAACTGTGAGATAAAAGGAAAAATGTTTTTCTGAATTTAGAGTTGCTTCTTCCGGAAAGAAACTCATGGAGAATGCTATCAAGTGAAAATGTTTCACTAAGCGATAGCTCATAAAGAGACTAAACGATCGTGGAGTGTCACTATATGATAGTTTACTCAGATGGTCGTAGCTAACGATCGCAGGGCATTGTCTATATGATAGGCTATCATCTTCTACACGATTAAGCATTTCGTCTATACGATAGACACTTCCTATCTCCCACTGCTCAATCGTCTACACGATTGTTGTTCCTCCAATCTCTTCCTTTAACCAAGTTCATACAGAGCCCACAACTTTTGGATTCTCACACCGAGAATACCAAGGTAACCATTGTGGTGGTGGCCTTATTCAACTTGATTGATTTTGAGGTTTTGGAGGCCGTTCGTTGGGTTGATGTTCATTGTGGTCATTAGGTTCGTGTTTATTATTGATCGTGTTGTATTATGGTCATTGTGTTCGAGCATTTGTGTTTTGCAGTCTTGGATACTGATCGAGTGTTCGTGATCGAGGAAGTTTGAAGAATGAGTCTTCAAAGGTATGTATTCTATCCCTTGATTATCTTATCAGCATGTTGTAATTTTTAGTTGTTGCATGACCTGTTAGTTTCCGTTTCTTGTACTCTAATTATGTTTGTTCAATATCGAATGGAATTTGTAATGATCCTTCCGCTGCTCATGGAAATTCTTATGTCTGATTTTTTACAATTGGTATCAGAGCCAGACTGTTCTGATATTCCAAATTTCTTTTATGTTTGAACTTTTTTTACATTCGTGGTGGGTTTTATGCATTGGTTTAAGTGTTAAATGCATTTGTAGATGGTGTCGATGAATGTTTACGGGTTAATTGCCTCTGTGTAAAGTTTCTGTTCTATTACAAAGTGTTAATTTGTAAGGGCCCCTATGTTTTTGGGCATAATTAACAAGTAATCGAGTCTGTAATTCATTTGTTGAGTTGTTCGTAATAAAGTTTTGAAGCATGGAGATGCGGTTCTCAGCGAGAAAAAAGACCAAAGATTGGTCGTATCGTGTAGCCTTAGGTAAATGATCGTTGGAATTTGGCTAAACGATCGTGTAGTATTTACTATACATGATCGGGTATAGCGTTCACTTTATCGCATAGCATTGGTTGCTCGATCGCATGGACGCTGGAGGCAAACGATCAAGTGGGAACATTTGATGCTCATCGTTTAATAAATTGCGTGCGCACTAAACGATCGTGTAGTTAGCATGCTTCATCGCATAGTTACTGACTACACGATCACTCGGTATGCGATACCTCATGCTTTCTCAGCAATCATTTAAACGATTGTGCTTCACTGCAACGTTGTCGTTTAGATGATCATTTAAAGCTTGCGTTGTACGTTGCGCGCTGCACGATCGCGTGCCTCATGCTTCATCGCATAGTAAAGGTACACGATCGTTGCTAAACGATCGTCTAGATCAGGAAGCATTGGTAAATGATTGAGTAAAGCGTTTACTTTTTCTTGTAGGCGATTACAAGGAGTTTGATACACGATCAGTGGAGACACGTTCCTTCGCCTGGACGGTTAAAGACCCGATTCGCTTGTTTAAACTGGAGACCCTTTGCTTTTTGTAATAGTTAACTTTGGTTTTTGGATTTGAGGCTAATTATCCCAGTTCATCAACTTTTGCTTACTATATATGAGATGTATGTGGTTTATATGGCATAGTGTATGACGTATAGATTTTAAACCCTCCTTATGTTGTGTAATTATTCATTCATCATGTATTATATGTGTTATAATATGGCATGATGAAATTACAAGAAAGCATGCACATGCATCATGAAATATAAGAGTTATATTTATGCATGCAGTAAGCATATTCATGCATCATCTTTATATTATAAGCATTATAGTATAAGGATGAATGGAAGCATGTTTGCTTGGTTCATTGCTTGGTTATATAAGTGTTATATTAAAGGAGCAATGAATGAACAATGCATGAAGTATGACACTTAGGCTAATTTGTAAGCGTTATGAATGCCTTATATGTGTTTGCTTCGCGTTGTGGATGGTTTTGGTTGTTTTTGTTATAATCGTTATAATGGAAATTAGAACTAAAATCGATAAGAAAGAGTTGCATGCGGACTTAGGCGTACTCATGTTTTAAAAGAGTTTTAAAATTGGATTGAGATAGACCTAAGCTCAAGGTTCTAATGTGATTAGATACCTAAGTTTAATCTTTTAAATCGGTTTAATAGGATTAAATTGATTGGCATAAAAGATTAAAATTGTATTAAATCTATCTATAAGGGACCTTTTGTCTAAGGCGGGTTCTGTCTAAATGGAACATCTCTACCTGGGAACCTACCTGGATAGGTGAATTAGATAGATTTTCTACAAGCATGCGACAGTTAATCAAAGACTCCGTTAAAGAGTTTAATGGATGATGATCAAAAGTTGTTCAACTATCAAGGTAAAAGTTACTCTTGGGCAAACCTAAAAAGTCACTTAGTTAAAATCTTTAGCCGTGTTTTTTTCTAAGTGAATAAACTCTAAGTTATAAAATATTAGTGGGAGGAAGAGATATATATGATATGTCAATGATGCCACTCACGTTTCTCCCTGAATTTTCACGCCGTGAGATTCATGCTTGGCCTCGTGGTACCCTGGGAGCATCCCCCTTTAGATGGTGCTTGCATGAGTCAATATCAAGGTGGACGGAGAGAGTATTTATAATAAGTGGGTGAAGGGTGTGTGTCAACATATCCTGCGGTCTTCTTCATTTGTTTGTACCGTGAGATCATTCTTGCACTCTCTCGTGGTGCCCTGGGAGCATCACCCTTCGGATGGGTTTTGTGCAGTTGGTCAATATCAAGGTGAACTCCAGAAATGGATAGAGTCACTTTAGTTTTTTCCCCAATCGGATTTTTTCCCTTTGGATTGGCTACTTGGGGCGGAACTCTAGGGCCTAAAAAGGCGGATCACACTTACGAAATTTTTTTAAGTAAGTTAAGGATTTCTTAACCAAATCAATGATGGCTAGTTGTTATAGGAGCAAAAGTTGTTCTGGTATTAATGGCTGGTTGATAATGTCTCAATTCAGAGGAGAGATAAATTGACCACCCTTCGGCAGCTTTTGTCCTAAACTTTTGAAGCGTCATTGCGAAAGTAAATGTCACACGGGGTTCATGTTAGTTTTGCTAAACCATATTGGATGTTATATGTTTTTCAACGAGTATTTGTTTAAAACCTAACATAGGTTGATGTGTTTGTTTTTTTAACAACATGTTTGGTTCCAACTTCTTCGGGTTAGTCACAAGCATGTGGGCCAGACACCCCTCAAATCCTGAAATGGCATAAACTACCTTTACGGCCTCTCCACAGCTCAAAAGGTGATTCAGAAACACTTTTCGAGGGAACGTTGTTCAGAATATAATATGCATTCTCCACTGCAAAACCCTAAAACGAGTTTGGAAGATGAGCATATGCTAGCTCTATCTCAAGCACCATATATTAACAAGAAGCTTGTCAATTATTTAATGCAAAACTCCAAGAGAGGCTTACTACCTTTCAGGCATGGAGTAATATTGTCTAAGGAGCAGTGTCCTAAAACACCTCAAGAAGTTGAAGAATTGAGACTGATCTCTTATGCATTAGCTGTTGGCAGCCTGATGTATGCGATGTTATGTACGAGACCTACATCTGCTTTGTGGTGGGGATAGTCAGTAGATATCAATCTAATCCAGGATATGATCACTGGACCGCCGTTAAGAATATCCTCAAGTATCTACAGAAAACGAAGGACTACATGCTCGTATAGGGTTCTAAAGATCTGATCCTTACAGGATATACAAATGACTGATAAGGATTATAGGAAATCCACATTAGGATTAGTGTTCAGTCTTAACAGAGGAGCAGTAGTCTTGAGGAGCACCAAGCAAGGATGCATTGCTGACTTCACTATGGAGGCTAAGTACGTAGAGACTTGTGAAGCTACTAAGGAAGCTGTTTGGCTTAGGAAATTATTGACTGATCTGGAAGTCATTCCAAATATGTCAAAGCCCATCACACTTTATTGTGATAATAGTGGTGCTGTGGCTAATTCTTGAAAGCTTAGAGTCACAAGCGCAGGAAACACATAGAGCAGAAATATAATCTCATCCGAGAGATTGTGCATCGAGGGGACGTGATTGTCACACAAATAGCTCGGAGCATAATGTTGTTAATCCATTTACAAATGTCTTCACGACTAAGGTGTTTGAGGGTCACCTACAGAGTAAGGGTCTATGGGACATGGCACATTTAGACTAGGGCAAGTGGGAGATTTGTACTGGGCGGTTTGTGCCCTAGTTTATTGATTTGTGTACTTTGTATTTTAGTATGACTTTTACATTGTACACCCTACTAGCTTTAGATCAAGTAGGAGATTGTTAGGGTTGATGCCCTATATCTCGTAGGGTCCTATAGTTTGTAATTGTAATGTACAAATATTTTATTTATGTAATAAAATATGTGATGTTTTATTTCAAAATTAGTTGCATTAACTACAAACCAATAAACTAACATCCAAGATTATCTAAACATGTATGTAGAGACATATAGGTGGAGTTTAAGTTATAACCTAAATGGTTTGTAGTATATGGATAAGGCTGGATACCTTATCCTAGTGGTTTGTAGTATATGAATCCCTCGATCAATCTACAAGCGTCCAAGAATAGCAAGGCTCGAACGCAACGACCAGAACATAGCACGAACACAACGAACGACCAATAGCTCCTCGAAACCAATCGAGTCTAACTCGATCCATGAACTAGTGAGGACACACCACAATGGTTACCTTGGTATTCTCGATGTGAGAATCCAGGAGTTGTAAGCTTTGTATGATCTTGGCTTGAGGAAGAGACTGGAGGACTATGATCGAGTAGACGATCGAGTAAGTGGGAAATAAGACATCGCCTATCGTATAGACGATGTGCTCGATCGTTTAGTAAACGACAACCTATCATATAAATAATGCCACTCGATCGTTTAGCTACAATCAATTGAATGACTATCATATAGTCAAAGCTCCACGATCGTTTAGTCTTTGCACAATATCGCTTAGTGAAAATCTTTCACTTGATAGCTTGTCACCGTGAGTTCTTTCCGAATGAGGCAACTCCTAATTTTAGGAAAACCATTTTTCTTTTATCTTACGATTACCATAAAACCACCAATAGCCTTCCACTCAATCGGTTAGTAGAGAAAAATAAATTAATTATCATATAATTAATATATTATAAATAAATATGATAACCAACTTACCATATTATATTTATAACCTATAGTTTTAATATTTCATCTCATGAAACATATAAACCATAGTTCTTTTTCTATTTTATGGTAATTAATGTAAATCATAGTTCTTTTTCTATTTATAATCATATTTACATTAATTCCTCCATTTGATGTATCTCATACATCACACCAATTATATCATATATAATTGAATTTCCTTTTGTTAATTTGAGTACTTCAAACTAACCCCAAGAACTGATTCTCAACTTGAATCCATTGAGCTACCAAGGGGAGCTTATGGACCTATAGCTTGAAGCTGTAACGGTACATGAATACCTAACTAAATTCTTTAGTCACGAGATCCACCATCCATTAACTATCGGGCACTCCACTAAAGACTGACAGCTGCACTCTTCTCACTACAGATATATTTTGTGTCCATATCAACCAATCAACAGTGCGATAACCCTTCACAGATCGCTCTTACGTACATCTGGGTCAATTTACCGTTTTGCCCCTGTAGTCACATTTAACTCCTTAAGTACCACTGATTCCTCTAATGAACAATAAGTCATAGTCCTACTATGACTGAGTCCCCTTTTCCAAAGAGAGGATGTGACCACTATGTTCAAGACCCGGGATCAGCCCTTTAGGGAGCAATCTATCTACTTATCCCTGCTTCGAGAAAGGAGTAAATTCCGTCTTGTGTAACTGAGTTCTCAACTCTCCAATCAGACAAATCCCCAAAAAGGTAGGCTTGTTGAGTTGACAATCTTGCCATTCTCACCCATACTAATCAAAGGACCGCCTTGATAGGCAGAAGTTTCCAAAACACTCAGGATTAAGGTCATGTCACCTATGGTCGTTTAAGTGAGATGTAAGTCTCAATTATCAACGGTGTTATATAAAGAGACGAATCATCTCATGGTCTGGTCTTATATAAACTCTTTGTATAGGACACGTCCACTTGCATGTCTCCACATGAATGGTCAGGATTTGACCATCTGTAGTAGTTCACAATACTTGTAAACCTCTATAAAGCGGGCTATAACCGTAGTGTCACCAGGATAAGGTATCCCTCATTTATCCTTATAATACAAACCTTTTAGGTTATTACTTAAGGTATGATCAACTTGTATATCTTATATACATAAGTTTACATACAATAACCATGGATTTTTGTTTATTGGATATGAGTAAATGCAAATAAAATAACTCTTATTTTATTAATAACAATGTGTACAAAGTTTACGAACTATGAGACTCTGGGAGAATTAGGACACCAATCCCCGTTTGTGGTTTCCTTCAGGTCCTTTGATTTGTATGGGTGAAAGTGGCCAAATCGCCGACTCAATAAGCCTACCATTTTGGGGATTCGTTAGATTGGGGAACTGGGAACATAACTACACAAGAAGGAATTCACTCATTCCCTAATGTCAGGGCAAGTAGATAAATTGATCTCTTAAAGGCTGATTTCGTGGCCTTAACAATATGGCGCCACACCCTCTCCTGACTCAAGAGGGGTCATAGTTGGACTATGATTTATTGTTCATTAGAGTGATCAGTGGTTCTTAAGGAGTTCAATGGAACTACAGGGGTAAAACGATAATGTTGGTCTACCTGTACTAACGAGCAATTTGTGAAGGGTCATCGTACTGTTGACTGGTTATATCCAATGGACACAAAAATACATCTGTAGTGCGAAGAGTGCAATTGTCAGTCTTTAGCGGAGTGCCTGAAAGTTAACGAATGGTGAATAATTTAGTTAAAGAGTTTAGTTAATTATTCATATACCGTTGGAGCTTCAAGCTACAGGTTCATGAGGTCTCCTTGATAGCTCAATGGGAATAAATGAGAATCAGTTTTTGGAATAATTTGAATTGTTCAAATTAATTATATATGATATAATTAATTTAATTTTAATTATACATGATATAATTACTATAATATATTTGATACATTATAATATTAATCATTTATGAGAGGAAATAAATATTTGAATATGATTCAAATGTTAATTATATGAATTGGATTTATATTGTTAAATTTAATGTAAATATGATTTATATTAAATGTCATTGATGAGAAAAAAGAAACAATTAGGTTATATTGCATTTGATACAATATATAAATTATAGATTATATATTATGTTTGATATAACATATAGTTTAATATATATATAATTATTTATTAAAATAAATTAAGTTTTTAAATTAAATTAATTAATTTTGCATTAATTAATGGGAGGGAGTCTCTCCCCCTCTTTTCTTTATCGTGTGAATGGTGAGGTGGTTGAGTCTTCTTCCAGCAAAAAGAAATAGAAGTGAGAAGACAATAGATTTTTTTCCAGTGCTTTTGTTTAAGAGAAATTCCCATCCTCCTACTCTCTTTTTTCAATCAATTTCATTCGCTCACAAAATCCAAAATAGCCAAAGCCCACACCTCTTGGGTTCTCTACCTAAGAATACTAAGGTTTCCTAGTAGTGGTGCCCAATTGGCCTTACAAATTGTACGTGTTTTTCACAGAGAAGAGGAAACGTGAAGATTTTGGATTCTTCAAGGACAAGACTTTTCCTTCCCCTTTTCTCTTCTAATTTCTTATGTATGTTGTATTGTCTTCTTAAATGCATAATTTTTGTTCCATTTACTATAAAGTTAATGTTCTGTAAAATATTGAAAATTGGACGATCCGCTTCCGCTGCGGACCCTTCAAAAGGATCCTTCAAACTAATATAGCTCCTCAAATGCCTCTTAAATCTCTATTCTTAAAAAAAATAGTAAAAAAGAAAAGAAAAGAGAAAGAAAGAAAAAGGAAACCCTCTTTAAGTATATTAGGAGAAGGAAAAAGACCAAGATAGGGGTCAAAGAAACAAAAGGTATATAACAACCCATATAGCTGAACTACAAAAATAAAAGGTAAAAAGGAATATACAAAAGAATTTTTCCTCAAACTATTTTGTCTCCAAACTCTAATTCAACATTCAAATATGGGCCAATTCAATCAAAAGAAAATATCTCCCAACATGTTTCCAAATACCTTCTCATGTGCTTAACGCAGTCACATAAGAGACTATTGAAAAATTTCATCTAATTATAAAGAAAGGTTACACGTTCGAATCTCTCCATCCTTCATTTAAATTATAAATTCTAAAAATACTCAAAGGATAGAAACTATCTACGACTTTCAAAAAAACAGGTTACTAACATCTTAAGTAATTAAACGACATTTGTGTCAGACTTAGTGAGAGTCTTGAACTTTAAGGTAAATAGATTTTACTTGTGCTCTTTAAATTTTGAAAAGTTTCATTTTAACCTTTGAATTTTGAAATGGTTAAAAAAAAAAAGCTTATGTGATATTATTTACAACTTAATTTCAATTATATATTAGATTAAGATTATCGTTGTCACACAATTTATTTCAGTTTAAAAGGTATCTTTGATATCATTTACAAAATCATTCATTAAATCAACTTTTATATATATTTTACTACATCGACTTTTATATATCAATTACATGAATAATAATATTGTAAATAATTTAACCATACCTTCTAATTTTCACATATCAACACTTGTATCTATTTTATACATCATTTTGATAGAAAAGCTCTTCAAGGATTTTCTTGGATCAATTTCAAAGTTGCAATTTTTCAAAACCTAGAGACATAATTGAAACTTATATATAATTCATTGATATATTTTGTACAATTTAATGATAAATTTAAATGTTGATTTAGCGTATGTTATAAGAATTGTAACATTCGACAAATCGAACATAGCTCAATTAACTTAGGAATGCATTAGTAACTATGAAGTATGTGGTTTGAATCCCCCTACCTCCAATTAAAAAAAATGCAATATTTGTCTAAATATGGAATTCTAAATGTTGATTTAGCATACATTATAAGAATTACAACATTTGACAAACCGAGCATAGCTCAATTGATATACGAGTGCGTTAGTATCCATGGGTATGTGGTTTGAAATCCTTTACCTCAAATTTTATCTAAAAAATAAAATTGCAATATTTATCTAAATATAGAATTCTATCCGTTGAAATTGAAAGTTGGGAATGAAAATATTCAGGATTAAGAAGTTTAGGTTAAGTTTTTTTTTTCCTTTTCTTAAGAAAAAAAAGAAAATGCTAAGTTAAAAGATGATTTTTGAGCCTATAATTGATATTTGGAAAAAAGAAAAAAAAAATCTTTTTAGTCCTTGACTTTTGGGTATAGCTTCCATTTGGTTTCTATATTTCAAAATGTTACGACCATGTTTGGTAATTATTTGATTTTTTTATTTTGTTTTTGAAAATTAAGTCTATTTAATCTACATTTCTTACCATAATTTGCATCTTTCTTTAAATTCCTAACTAATTTCCAAAAACAAAAACAACTTTTTGAAATTTACTTTTTTTTTAGTTCTTAAAATTTTGCTTGATTTTTTAAACCATTGGTGAAAAGTAGATAACAAAGGAAGAAATTTAGAGGTGGAAATAGTGTTCTTGGACTTAGTTTTAAAAACAAAAACAAAAAACAAAATAATTACCAAATGGGACCTACATTTTTCGTTTTCAGGTTTTGAGTTTGATTTTAATTTAGTACATAGGTTTCAAAATGTTACAATTTTACCCTCTAGTTTTGTTTCAATTTGGTCCATAAGTGTCAAAATTTACATTTTTAACCTCGATTTTTCACTAAATATTTTTTTTCAGTCTTTAATATTAACGTTTATTAATTAATTCAAAAGAAATTAAAGAATTATAATCAATTAAGTTTCACTATTTCCATAACTATTATGAATTAATTTTATAATTTTCACTTGATGATTATTATAAATTAATTATTAAATATTATACCAAATACTAAAGAGAGTAGATCTCAAAACCTAATGACAAAATTGAAACTAAACTTAGATATTAAGAATAAATTGGTAATATTTTGAAACTTAGAAATTAAATTAAAATTAAATTTAAAATTTAAGAATTAACATTTTGAAATTTATGAACCAAATAAAAGGTAAACCCAAAATCTAGAGACAATTTTTTTTCGTTGTTACTTTTATGAGACAATTGTATAGAGGCCAAAAAAAAAAAAAAAAAAAAGAGAGTCCAAAATGAAATTTGTCATACGGTTTGAAACTAGATTTTTGCCGCTTTTGCTTACGTCATCATCAACCAACATTACCATAATGCCCTTAGTTTTGTTGTGCTTGATTTTCTCCTTTCTCTATTTTTTTTAGTGGTTGTTACCAAATTATTTTAAATGTCTTTTTTGAGTTTTAGTTGAAATTGGTTCGTTAGATCTATTTGCAAAGAGTGAGAGAGGAGAGCGGGGGAATGAGAGTGTGAGAGGGAGAGACCAACTTGAAGGCACAATAATCTATTTTGATAATTTCACTCGACCCACTCTCGAATATGATGTAACCTAAAGGACACAATCTTGAAAATTAGAAATTTGGTCCAATTTCATTTTAGTCCAAAATTTTGGATTATTTGTACCATTATCCCTACTTGTATTCTCTACACTCGGAGGAAAGCTTTGGACTTCTGGGTAAGCTACAGGGAGTAGAGTAGAGAAGTGGAGCCTTCTCGTAATTCTCTTCAACGAGGTTGAGGACAAGAATTACATATCAAAGTTTTCAAGGAAATTGCACAACCATAGTCAATTGGGGCTGGAATTGCATATGACCATCGAAAGAAGAGATGGAAGCATCGAAAATTCCAAGCTAAATGGACGGTCCAAACAAGGTAGTGCCTCACACTGTAGCTTTCTGTCATACCCACATTCTTTCCCCCTCAGATTGAATGGAAATTGAAATTGAAATTGAACTGAATAAGCCGTGGCAGTTCTGCAACCATACAAATATTGTTACCCTTTTCTTATTTTTCATCGGAACCACTTGCAAGGCGTTTGACAAAATGCCTCAATGGGTAAGTAAAAAAGTTTTTCTTTAATGGGTCCACTTTACAACTTGCTAATCAATTATCAACCGAGTTGGAAAAATGGTTTGATTCTTTTGAATTAATACGACAGCAATTGTAGTTGTGAATGAATCCCATCAGTCTAAATCACTATAGTCTATAGAAACTACAGGTTGAAGGGAAAAAATGTTTATTTTATATCAATAATTGGTAGTTGTTTGTTGTATTGTATATTTGTACTAGAGTTAGTAAGATATGTTACATTAAACTTGGACCCTGTAATCACCAAATCCAGATAATTGTGAATGGGATTGCTTTGAATGTTAAGAAACAGTGAAGATTTTTATGGCAGCAATGGAGATGTCTCTTTAGAAGATCTAGATCGAGCACATTGCTATCAGGATGGGCCAACGAAAGAAGGAGCAGACTCATGTAGATGCTCCACCGAGTGGCAGTGTCAGCATCTCCAACTTGGTGATGCCAACATATAACCACCAAACTCTCAACTCCATACGCAAAAGGAGGGCAGTGGAAGTTTACGATGTACGTGCTACCTCCTAACATGGCCTGCATTTATTTTGGGGGGTTTTTACATCCCTCTCCCTCTATATATCTCTCTCTACCTATCTCTCTTCTTCTTTTTCTTTTTCTTTTTTCTTTTTTTTTTTTTCACTCTGCTTCTGCTCTGGTTGTTGATTGTTGAGAGAGAAAAATCACTTTCATTAGATTCCTGCACTGCCTTTTTCCCAAAGGACCAAATGATTGCAAAAGTTTAAGCCTAGAATTGGTATCATTTCCCCTCAACTAATTTCCCCTCAACTTTTAACTGTCTATTGTTGATTGGATGGACAAAAGAACGAGATGCCACTTTACCTTTTCCTTTTGATACTTCTCTACACCTTAGTCTGGTTCCTCTGGGTTTGGCCATTGGGTTTGTTTTGAAGTTCTTTTTCTAATATATTTAAATATTATATTATCACATCATATAGAGAGGACGTCACTCAGTATTTCTAATAAGAGGATCCTCTCTTGAATGAAAAGTGCTTAATCCAGCGTTCCCTCAACTTCAGTCTCTCTCAAGGTATTAAGTGATTTGGACAACACTAATTGAGTGATCTCAATGTTTTGATCTGCTTTCTGTAACCTTACAGCACATTTGAGCGTTGATCCATCTGCTGACTTGCTGTCAAAAGGGTTTTCCTTGAGATTGATTTGAATGGGGAGGCAATTTTACTTTAGGAATGTCTTTCCGGGGGGGTAAGTGAGAGAAAGAAAGACAGCGCTTCGTGGGCTTGCAAAAGTAGCGCTTTTGCTGCTTTCAGTTACTTGGATTTCCACCCACATTGAGTATTTTTCTTTCATACAATAACAAGTACAAGTTTTCTTAGCTAACATCTTCTTCCTTAAGCAAACCAGATCGAGGTCAGGCCTAATATCATATAATATTTCTCTTACAAATGTTTGTAAGATGAGTTCTACAGTTTTCTTGTAGAAGGTTTCTCAAATATGTACAAGAAGTTGTTATCTGAAAGCAACATCTAGTTCTAATCAACAGCTCATGCTTGCTTGTTCTAAGCGGGAGTTTTCTGTCTTTTCAAGCCATTTTTGGCAATTTTCTAACATAATCTATTAATTAATGAGTTACCCATGGCCATGAGCATGAATTCGAGGTCCCATTAGCCCAGATAGGTAAAAACAGTAATTTTGAACTATGATTTGGAGCCAATCTCAATGCAGTGGCTATTCAGGAGTGGCTGTTGAAGCCTCCAAAAGACCCCTCGCAGACGTAGGAAAATAAGTAATAATGTTGATGACGAGGCAACATTCCCTTTTAAATCATCATAATTACCAACCCACTGAAGGAATCTTCCAAATTCATTGGAGAATAAAAAACCACTGTTTATCGTTCAGTTGGATTTTTTTTAATCACAGCTAGAGGGGTTTGGGCTGAAAAGAAGGAAAATAAGGGAGAGAAAGTGCCCTTCTGAAGGAAGAGAGAGAGGGAGAGAGAAGACAAATTGCACTTTCCAAAATAAAACATAGCCGAACTCCATTAATACACAGCTGCAGCCTGCATAAGGAAGATGCTAACAGAATCCTACCTTTACCCAACTCTTGGTTTGGATTCTAAATTTTTATGGGATTGATCGACTGACGTAAGTATGTGTAAAAAACTTATGCTTTTGTGGGTTTTTGTTGTTTGCCTGTATCTCCTGATGGCTTTCCTTATTCTTTCAATTTACCCAATTTTTTAATTAGAATTTTGATTTGGGTTGTCGTTATATATACCCTGGTTCTTGTGCTGTTTTTCAGTTATGGACAATGCTGAGGGTAGGAAAAATGAAGAAGGCCCCTCTGGAGTCCATAAGTTTCAGGAGAATCATGACCAAAGGATGGACTGTGTAGACGATGTTGCACATACCAGTTACAACACTTGCACCTTTTTTGAGTCCAGAATTCAGATTTCTCCACAAATCTTAGGCTCAGAGCTCATCTCTAATCCTGAGGTTTGTTCTTCCATATCTTTCTTCGTTTTTTAAGTTCATGATTATGCACTCTCTCTCTCTCTCCCACTTCGTTGATTCTTTGAACTAAGGAATATTTCTGGACCTTGTTAATTGGGTGCATCCGCATTTTCTTTTTAAAACTATGAGAATTTGTTCTAAGCATCCTGATATGCTAAATAATCGAATATGCAGATTATTGTCTCTTTTAAGCTTTTTCGTTAATGACTTGGTTGCATTACAGACGATGGGTCAATCTTCGTAACTGCTCACTTTTCTGCGAATTGTTGGATATATTCTTCTCCTCTCTTCACTCCAGATGAAGACTACTTGTTAGAAAAGCTTTGCTTCCAATATTTTGTGTCAAGAAAATCACGGTCTTTAACTTTGTCCTGAAAATTGTAATTCATGGTTAGTTAGCTACATGTAACAAATTGCTCTTCTGATATTTCTTTCTTTATAGGAAAGGAAAACTCTTCATTTTTCTTTTTATGATTAATATTAAGTGCAATTCAAGCTGTAAAGATAATCGATTTTCCTTTTTTATTATTTTTTGTTTGAAAGTACAAAAGAAAATAGAGCACCTAAAATTGGCATTAATTGCCTAATAACTATGCCAAAAGAGGGTCTCCTACACTGAGTGGGACCTTGTATTTATAAGAACAAATCCGCCAAAAATATTGTACCTACTTCGGTTTATTGAACCACCAATAACACTCTCAAATTCACCTCTCATAGTCCTGTTTTCATTCACTCCATTTCTAGTACGCTACAGTTTCCTTGTCAAGTCCTGGTCTGATGCTACAACCTCAACCTCAATCTTTGCCTCAGAGTGCTGCATTCAGTGAAAATGTGTTGTATGGAACAAGGACGCGAGTGACGATCTCTTGGAATCATGGCGGCAATCAAGTGGCCATCGTTGGATCATGGGACAACTGGCAGACGAGGTATTCGACTTTGATGATGTGCTTTTCTTCTTTATTGTTCTTTTTCATTTTTTAACTCAAACAACCTTTCAAGTGTGTTGAGTTTCATGTATTTCTTTTAGAGAGCTCCTGCAGAACACAGGTGAGAAGTTTGTGGTTATAAAGACTCTGCCAGTCGGTATCTACCACTATCACTTCATAGTTGATGGTTGGTTGATTTATGCTCCAGATCTACCCTGGTTTCGTGATGATTCAGGGAATGCTTACAATATTTTGGACTTGCAGGTAAGTTTCATGGGTTCCCATTGAGAATTTCTTGTTCCTCAAGAATGGCATTGCTGCTGCTCCACATAATTCTCATTGAATTATGTTTTCCAGGGGCATGTTTCTGAATTTCCTGAAAGTATGTCCGAGTTTGAAACTCCTCCATCCCCGCCATCGAGTTATGACAATCAATACTTGCATGAAGATGATTTCAGCAGACCACCACCAGAACTACCTCCACAACTACAAGGAACCATTTTAAATGATCCATCTTCTTCAGTTGATGGTCGACCGTTGCCAGTTACGCCTCAAAGTACCGAATTAAATCATCTCTATCTTCAGAGCAATGTCCAAGATCAGTTTGTAGCACTTGGCTCTACTCTCAGGATTCAGGAAAAGTATGTTACAATGTTTCTATTCAAGCCTTTGTCAAGAACAAGGTGACATCCATACTCTTTTTCCTCCCTCCACCCACATTTTCATTTTCAAAACCGAATCTCAATATTGCTGGAAAAGTTGCCATCCTCGTGAGTTCTATGAGTTGAGGAAGTTAGTGTAGCTAAAGAAAGATTCTTTCACACTGTGCATCATTAATTCAATTGCTACAGTATTCACTCTAAAAACTACTGTCACTCTTGCAAAACTTCTCTCTTCCCTTCAATTATCTGTATTAATATGTTCTGCTTGAAGTCAATTACCGAAGTCGAAATTTCACATATTAGCTGTAATTAATCATTTTATCAGATAACATAAACAGGATTATCCGATTCAACTTAACATAAATAGTTGTCCATTTGAAAATTTTTTGCTAAATTATGAGAGTGATTTTCGTCTACTCTCAAACAATCTTTTCGATTTATAGTCTTAGGTAAAACCGATTTGAGATCATGATGCATAACTATATGTATTTGCTTACCTATACACTTGAGTTAGTACTAGCACAAATCAGTAAGCCATTTTGGTAGAAAATGTATGATGTTCTTAGTCATCCCTTTTCTTGGCCAATCACATTTGGGATTGTGGATGGAAACTGAATGTAGCCAAGGAATGGAGAAGTAGGCTAAGCCATAGTGATGCCATTTCTTTCAAATTTATGGTCTGAAACATCACTATCTGAGGCAGTGAGAGGAATGGAGAGATAGCAGCATCAACTGCAGTCTCTGCTGTGTAGTAATGGCCCATAGTCAGGGCTGAACCTGTCTTTCTTCTCAGGGGGGATGGATGAACTAAGCAAACTTTTGGTCCTTTTTGATACACCAACCCCTTCACTTCCCACCCTCTATTTTCTTCTTACTTTAAAATGGCTTAATTTATGACTTTTGTCCCTTGTGTAAAGTTTTTTTTGTCATTTCTTAGATGATGACTTCTGAAATGGTGAAAAGTGCTCTTTAGACAGTTCGAAGTACTCTATAAAATTTTCACGGGATTATTAGAGGATCAAATGTGGTTTTAAGAAATCAAACAAAAACTGTAATAGGGTGTTTGAGCTTCAAACTCCAAATGGGTGGAGTGGGTTATTATAACACATTTTATGTGTAGGGCTCTAATTATAATATTTGGAACGTGCAACTATTATAACCAACTATTATTCCATCAATGAAATCGTAGGGCTGGCAAATCTTCGTGCCCCTCTTGTTGTGTTACTCATTTTGTAACCAAGATGTAAATCGCATTACACACTTCTTAGCTTGTGCACTTGTTGGGTTGAAATTTGATTTTGTGTAGATCTGTCTTCCAATTCTGAAGATAGAAGAGTCCGTTGGGATTCTCGCTTCTCCTCTTGGTCGTTAAATATTTTAATTGGGGATGTGAGTATTTTTTGTTGTGATTAATTAATATCCTTTTCAAAATAAATAAATAACCTACAATTAACTACAATATTTCAAATCTTTCTTTACTATTTGTTATAGTATTTACTAATTCCTACTCAAACTAATACTCCAAATAAAGACTATTATAATCAACTCAACGTCTCAAACATCATCTGAAATGCTTGTGGAGAAAGCGCTTAAAACATCTTGTTTTTCCAGAACTCATTCTAAACTGACTTTAAATATTGTTGGTTCATTCAGTGACAGAGAGAAGGCAAAGCAAAAAGGGAAATCCATTATGTTGAAATTGGGGAAAGCCAACAAAGGTGGCACTTGAAAAGGTTGTCCTTTGTTAGATGGCTCAGAAAAGAGAGTAAAGATTCGAAGTAGTTTATAAACTATTCTGACTTCATATAAAACAAGGGGAAAAATATAATACAAATTATCTTTCACTAATTTGCCAAATAAAAAAGAATCAAAATTCACAAAAGTAGTAAAATTTAGCCAGAAGTTCACAGTAAGAGTTTTAATTTTAGTTTTTTTTCTTTCTAATATATAAAAACGCAAACACTAACACTACTCATTTCGTTTTTGTGTTTTTGATTTTTGACAATTAAGCCTATGTTCTTTTAATTTCTTACAATGATTTGTATCTTTTTTAAATAGATAGTTGAATTCTTAGTCAAATTTAAAAAGCAAAACAAATTTTTAAAAGATATTTTTTATAGTTTTCAAAATTTGGCTTGGTTTTTCAAACCATTGATAAAAAATAGATAACAAATGAAGTAATTTAGAAGTGGAAATAGCGTCTATAGGCTTAATTTTCAAAAACAAAAATAAAAAATCAAATGATTATCAAAACGGAGTCTAATTTATTTAGAATGGAATTAAAACTTTGTGCTTAAATTTGACTTGTTCAATTAGATAGATGGATATAAAACTAAAATTTTCATATTATCCTTTAGTGCCTTAATCAAGATGATTTCTGTTTAGTTGTGCTTTCTTTCATTCAAAAATAAAATTGGATCTTTATACTTTCAAGTATTTTTATTTTATACTTAGAACTTTGTAATAACAAGCCCACTTTTCAACTTTTCAAAAAAAAAAAAAAAAAAAAAAAAAAAACCACATTTCCCCCTTTATTTTTTTTTTTTTGAAAACAAAAAACTTGATACCACATAATTCTCTATTGAAAGAATTCAACGATATAAACCAAAAACAACTAATATATGAAAATTTAAAATACAAAGAAAATAAGATTTATAACATTTTAAGATTAAAATAAGAGCATCCGTCGACAAAAGGATCACCCTAAGAAGAAATAATTGGACAAAGGTTAATTAAATTGGGTAACACTTTTAGGGATTGTTTGGGGCCTTGAGTTGAGAAAAGATGTCGGAATTTATATTTCTATGAAGTTCATATATTTGTGGAATTCATGGATGTGTTTGGGGTGCATAGTTATTTGGTCTTAGTTCATTTGTCTGTGTTTAGGGTGCACTATTGAGTTTATATGTTTGGAGGTATCTGGTGCAGTTTTTTGAATTCTAAATAATCAATTTTTATGATTATTTATTTTTATTTTGAAATTTTGTTATTCAATAATTTTACCCATATTTAGTTGAATAAGATATGAATTGCAATTTTTATTTTAATTTTTAAAGTTTTTCTTTCTTTCGTTCTTTCTTTCTTTCTTTCTTCTTTGGGTAATAAACAACAATTAACCTGTTACATTTTTTTTTTGAAGAAATATGGTTAAATAAAATGAAAAACCAAAGAGAAGTTGAAACTTTTTATTCCTAATTTTTCTTAATGAATTTCTTATCATTTTCTTTTTCTTCTTCTTCCTATTGTTGTTTTGTATTTTTACTTTGTCATGAATTTTTTTTTAATTGAATCTCCCCCATCATCATAGCAGGCAATGAAATGTCACCACATGTCTTCAATAATTTCGCTTTCAATTTCTCTAAATTTGGAGGATCATCAGAGAACAAATCTCCATTTTCACTAATTCTTGCTAGAAAATGTTCCAGGAAAAAAATCTTAATTTTATCGATTTTTTTTGTTATATGTTACATAATTTTCAACTACATATATACATTTCGTCTAAATATTCTTAACACTCATTTGATATGTGAATTCAATTAAATAAAAATATATATTTCAATTTTTTACGTATTAATATTGCATTTATTGTAGACAAATTACTATTATTTATATACAACCCTACAACATACTTTAATAGTCATCAGTCTTATAATAGTTGGAAGTGGTTTTCGAAATTAATTATCAAAGATGATTTACGCTGGAGTTTGTAGTTCGATGAAGGTGGTATCGTAGTTGGTCGTCGAAGTTTGTTGTCGGAGGTGATTTTTAGAACCCGAAGTTGGTTGGGTGAAGGTAGTCGTTGAAGTTGATCATCGAAGATGATTTTTTTCAGAGTTTGTAGTTGGAGGTGGTTGTCGGTGCATGAAGTTGGTCGCATGAAGATGATATTAGAGTTGGTTGCTGGAGTTTATCGTTGGAGGTGGTTATCGAAGAGTTAGTCGTTAGAGTTGCTCGCTCGAAGATAGTCATCGAAATTAATCGTCAAAGATGATTTTCGTCAGAGTTTATAGTTAGAGGTGGTTGTCGGAGCGTACGAAGGTGGTTTTCAGAGTTTGTCGTTGAAGGTGGTTGCCAGAGCTTGAAATTGGTTGTTGGAGTTGGTCGCACGAAGGTAGTTGTCAGAGTTGTCATCGGAGGTGATTATCGGAGCTCGGAATTGGTTGTCTTCGTTGGTCGCGCGAAGGTTGTGCGGAAATCAGCATTAGTCATCGGAGTTGTCATCGGAGGTGGTTGTCATAAACTGGAGTTGTTCGCCAGAGTTGTCATTGGAGGTAGTTATCGGAGTGCAGAGTTAACTTTGAAGGGGTGATAGTGATAGTCATCGACAGTGACAGATGAGTGGAGTCATTAAAAACATTGGAAAAAATGAGAGTTGGGGTGAGTTGGTAAAATATATACCAACTCAACTCCACCAATAGTTAAAATTGGTAGGTCAAACATTGAGTTGGTATATTATATCAACTCAACTCATATCATGTTGGTGAACCAAACACCCACTTAGGGATAATAATTAAGTGAAAGTAATACTTTATTACAAATATAATAAAATTTATCGGCAATAGACTCTATAACTGATAGACTCTTACCTATGATATGATCTATCATGGATAGATTTCGAAAGCAAATTTTGCTTTATTTGTTTTTTTAAAATTTTTTTTTTTTTACATTATTCT
This sequence comes from Benincasa hispida, assembly GCF_009727055.1. Lineage (NCBI taxonomy): Eukaryota > Viridiplantae > Streptophyta > Magnoliopsida > Cucurbitales > Cucurbitaceae > Benincasa > Benincasa hispida. The sequence continues at coordinate 51,008,789 of NC_052353.1, read as the reverse complement.
ATATTTGCAAATATTTGAAATAGTATTTTTGTTTGTTAAAAATGCCTAAACGATCAAATAATAAGGAAATGGGCATATTACATCACATCATTTTATATTTAAAATCTAATATTGAGAGAGATGAATTAAAAAAATGAAAAAAAAAGAGAAATTATTTTGTAAGGACAATTTTAATTGATAAAAATTAATGATATCATTGAGATGTTGAATATAGTCCTTATTAATTGTCCTCTTGGGAAAGAAAAATAGTAAAAGGAAGTTTGATTAAGAAATGGTTCAATTATTTCTTCTGGTTTTAAATATTAATAATTTAAAGGAGAAACTTTAAATTATAGTTTAAAGAATTCCCCATAGACTTTTGTAGATCTTTTCTGACTTTGTATGTAGCAATATTTTAGTCATTTTTCATTTTTTAAAATTCTTTTATCAATAATATAATTTAGGTCTTATATTAAAATTTAATCATTATACTTTAATGGTTATTTATGAAGATGTTTACTTTTACATAACCATCAATTTGAGCATAATTCACTTTTCTTTTTTTTGGTTGAAGGTGATAACTCAACTAATTAAAACATATTTACTTTGATGGTTATTATGGAATCAATTCATATAGTAATGAGTTCATGTTTTTTTTTTTTTAAAAAAAAATTAATTGATCGTGTTTTTTCTTTAATTTATCTTGAAATTCTACAAAATATAAGAATTGAGATTCAAATATCTGACATTTTGGTCAAAGTTATAATGTCTTAATCAATTGATATTTTATTGATTATAATAACTATATGTATTAAAGTTTGGATCTAAGTATATAGTAATAATACTTCTATGATTAGTGAATCTTATAAACACTTATTTAAACACTTGGAAAGTCAATCCAAACACATACCCTAATAGACTATTAGAATTATATAAAATAAATTGATAGTAATTTCAAATTAGACCAAAATGAAACAAAATTGAAAACCGGGCAAGAGGGAGAGACTTCCATGTGTCTCCGTCTCAAGAACAAATTTGAAGGCAATTAGCCGTGGAACACCCTCCTCAGAAAGTGTCATCACTCGATGATGAAGAAATGATCCTCCTCGACAACTTATAGGCTAACTCATAACCCGTCTTAACAGAATACTTACCCCACTTGTCATAATGTCAAATCTATTGATCCTCGTAAGCAATCCTAATGAGAGGAATTTTAAGCATAACCTCCAATTGATTGGGGTAACAAGACTCTTAGGGCTCATTTGATAACGTTTCTGTTTCTTGTTTTCTATTTCTATTTCTTATTTTTGAAGAAACTGACTTATTTGATAATCGTTTATGTTTGTTGTTTCTAAAATTTGAGAAACGTTTCTAAAAACTAGACCAAATTAGAGGATCTACTAAAAGTAGTTTTTCCTAGTTCTATTTCTAATTTATACTTTGTTTCTTTAACGAATCTCACCCCATTTTTTTTACCTCCACGTCCTTGTTCAAGCCTCTTGTATGCCATTTTGTTTTTATTTCTTTCTTTTTCAAAGAAATTAATTTTCCTAATATTTCTTTTATTTATTTTTTTCCTTTCTATTCTAATAATTTTTTTTTTATTTCTTACTTTTACTTTTTTATATATATTTGATGTTCTTCATATAGGATGTGAATGTCAGAAATTTCAATGTAGAAGTTGGCATTGAATAACAAAGATGCATTAGTTTTATTGTTTACTAAGCATTCTTTTATTATGTTATTTTTCTATTATTTTCAGTTTGTATTATTTAAGTGCCACTTAGCCATTAAATCACTTTATATAAATGGGCCCTATGAGTTAGCTTGGATGCATTTGTCTATTGTTCTTAGAACAAACATGAAATTATTTGCCATGCATTTCTTTATTTGAAATTGCCTTTTGGTGTGAGATCTGAGTGGCTTGTTCTTGGCTTCATAAGACTCAAAATTAATAGGTTTTTATATGTTTGAGAATTTGAGATTATATCTCTATATAGCCTTTTTTCTTGGTTGACAAGCATAGATTTTATGGAGAATCGAAAGCCGTTTGGAAAGAACTCGTATAACTCGATAGAAACATTTGATTACTTGACTTCACAACAAGCTTTGGTTGACTATGCAATAAACTTTTGACTAATTTTCAACATGCTTTGATTGAAAGTTCTAGTTTTTTTAAACGAACCTAGAATGTTATAGTCTAGATTGATGGAGCTACATGTATGATATGCATTGTAGCATCATTTGGTTTGACATAAAGCAGCACGAGGACAACATTAAATTTATTTAACTATTTTGTAATTCATCTATTTTGAATTCTATTATTGTGTGCAACTTAATACGTATAATCTACTTGTTCAATGTAGAATATATATGTATACTTCACGGTTGGTAGGTGGGGATTTGCTGTCTAAACCATATGGAGTTAATATAGATGAAAAATATATTTTATCTTCGTTTTGGAGTTAAATTATCATCTAATTCCTCTTTTGTGACTTATTGGGAATTTGTGAAAGCAATTACGATTTGCGTGTGCCTAATATTTTTTTTTCCAATAACAAAACGATGACAGACATTTATCGGACAATTACTGACAAAAAATAGGTAAAAAACAAACACTAAAGATGATGTTCAACCGTCATTGAAAATAGTATTCAATGTCGGTCGAGAATTAACATTGAAGATAATTGACATTGAAATCTTGGTCATCTACAAATGACCGACATTATAGGCCTTTTATAACACGATTTTCGATGTCAATTTTCAACGGGCATTGTACCCCTATAATGTCAGTTTTAAACCGACATGAAAACCAATTTGTAGTAGTGATTTCAATATGCAAACTTAATTATTTTTTGAATTTTGAAATATGCATATTTATATAATATTTTAAATTTAAAATTGTTATCTTTAGTACATTTGAAATCGGTTAGAATTTTACAATATATAATTTTCTTTTTACTAAAACATTAACTTAGGTCCACTTTAATATTTTATAACCACGACATTTACATAATAATACAATTAAGTTGGATTTTAGTCAACATTAGATAAGTGACTTGAGTGAAAAATAATATTGCAAATAAAATTGTAGCAATATATGAATGATAAAAGAATTGTGTTATAGTTATTAATCTTGCATTGAGATTTATGTGTATTTAACAATGTAAATGTTATATAATTATTTTTTATATTTTAATGCATGCTATATATTTTTTATTTTACATAATTAATTTATATTTAACTATAAAATAAGAGAAAAGATTATGGGAAAAATATAAGAAATGAGAAATGGGAATGGTTATTAAACAAGTTTCTGTTTCTTTATTTTGATAAATAAAAAACAGAAATAGTTACCAAACATATTCTTGTTTCTCGTTTTTAAAAAAATAGGAAACAAGAAACAAGAACTAGAAACATTTCCAACATCCTTCCATACTCCACTCTTAAACAATCTCAAACCCTAAACGAGACATTTTCAAAAGAAAGAACTATAAGTATAAATACAATAAATGTGGTTATATGTCTTTATTTTTTTCATGTATGTATTCAAAATTGTTCATATAAGTAAATACAAACTATTCTTTCTATGAATTTGACGATAAATATCTACGAAATTGTTTTCAAACAAACTTCAAATTTCTACTATTAAAATGAAACTCTTAAATGACCGTTTGGTTTAAGGTTTTGTAGATGCTTAAGAATAAATGATGAGGGAAAATAATATGTCTGAGAATCAAAGATGATCGTACTTGGTTGTGTAGAAAAATGCTATCAGAATTCTATAAAAAAAAAAAAAAAATGTTTGTATGTGCATTATGGAATTAAACATGTGAACTTACGTAATTTTAATAAATCAATTAATTAACAACAAACATCATTCAATGTATAGAAAAATTAATTAAATAAGAATCCAACAATAATTTATAATTAAAATTAACCCAATAATATATTTAATGAATGCTTTATTAATTATAATCTAACATTTACTTATTTTAAATTAATTAAGTTTAGTGCCAGTAATTATAAAATTAAGAAAAATTTTTGCAAATAGAAAAAAGGTCAGACTATTTACAGAAATAACAAAAAAAAAAAAAAAAAAAACTGATGGACATTAATAGACTTCTATTAGTATTCATTAGTGATAGACTTTTATCAATTTCTATCCTTGATAGACTTAGCATCCATAAAAAAAGATTAAAAATTTGTTATTTTGTGTAAATAGTTTCCTTTATTTTTCTATTTTTGAAAATCTCCCTAAAATTAATTTTAGTTTAACTAAATGATTAAAAAAATATATTTTAATAATTTATATATTATATAGAAAGTGAAAAATGAGAGAAAAATATGATATGTCAATAAAAAAAACTAATCAAACAAAATAATTAATTGATTATAAATAATGAATAAGTGATTAATTATGAATATTGAAAAATGAAAATTATATATTAGCTTAATTTAAATAATTTGAAATAATTAATATATTGTTGAGATTAATCAAACTTAATTAGAAAATAGTATTGCTCAAAGGGCCAAAACCCGAGATCTCCCCAATGGCCAATGATAATGGGAGAAAGCTAATTAGAAACCTTTAAAGGACGATTGGGTCAAGATTATCCTAAAACTATAATAACCACCTCTTGTTACAATAAACACTATTTTGTATTTTTTAAATAACTACAGTCAATACTATTTTAAAACCTCAATTTATTAAAATATTTACTATTTGCTACCGGTTTTACTATTTTACATTCATTATTTTTCTATTCTTGGCTACAATATTTATTATTTTCTTCTCAAACTAAAATAGTTTACATCTCAAACACATACTATTCTAACCCAAATTAAAATAATCTACCTCAAGATACAAACTATTATAACATAACTATAATAACCTAGAACTACAATAACCAACTCATTGTCCTAAACACCTCCTTAATATGAGGCTTTATCATACAATCACGAATCTCCCCCAAGATGACTCCTTTGAGGGGACTCCATCTAACCATTTGTATGAATGGTTACATTCGTTTAATGTGCTTTGATTTGTAAAATTAAATCAAGTATACCTTAATAAAATATTATTGAGTTACTCTAGCTAAATAGATTTTTTTTTAGAATATGTGATATTATTATACAATAACAAAGGGATTCCACAGCCCGGAATCAAGGTATCAAAGCAACAAAGCACAAGTAAAGACAGGGCAACAAAACCAAAACAAAGCCAACAAGAAAAGATTAAGTTAAATAGTTTTTTTAGTACATCGATGGCATGGATGAATGATCAAATTTTTTTATTTCTAAAAAAGAAGATTGTGTTAATTACCACTTAGCTTAGTTTTGTTTGACTAGTTACATAATTAATTCTATTGATTTTAGTAAATGATTATCAATTAATTTTAATTGATTAACCATATCCAAAATAAAAAGTAATGAATGAGGAGTAAAATCGAAAACACTTTTTTGTAAGGGCATGAAATACCCTTATTTAACAGAAAAAGAGAATGTTTGTGTATCAAATAAGGATTTCAAAATTGTCCATGGATATTTCTGATATCCTAAAACTCTTGGAATGAAACTAATTTTATAATTAAAGGTAAGATTTAAAAGGTTGATATTAACGAAAATGTCGAGGTTTTAATTTAACAAAAATATCGATGGATATTTTTGAAAAAATTATAAAAACAAAAAATACAAAAAAAGTTTAAATTAGTAAATAAACATTTTATGATTTTTAAACAAATTAACAGGTCTATTACTTATATTATATCTACATTAGTGATGTTTTGTTGCTTATTTTTTTTTATCTTTTGTACTGTTTTATGATATAATGAAAATATTGATTCACAACTAATCGAGGTCAAATCCATAAAAACATCAAATTTAATATTTAGGTTAAAACTAAAAGGAGTATTTTCCCCCATAATTTAACTCAATTTTGCCAACGTGAGTTTGACTCAATGGTATTGTCATGCACTCTGATCGGTTGGATCGGAGATACAATCTCCAATCCCATAATTGTTGTACTAAAAAAAATCCAATTTTTATTTAGAAAAGCAACTCAAAGACAACCTTAAGAGGGTGTTTGACACACCAACATGGGTTGAGTTGAGTTGGTAAAAATTACCAACTCAATATTTATCTCACCAACTTTAAATGTTGGTGGAGTTGAGTTGGCTTTTTAACCAACTCACTCCAACTCACCTCAACTCTTCTTTCAACTCAATCCAATTCTCTCCCTCCCTCCAATGTTTTCAATGACTCCACCCATCGGCCATGGTCGGTGACTACCACTACAATACTTCGACGATCACTTTCGTCAGCCAACTCCGACAACCAACTTTGGGCTCTGAAAACCACCTCTGACGACAACATCAGTGACCAATTATGAGGACCACCTTCGCATAAGCAACTCCGACGACATACTCCGACAACCACCTTCGCTTGCCCAACTTTGACGACCAACTTTGTGCTTCAGAAACCACCTTCAATGACAACTCCAACAAAAACCATCTTCAATGATCAACTCCGGTGGATACTACTTCTGTCAACCAACACTAACATTCACATCAGACGACCAACTCCGATGAAGACTACATCAAACGAGACCCTTAATGACAACCTTTTTTAGTCTTGGTGTTTCGGTCTAATTTATTTTGAATCTTTGGAGGTATGTTGTAGTATGTTTGATTTTAATTTTATTTGCATTTAGCTTTATTCTAATCTAGCTATAGTTTGTTATCTTACTTGTAGAGCCCAAACTAATTGTACAATTCCTCCAATAATTAGTTTGAGATTCATTAGTTTTAAGTTCAGAGTCTATTTTTTATAGTCCAATTTTTTTTAATTGTTGGGGAATAGCTTGTGATGTACCGAGTGCTATTCATTGTTATGTATTTTTTAACATGTATATAGACATTTTTGTAGATATTATTATTTCAATTGTAAGTGGCAAATAAGACTTGGCCATAAAAAAATGTTTGCAAAAAATGAGTTCACATACAAAAAATATTTCGTTGTATTAGTGTAAAATGTAAAGAATCAAATGTTTGCACAAGAACAAAATCATTAACCATAAAAATTGATTCATATTACACAAATGGACAAAAAATAAGATAATGATTTATTTTTATTTTTTAATTAATATTTATGGTTGAACTAAAATTGATTGAGGGTTAGAGAGTAGAGAAAATGTTTATTTTATTGGAATATGACACATCTTTGAGAATGTAGATAAAATTGTTATGCAGTTGAGCGTTTAAGTTGTGTAGTGAAAATATATTATATTTTTCAAGAATGAAAAATAAAAAGTTGTTCAATTTTTAAGTAGTTGTGAAATTTTTTCATTTGTTTGGAATATATTTCGTGTTTAGGAATGGAAAAAATATATATTATGTAATTGAGTGTTCAAAAATTGAATTCAAAATTTGTGTTTAGTATATGTTTACTTTGTAGAAATTTGTTGTGTTTTAAAAATGGGAAAAAAGAATAAATCATTTTTTAGTGTTAAAAAATTTAGAAAAATATCTCTGTGGTTGGAAATTAAAAAAATCAAGATAAAATCATTTTTGTTTAAAAAAATTGCACCAAATACCTAACTATACCCATCTCAATTCTGCACTCTAAACACAGGCGCTCCAACTCAATCTAACCCAACTCTTCAACAACATACACTAACAATTTAACTCCACAGATAATCTAACTTTCCAGATAATTATTACCAACTCAATTCGACTCTGCCACCAAACGCTCCTAAACCTCCCAAAGCCCGATTTTGAGATTGAGTGAGAGTTGGATCATTTGGGGGAAAAAAAAAGAAAAAAATTGTTCCATAAAAGGGAAAATTCCAACTTATGGACAAATTTGATGGGTTTTTTTTATGGATGACCTTGGGGGACCAGATGAAAAATTGGTACCTTTTTAAAATTGAATGAAAAATGGCATTCTACTTTATTTCAGCACCATGTGAATTATCAATTTGACCCTAGAAACCATTCGCGCACTATGATTCATAAGTTTTCTTGATACTCGATACTCGATCCTTCATCCTCGTTCCTTGATCCATGATCCTCCGTACTTGATGCTCGATACTCGATGCTATATGTTATATGATCTATGCTATATACTAACTATATGTTATTCGATCCTCGATACTCTACGCTCAGTGTTGTATGCTTTATGCTCGATACTCTAATGCTCTATATTCTAGGTTTGATGTTTGATGCAAAGAAACATAAAGAAAGAAAGAAAGAAAGAAGAATAAACGCAGAAAAAACAGAAAAAAAGAAGAAGAAATGCAAAAAAAAAAAAAAAGAACAAAAGAAAAATAACGAAAGAAAAAATGTACAAAAAATTTAGATAAAAAAAAAACTTAAAAAAACCAAAAAAGAAAACAAGGAAACGCTGCAAAACAAAGAAAATAGAAGAAAAATGCATTTAAGGTTCAAGTAGTAATTGGGAAATTTGTACGGATGACCCAATTTTTGGGTTCAAAATGTCAAATGACCCATTTTTAAAAAATAAGTCAATTGACCCTCTGTTGACATCATCACCATACCAATTATGTAAATTGCCCTTATTTCTTCGTCTTTTTACCTTTTTACTAAGAACCCACCAAAACTAAAAACTCTTCATTCAAATTTTCCAAGGCTAATGGCTTCGTATCGCTCATAAACCAAAAAACTCTTTAGAATCCATCATTTCGGCTTGCAAACGATTCTACTGCCACCGACAAATCGAATTTGATCGGTAAATCTTTCAATATGTGCCTGAAAATATCTTACACTGATCGGTAATGGGGCTTTGTGGGTCGTTCTGGGTTTAGAAATACACTGATATGGTTTTTTTTGGTTTTCGATGTGTTCTATGGTTGAAGACGAGTAGAAAGAGTTTGTGAGTGAGATAAGTGAGAGTGAAATCGGTAGAGCGACACCAGAGAGAGCGAATGTGAGCGATATAAGTGAACCTATAGTTTTTTTGTTTGCTTTCTGGTTTTCGATGTGTTATATGGTTGATGACGAGTAAATTGAGAGAATGTGAGCGAGATAAGTGAGAGCGACATCGGAGAGAGCGATACCGGAGAGAGCGACATTGGAGAGAGCGGGTCTAGCGAGAGCGAGTCCAGCGAGATTTAAACAAAATGTCGTTTTACAATTTTTTTTTTCTGAAGGAATTTATTGGTTGAATCTTTATTTCATGCAGGAGTGATTTAAGATGGCAACACGTTTCAGATTACTCGAAGTCGACCGATTTCCTGGTCAAGTAACCAGCTTGGTCCACATTGCTAATGCAAACAAGATTGTGAAAGAGAAGCTTACGCCAAGACAGTTGGACATATTCAAAAGAACAATTTTTGTACGATTTGTAGACGTTGACATGGTGTTTAACAACCCAATTATCCATCACATATTGCTGAGAGAAGTGAAGAGGACGAGATCAGACTCAATGTCATTCTCTGTTTGTGGAAAGATTGTCACTTTTTCGAAGGATGACTTTTTGTTGATGACTGGTTTGTGGCAATCTCTAACACAAGTTGATCAGAACCAACAGTCCTTGTATGAACTTGCTATCAAGTATTTTGGTAATCGAGTGACGAAGGACACCTTACATCTCTGTCAACTTGAAGAAAAATACAAGGACATGGAGTTTGAAAATGATGATGATACTGTGAAGATCACAATAGTTTACTATACTGAGGTTGCAATGATGGGGAAAAACAAACAGAAAAATGCAGTGGACCTTAAACGTTTCTAGGACGTTCAAAACTTAGAGTACTACAACAGTCTTGATTGGGGTACCATTATTTGGGAGAAGACATTGAATGCTCTAAAGACTGCATTGAATGATAAGAGCAATCTATACAAGATGAGGATCAAAGGAAATAAAAATTACGTTGTGAAATACTCTTTACGTGGATTTCCACAAGCATTCTAGGTAAATTTGCTTAACATAATAATCGTGTTGTTTGATTTAACATTAATTTTGTTTTTAATATATTATAAATTTTATTTAGGTATGGACGTACGAGATCCTAACTTCATCGATAGCTGAGAACATTGCGGAGCAAAGGAGCAAGGTGGCTTTGCCCCGCATATTACGATGGTCATGCTCCCACTCAGTGTCCTTCAAAGTACTCGAGAGAGAGATATTCAAGTCTAACAATGCGTGTTTACTCTATGCATAATATGTTTATTTGGTTGTTAAATTGACACTAACCAGTTTACTGGGTTGTTAATGCAGATAAAAGTTAAAGAGGGCACTATCATGTCAGATGCTAAGAGGGAGTTTCGGGATACCCCAGTGGACAAACGACCTATATTTGATCTAGGTGCGGATGATGATAGTTCTGAAAGTGGCAATAGGTCAATTAGTGATGGGGGTAGTCCTGAAAGTGAAAGTGACGGTGATGATCATCGTGGAGATGACAATGATAAAGTTTTCAAGGTGGAGGGAGGGGATGAACCTGAGCATTCTGAGCACGAGGATGCTGAATATGGAAGGGTGGAATGAGGGACATACACACCTAGTGATGATATGTTCTAGGGGATGTACGCGATGAGGACGAGTTGAACCAACTTGATGTCTATCTTGCGGACACCCGTAGAGAGCGACTTGTGGATGAGGAGTGTCCTAAGTATGCTGCCCGCTGCAGGGAGGGAGCCAATCCCGACGAGTCTATTTATTCGTACCTATAGACCATTGACAACTCACTATCGAGGTTGGATGGCCATATATCGGGTTTAGATGGTCGTGTATCCAGTATGGGAGAAAACATGACGGACATGAAAAGGCAATTGTCAGCCATCCTGTCATTGTTGCAGTCTATATGCAAGGTTTGCATTTACTTATGTGCAAGGTTTGCATTTACTATCATTTTATGTCTTTATGTGTTTAGTTTTTACGTGTTCGTGAACTCATCATTTTACTTTACTAATGAAGGGTTCCACGGTGAATAAGAAGACGACCAGGTCACCCATCCCATCTTGGGATCCTGATACCAATAATGCGACTGCCTCTGACACTCTCATCCCCCTCTACAGCCCGATACCACCACTTCACCTACTCTCACTCCCCCTCTACAACCCGATACCACCACGACATCACCAATTGACATCGAACCTATAGAGGCCAACGTACCACAAACAGAGTCCGACACATCTGCCTTACTCACCATGCCACATACAAAGGCTGACATGTTTGGCATCCTAGAGGCCGACACTTCTGGGATTGTTACGACCACAAAAGAAGTTATGCTGGTGAATAATTTATTGATCAGTAATCTTTGTTTATATTTTTATATTTCTTGATCAGTAACATTTTGTTATCTGTTTATGTAGGAATCTCGAAGAATTAGTCATAAGAGAAACCTTGTTGATAAATATACACCCCCAGCTCAAGTAAAGAAGAAAAGTATGGTTAAACATCCTCTCCCAGGTGTAGCTACGTCACTATCCAGAGCGATCGTCACATATAACGTAGCACATGATGTTCCACACAATATCCTTACAGAAATGATGGGCTAGATCTTGGACGACAATACGGACAACGAGGTTCTAGTTTAAACCACTCGCCAAACAATTCTTCAAGGAATTGATTACCCCGAATTCATTGGTCGAGTGCGATGTAAGTTTCCTAGTCTTTACTTCTTTACATGTTAGCTATCTTGTACTTTTACTAACATAGTAATTTTTCGTGCAGACCATAAATACTTTATTTTATTTTATGAAAGAAAAATTTTATACCCGGTCCGACATGTGCATGCACAAGTTCACCATCTTGCCAATTAGTGTAACGGTAAATTTTGATATTTCGTTTCTTAACTTCTCATTATATTTCATTAAGTTTCCTAGTCTTTACTTCTTTACTTAACTTCTCATTTTATTTGACAGAGTTACCTTAATGCTCATGGCGGGGTATTTAAACGAATAAAGAATAAAACACTTCTGGAGGCTGCCCTAGTATGGGAAGATGAAGACACGTATAAGGACTACGTCACCAGTAAATTCGATGTCAAATGGGCAAATGTGGATTTCGTTTATACGGCGATGAATATCATTGACCACTGGATGGTCCTTGCAATGGACATTAACAGAGGCCACATATTCGTGTTCGATTCACTTCCGTCATACACACCAATGACAAAGCTGGTGAATTGGCTAGAGCTATTGATGGTCACAGTACCATCCCTACTTTACTACTATGACGTGGATCGTTCAAAGTCGGACCTATCCACAGCCCATTGGAAAATCTCGCAACCTATGAATGTCAGCATAGAACATGGGTCGCTTGATTGTGGCATCTTCGCAATCAAATTACTAAAACACCTGGTGACTGGTGCTGATCCGTCCGTAATCACTCAGGAGAAGATGAGTGAATATAGGATGCAGTTAGCATGTCAACTATGGGCAAACACTCCATATTTTTTATGTGTATAGAACACGTATTTTTTATGTATGTAAAAACATTTATTTTTTATGTATAATGGAACTACTGCTCTTTTCATTGTATAATTGAAGGAATGTGGTTCTGGTTGAGGCTTTCTTTCCTTTATTAGTAAAGGGGACGCATTTTTATGTAAGTTCAAAGTTCAAAGTTCAATATCAGAATTTTATTAGAACATGTATTTTTTATGTATAATGAAGCTACACCTCTTTTCATTGTATAATTGAACATGTATTTTTTATGTAAGTTCAAAGTTCAAAGTTCAATATCAGAATTGTATCAGAACATGCATAATTGAGCTACTGCTCTTTTCATTGTATCAATGGTATGTAGAACATTATATGGTTAAAGGTTAAAAGTTCAAACATTGAGAGAGTGAGATGTTGAGAGAGAGCGAGATGTTGAGAGAGAGTGAGATTTTGAAAGAGAACGAGATGTTGAGAGAGGGTGAGATTGAGAGACCGAGATGTTGAGAGAGACCAAAATTTTGTGAGAGACCGATATTTTGAGAGAGAGCGAGATTGAGAGAGTATGAAGTTATTGTTTTTTGTCACAAGTATGAAGATTGAGAGAGTATGAAGATTACTATTATAGAAATACTCCAGCTTGTTATTGTTTTTTGTTTACAAGATGAAAGTATGAAGTATGAAGTATTACAAGTATGAAGTATGAAAAAGTATGAAGTATGTTATAAGTGTGAAAAAGTATGAAGTATGTTATAAGTATGAAAAAGTATGAAGTATGTTACAAGTATGATGTATGAAAAACTGATCAATGGTATTTATAACAAGTGAAATGTTACAAGTTAGTTACAAACTAAACTAAATAAGGGGTGTTTGTGTCTCGATTTCTGGCATTTACAGCATGTCGCACGGTTGTAAGCGGTTCAGTACAATTTTGGCGGTTATGCCCATAATTCCCACACCGACCACATTTCATTTATCTGCGAAATTCTCCTCTGGATAGTATTCTTCTCACTCTTCGTCGCTCGGCTTATGACAAAAACTTCGGAGGAAGGATAATCTTTTCTACGTAGGAGGTTTTTTCCATTCAGATATGTGGCCAAGTGGATTTATAGGCTCCGTATACGCAATCATTAGAAAGTCCACTGTATAAAATCGACTACAAAGACTATGGATGGGTATATTTATTTCCTTGGCAGCAACAATTGCATGTGAACACAGGACACCAAGTGAGTCAAATTCCTTACACGTGCATTACTTCGTGTGAAGATTGAAAATACCGTCCAATCGATTATCTCGCACGTGTACCCGATTTAATCAATAGGCTCCACCCGATATCGTCTGCCCTTATCGACCTCACTTGCCAATCGGGTTTCACAGTAGTCAGAGTGCAATGTCGTTCGAGATGCCCAGTAATTCCTCTATTCATAGAACCACGATTGGAGCATTCCTCTAACATGTTCAATCAAGCATACTATGGGCAATAGTCGATACTTTTTAGTTAAGGAATTGAAACACTCTGCACTGTTGGATGTCATGTTATCATATCTTCGTTCTATTTGGTAAACCTATGCCCACCTTTGAAGACCGATGTCTTCCAAATATTTCATGACAACACCGTCTCTAAAACTGCGGAGTTCGTCCCATTTTGTCTGGAACTCTGTCATGCGAAATGCCCTTGCTGCATCTCTAAATATCCCAACAACCGTGCTATCCTTAAAGTTTGTAACCAGATTTTGTTCTATATGCCATGTGCACAATCCATGAAATGTTGTGGAGAAAAATGCACGAATAACATTGTTGATAGATACCATCCGATCAAACACAAATACCAGATTATCGGGTTTTCCGATACTGCATTTCAAGTTTGACATAAACCATTTCCATGATCAATCGGTTTCATTGTCCACTATTGCATACGCTAGTGGGTATAATTGATTGTTCCCATCCATAGAAACCGCAACCAACATGGTGCCTTTGTATTTTTCTTTCAAGTGCGACCCATTAACAATAATACAAGGCCGAAAACTTGCGAAACCTCTAATACAAGGCCCTAATTCCATAAACATATACTTGAAATGCACCTCATCTTCAAGTTCAATCTCAAAGATTGTACCCGGATTCTCTATTTTTAGCGCTTCTCCATAAGCATGTAATATGGAGTATGAGTATTCTGGAGTACCTCTAGTGAGATCATACGCGACTTCCCTTGCATGCCACGCTTTATCATAACTTACGTTCACGCCATAATCTCTTCTCATATCCTCAATGATATGACAAGGTTTATAAATACGTCCTATTCCCGTGAACTTATCTTTAATGAGCTGACCAACAATCGTAGCAGTTGCTTGTCTATGATCGTGATTCAAAATTCCAATAGAACATGTGTGCGAACTGCAGTACTTTATGATCTTGAATACATCAGACCCTTCCATTTTGACTGCACGAAGGCTCCACTTACATGTCTCCCCAATACATTTGATAGTGAACAGAGATTTGGTTGATTTCCTGACATTAAATTTAAAATTTTTGTTGATTGACAGAATAGATAATCTCATTTTTAAGTCCTTTTTGCTAAAAAATAGTTGACCAACTTCAACGTCCTCTATCCCAGATGAAGAGGTGCCAGGCATAATCAACTCTGTCCTATGACTTGAAGACACAGATGGTGGAACCACTGAAGTTGCTGTAGAACGACACACATCTTCATGATCACGATCCATTTCATTCAATCCTACTGGTTGCTCATTCACATCCACTGAAGGACCACAATCCATATAATCGAATGTTGATGGTACAGTATTGGTAGACAATGGAATATCATTCTCTTCTCGATGAAACTGATATGATTCCTCGCATTGTCTGTCCACAACCGTATCATCATAACTCACATTTCCAAACCCCATTCCAATATTTTCGTCTTGATTAGATTTCAACGTTACAACTATCTAAAGTCTACTAAGCTCTTCTCGCAAAAGAAGGAAGCAAACATCATCATCATTCATTATGCATTGTGGAAGGGCTTCAAATTCAAGCTTATATTTAACTTTCAGTATAAGATCAAACTCTTTGACATTTGTAACCCTGTAAATGCGAGATTTAAATTCTTCATAATTCAATATATGAGGCATAATGATTCTTCTCAACTGTCCCCCAATATACGAACTTTCATTCTCATCCCAATCACCTCTAAATCGAATAAATAGATAATTTTTTGTCATCCTACAAAGCAAGAGAACATTTTTCATTAAGTTGTACAAGCAATTGAAGTGTACTCTCGCTCTCAATCACGCTTTCTCTCTTAATCTCGCTCTCTCTCAAAATCTCGCTCTCTTTCGTAATCTCGCTCTCTCTCTTACTCTTCCTCTTTCTTACTCTCTCCCAATATAAAATTTTGTAATGCTACCTTTTCAGAAATAACACAGCAAAAATAATTAAACAGACTAAAAATAATTCACCTTTCTGAAAAAGCTATTCCGTTCTGAAAAAGCCTCGTTTTGAAAATTCTCGTTCGAAAAATCTCCGTTCAACAAAACACTGTTGAAAACCAGAGAAGTAATCACCTTTGAAATTGAGTCTAGAGTTTAAAGAAATCACCATTATATTGTGTTTAGGTATTATTGATTTGATTTGAGGCTTCTGTCATGAAAATTATCAAATCATTCGTACACTGACAAGCAATCACATCAAACCAGGGAATTTCAAGCGAGAGCGAGAGCGTTTAATCAGACGAGAGCGAGATTTACCTCGTGAGGCTGGTGTAAGGGCAATTTACGTAATTTGATATGATGATGATATCAGTAGAGGGTCAATTGACATTATTTTTTAAAAATGGGTCATTTGACATTTTGGACCAAAAAATTGGGTCATTCGTACAAATTTTTCGTAGTAATTTCATACCATAGTAATTTTCCGTCTTCGCTTCGTCTCGTGAACATACTGAACATAAGATCAAAATTCATTGATTTTCAAAAGAGAACCCATTTTTCATTTTTACCATTTATTATGGACCATCATGCCATTTCCCCAAATTTGGGGGAAGCCAAGCTACCGTTTTGATTGACTCCATAGTTGTGAACAAAGAAAATTCCTCGCTGATGAGACGAATCCCTCTCTTTCTAGTCTTTACCTCCAATCAAATCCCTTTCATATTCACTCTTCAGCTAAGTCTTCCCTTCAACTTCCACTCCGTTGATTGCTTCCAAGAAAACCCACAATTTATTTCCAACTTTTGAAGTGGGAAATTTCCCCTTCTTCGTCTTCACTTCCACTCTTTCCCACATTTTCACCAAACCCTCGAATCGCCGCCATCGATCCATAACATAACCCTTTTTTCGAAGCAATTTGATGCTTCAAATCCAATTTTCCGATGACCCCACGTTGTTAATAGTTAGTCCTGTGAGGTTCTTGTTATAACACAGCCTTGGTTTTGTGTTTTTGTTTGTTTCTTTCATCTTGTTCCTGCAGTGATAGAAGCTTGGATGGTGAAACCGGATTTGGGTCTGTCTGTGGAATTGAGCTTTGATTCTGAGTCATGAGTTAAGACGAAGATCTGCTTGCTTCCGACCGTGGAGGTTTTGATGGAGGTTTTTGGTCCTTACCCTTTTGAATATTTAGTCTCTTCTCAAATGGGTATAGGCTGTTTTGTATGTTTGTGTTTTGAAGCCATGGATTCCTTTGCTGCTGCTTTGAATAGTGGTATTTGAGAACTGGTGTTCTTTTTTGTGCTAAGTTAATTATGGCTATTAATCAGAAACCTCGCTTCAAAGATGCTGCTCTTAGACGTTTTAAATTGGTTGTTTTTGTGGCATTATTGGGGTTATTGCTGTTTATGATTCTTATGGAAACGAATTCGTTTCGGAATTTTGCTGCTTGGTCTTCTGATGATATTGATGAGGATCCATATCTTGGTTTTGATCGTTTTGATTCTAATGATGTACTCAGGCTGCCAAAACAAAGTGAGTTGTCAATTCGTTTAGAAAAGCGAAATTGGTTGCCGCCTCAAAACTTAGATCTATATCCAAAACTAGCCAAGGATCATATACCTATAGTACTTTACGTGCACAACCGACCACAGTATCTTCGAGTGGTAGTCGATAGCCTGTCCAAAGTTATAGGAATAAGTGAAACCTTGCTAATTGTTAGCCATGATGGGTACTTTGAAGAAATGGACAAGCTTGTCCGGAGCATCAGGTTTTGCCAAGTGAAACAGATTTTTGCTCCCTACTCTCCACATCTCTTTCCCAACAGCTTTCCTGGAGTCTCGCCTTCAGATTGTAAGGGCAAGGATGATCCTAAGACAATACATTGCAGAGGGAATCCCGATCAGTATGGAAACCATCGGTTGCCTAAAATTGTTTCGTTAAAGCATCATTGGTGGTGGATGATGAACACGGTGTGGGATGGATTGAAGGAGACGCGGGGGATATCAGGTCATATTTTGTTTATTGAGGAAGATCATTTTATTTTGCCAAATGCATATCGGAATCTGCAATTACTTGTGACATTGAATCCTAAAAAATGTCCTCATTGCTATTCTGTGAATCTAGCTCCAAGTGATGTGAAGTCAAGAGGAGAGGGTAACAATTTTCTAGTTGCAGAGAGGATGGGTAATATCGGTTATGCTTTCAATCGGACTATTTGGAGGAAGATCCATAAACAAGCAAAGGAGTTCTGTTTTTTCGATGATTACAATTGGGATATAACGATGTGGGCAACCGTTTACCCCTCGTTTGGTAAGCCCGTTTATTCATTACGAGGACCTTGGGCGAGTGCAGTTCACTTTGGGAAATGTGGTTTACACCAGGGTCAGGGGGACAGGGATGTTTGTATTGATAATGGTGCGTTGAACATTGATGTTAGAGATATTGACAAAGTTGCCAACATTAATTCTGAATGGCAAGTTGACGTCTTCAGACATCAGCCTGGCTATGGGGCTGGGTTCAGGGGTTGGGGAGGTTGGGGAGATGAAAGAGACCGTCAGTTGTGTCTAAATTTTGCTCACATGTATCATTCCACACTAAACGGCACAAACGTATCACATTCCTGAAGATTCGGTGATGGAATAGGGAATAGATTGTCAACTTGAAGTAGCCTAGATTCACTTTTTTGTGGTTTATTGACATGATTACTCAAAGAATCATTATCTTAGGTCTATTGACTGTGTCTGTACTACACTAAAGTTTCACATTTTCGATCATACGTTTAATGGGAATGAGATTTTGATGCTTATGAAAAATGATATTGTAGAACTATTCCTCCTGCAGTGTTTGTGTTTGAGTGACAATAATCTTCAGGACTGTTTTCCTTTCTAAAATGGTCTTACTAGAACATCCTTGAGGTGCTCAAGAGGATGATTACTTTATAAGAATTTAGAAAATCAGACTTGCTGATTGCTAAGGAGACGAACATTAATTTTTTGCAAGCTTTGTTTGTTCTTTCAATCTTTGAAGCTGACAAACAGGTATTACTGCTTCTAGTTGCTTATGCATCTTCATCTCGAAACTACTTCTTGACATCCCTCGCTATTTTTCTTCACGTATCAAGGACTTTAGATTTATTGTATCACTCCGTTTAACATGTACGATTGTATCTGTGATTTGAACCACATTGTAACAATGTTGTTCGTACATTATGGTTTGGTTTTCAACAGGCATCTAGCTAGTGATGCTATGAAACGCATTAGACAGACAAGAGGTGACAGCAGAATTACAATGGCAATCAGCAACAAAACACCATCGAGGTATTAAATCTCTGTAGTACCTAGTATGTATTCTCACCCATACTCGCTTTCTGCCACTCAGTTTAAGCTTGCTTGGTTTCGTTTGCTCGAGTTCGACTATTTGGTTTCGTTTTCCCAGTGCCTAACCAAGAAATTGGGAATGTTTACTTTCAAGTTTCATGACAATGTGCTCTCTTGAGGCTGTCATGTCTTCCAAATCAGGCAGCTTTGGTTATAACTTCCCCAAAAACATCTCCCATTTTCATATCTGAGTGTTTTTTCAGTTCGGGAAATTGTTACTCGGTATCGATTCTATTGCTCGAGTTAGAGAACATTACCAAACGATTTCTATGACTTCAAAATTTACTTGGAATTATACTTTTGAAAAAGATTTATTCATAAACTTAAATTTTACTTTGAAGTTTCTTGAAATAGATTTACTTTGAAGTTTCTTCAAGTTCGAGGACTAAAATAGACATTTTAAGAGTTCAAACTCAAATATAACAAATTTGAAAATTCAAAGATTAAGATAGGTTCAAGTTTAAATGTTACTCTAGTTTGATTTTCATATCGTTTGGGATGACGTTTGCAAGTGGAAAAGGTAGTTATGGAAAAATCTTAATTACTTAGGTTGTTTGATAAAACAAATTATTTATTAATCTTTCCATACTCTTGTCGATCTATTCTCAAATCTTTTATAACAATTATTTTACTTAAATTTTTATCTAATAATTTAGATTAGTTGCAATTCAAATCATATAAAATTTCAAATAATTATATTATGATAAATTACAAATTAAATATCAAATACAAAAATAATTGAAATAATAAGTCCAATTTGGTTCGTATAACTAAATTATAAAAGTTTAATATTAATTTATCAAACATAATAATTAGTTTTTTTTAATTAAAACAAAAATTTAATAAATACAACAATTGTCCGTAATTATTTTAAAAAGTTATAGTAGTCCCAAAATAAGCCAAAATCTCTCAAAGAAGAAGAAAGAACCAACAATGACTTTTAAATTGCCTTGGGAAAGAAAAGTCAACTACATGTGAGAGACAAACTTGAACCTAACTTAACTAAAGTAGCGCTTAAAACAAGTTAACTTATAATTAAATAATCTAATTAATGCTCATAACCTTTCACTTTGAATATTGGACTTACAAATACGTTTGGAAAATTTGTACGGATGATCCAAAAATTAGGCCCAAAATGTCAAATGACCATTTTTTAAAAAATAATGTCAATTGACTATCTGCTAACGTCATCGCCCTACCAAGTTACTTAATTTGCCCTTACTTCATGTTCTTACCTTTTTACTGAGAAAACCTACCAAAACTAATCTATTATTCATTCAAATTTTCCAAGACTAACGGTTGTATTGCTCATAAACGAAAAAAAAACTATTTCCGGCTTGCAAACGATTCTACTTTCGGCTTTCAATCGAATCTTATCGGTAAATCTTTCTTTCAATATGTTTTTTTTGTTTGTTTTTTTGGTTTTGGATGTGTTCTGTGGTTGAAGACGAGTAGAAAGAGTTTGTGAGCGAGATAAGTGAGAGTGAAATCGGTAGAGCGACGCCAGAGAAAGCGACACCGGAGAGATAAGTGAACCTATGGTTTTTTTGTTTGTTTTTCTGGTTTTCGATGTGTTGTGGTTGAAGACGAGTAAAAAGAGAGAATGTGAGGGAGATAAGGGAGAGCGACACCAGCAAGAGCGATGCCAGCGAGAGCCGTTCTAGCGAGAGCGATGCCAACGAGATCCATTCTAGCGAGATTTAAACATAATGTTTTTTTACATTTTTTTTTCTGAAGGAGTTTACTGATTGAATTTTTTAATAAATGCAGGAGTGATTTAAGATGGCTACACATTTCAGAATAGCTGAAGGTGACAGATTTTCCGATCAAGTAACCAGCTTGGCCCACATTGCCAATGCAAACAAGATTGTCAAAGAGAAGCTCACGCCAACGTAGTTGGTCATGTTCAAGAGAACAGTTTTTGGGCGATTTGTTGACGTTGATATGGTGTTCAACAGCCCAATTGTCCATCACATGTTGCTCAGAGAAGTGAAGAGGACAATTGTATTTTTTATTCTTTGTAAAAACATTCATTTATTTTTTATGTATGTAAAAATAATCATTTATTTTTTATGTATGTAAAAACATTTGTTGTATAATTGAACATATATTTTTTATGAAAGTTGAAAGTTGAAAGTTCAACGTTCAGTGTCAGAATTTTATCAGAACACATGGCTACTGCTCTTTTCATCGTATAATTGAATTTTATCAGTATCAGAACAGAGCACATCCAAAACCAATTATAAGAACATTCATTATATAATCTTTGTTTGTTATCTATTTTGTTTCAAGTATGTGTTCTGTAAAAACATTCATTGTATAATTGGTTTTGGATGTGTTTTGCTACTGCTCTTATCAATATCAGAATTTTATCAGAACATGTAAGTTCAAAGTTCAAAGTTCAACATCAGAATTTTATCAGAACATGCATAATTGAGCTTAGAACATTATATGGTTCAAGGTTCAAAATGGATTGAGAGAGCGAGATGTTGAGAGAAAGCGAGATTATGAGAGAGAGCGAGATTATAAGATAGAGCGAGATTGAGAGAGCGAGATGTTCAGAGAGAGCGAGATGTTCAGAGAGAGAAAGATTTAGAGAGCGAGATGTTCAGAGAGAGCGAGATTGTGAGAGAGAGCGAGATTGAGAGAGAGCGAGATGTTCAGAGAGAGAAAGATTTAGAGAGCGAGATGTTCAGAGAGAGCGAGATTGTGAGAGAGAGCGAGATTGAGAGAGAGCGAGATGTTCAGAGAGAGCGAGATTGTGAGAGAGAGCGAGATTGAGAGAGAGCGAGATTATAAGAGAGAGCGAGATGTTCAGAGAGAGCGAGATTGAGAGAGTACGAATTATCCATTTTGTTACAAGTATGAGGATTGAGAGAGTATGAAGTCATTGTAACAAAATATGGATGTAGTTTGGAAGCTTCTCAAGGAGATTTGCCCGTGCTTCTCAAAGCCATCCTAAACACATCATAATTTTAACATCCTACCTATTGTGACATTCAAGTTGATTGAAAACAAAATAATGATAAAAAAACAGACATGAAAGTTTTGATCGGGCAGGTAATAGCTTTACCACATGAAGTCTCAAATGAATAACGCTCGTGGAAGTACAAGACCATTTCCAATCAGGGCAAAAAGCATTGTGAGAGCTGATAAGCCTTTAATGTTCTCAGGATTCAGATAATTAGTCCACTGAACAAATAGCATATGATGGTTAGTGATAAAATAAAGATGAAGATATATACTTTTATCATTCTAAGAGTTCAAACAGGATAAATACCATTTGCGAAACTAGCATCCACATAAAGAGGAGGGTTGTTGTCCATCCTAATAATGCTCCAACAACTTTCACACCTTTCTCAGGAAGTTTTCCTGCTCGTGCCTGTAAATATTACAAGGACACTTTTAAGGGATGTTGAACTATATTAGAGTGATAACGTTTTTAGCAACACCATGAGGAAAGATTATCTTGGTTTCAGATCTCAATTTCACAATATCCCATTTAATAACTATATACATCTAAAAAAAGTTGTTGTCAGGAAGAATTTGGTCCAATTTGTATATCATTATTGAAAGAGATTCAATCCTCAAAACATGAGATTCCTGTGCTGACATATTTCATTAAAAGATTAGCAAATGCAAGAAAAAAACAAAACACAGGCAAGAAAAAATCTACCAAGCAACTGCTAGCAGTGCTGCAACCAAAGCAGTTACTCCAGGCAAGATACTATTCGATATGAATGGAACAAAAGTAGACCACATAACTTGCAAAAAAGAAAAAATTTCAAAACTAAAATTCCATCTTTTTGAGACAAATTTTACTATTAAATGTTATCATCTCTTGAATGAAGCTGGGGCTAGAAGAGAGATTACCTGGGGGAGAATAAAAAATCCACCAACAGTGATAAAGTCTTCCCAAAATTTCAAGATTTGTACAGGAAGAACATTAAACTAATTCATAAAGTTTATAAGAAGACCAGAAGCCACAACAGCCGACATGGCTGCAAAATAAGGCAGGGGCAATCCCCTGCTATTGCAAGCTGGGTAAAAACTATATATGTTGTTACACGTATCTCAATCTTCATAAGTGTAAAAACAATGACTTCATACTCTTTCAATCCTCATACTTGTAACAAAATGGATAATTCATACTCTCTCAATCTCACTCTCTCTGAACATCTCGTTCTCTAAATCTTGCTCTCTCTGAACATCTCGCTCTCTCTAAACATCTCGCTCTCTAAATCTCACTCTTTCTGAGCATCTCGCTATCTCTCACAATCTCGATCTCTCTGAATATCTCGCTCTCAAACTCGCTCTCTCTTACAATCTCGCTCTCTCTCAACATCTCGCTCTCTCAATCTTTGAACTTTGAACCTTGAACCTTATAATGTTCTAAGCTCAATAATGCATGTTCTGATAAAATTCTGATGTTGAACTTTGAACTTACATGTTCTGATAAAATTCTGATACTGATAAGAGCAGTAGCAGAACACATGCAAAACCAATTATACAATGAATGTTTTTATAGAACACATACTTAAAATAAAATGGATAACAAACAAAGATTATACAATGAATGTTCTTTCAATTGGATGTGTTGTATAATTGGTTTTGGATGTACTCTGTTCTGATATTGATAAAATTCAATTATACAATAAAAAGAGCAATAGCCAGGTGTTCTGATAAAATTCTGATACTGAACTTTGAACTATGAACTTTGAACTTTGAACTTTGAACTTTCATAAAAAATATATGTTCAATTATACAATGAATGTTTTTACATACATAAAAAATAAATGAATGTTTTTACATACATAAAAAATAAATGAATGTTTTTACATATATAAAAAATAAATGAATGTTTTTACAAAGAATAAAAAATACAATTGTCCTCTTCACTTCTCTGAGCAACATGTGATGGATAATTGAGCTGTTGAACACCATATCAACGTCAACAAATCGCCTAAAAACTGTTCTTTTGAACATGGCCAACTGCGTTGGTGTGAGCTTCTCTTTGACAATCTTGTTTGCATTGGCAATGTGGGCCAAGTTGGTTACTTGACCGAGAAATCTGTCACCTTCAGCTATTCTGAAACGTGTAGCCATCTTAAATCACTCCTGCATTTATTAAAAAATTCAATTAGTAAACTCCTTTAGAAAAAAAAATGTAAAAAAACATTGTGTTTAAATCTCGCTGGCATCGCTCTCGCTAGAACGGCTCTCACTGGCATCGCTCTCTCTCACAATCTCGCTCTCTCTAGTATCGCTCTCTCCAATGTCGCTCTCTCTTATCTCCCTCACATTCTCTCTTTTTACTCGTCTTCGACCACGACACATCGAAAACCAAAAAAACAAACAAAAAAACCATAGGTTCACTTATCTCTTCAGTGTCGCTCTCTCCGGCCTCGCTCTACCGATTTCACTCTCACTTATCTCGCTCACAAACTCTTTCTACTCGTCTTCAACCGCAAAACACATCGAAAACCAAAAAAAAAAAACAAAAAAACCATATTGAAAGAAAGATTTACCGATAAGATTCGATTGAAAGCCGGAAGTAAAATCGTTTGCAAGCTGGAAATAGTTTTTTTTCGTTTATGAGCAATACAAGCATGCCTTGGAAAATTTGAATGAATAATAGTTTAGTTTTGGTAGGTTTTCTCAGTAAAAAGGTAAGAACACGAAGTAAGGGAAAATTAAGTAATTTGGTAGGGCGATGATGTTAGTAGAGGGTCAATTGACATTATTTTTTAAAAAAGGGTCATTTGACATTTTGGGCCTATAAATTTCCCTTCCATAATTAAAGTCTTTAGGGCATGTTTGGTAGGGATTTCGGAATGATCAAAATCACTTTTGACCTGTCTAAATCTTGTACGATTCAACTCGAAACTTAAGGAAAACGATACAAATTGTGAATTTGAATCGGAAATAACAAGTATTCTACAATTCAAGATTATAAATGTGCGAATCGTTTTTTAATCGAGTCGTTTGATTCAAGA
The DNA here is from genome assembly GCF_009727055.1 of Benincasa hispida. NCBI lineage: Eukaryota > Viridiplantae > Streptophyta > Magnoliopsida > Cucurbitales > Cucurbitaceae > Benincasa > Benincasa hispida. The sequence continues at coordinate 50,983,608 of NC_052353.1, read as the reverse complement.
TATCTGCAAAAAAAAAAAAAAAAAAAAAATGAAGACAACAAAATATTACTATTAGGGTTTAGTTGTCAACATCGGAGAAGAAGAAATCGTGGATGGCTGATGACAACATTGCGTGGACGAAAATCACGAACCAAAAAATATCCTTGTCAGCGATGAGAAAGAAAAATGGAAAGGGAAAGTTGCAGAGTTTTGAAGAAGATGAAGGAGAAGAAAGAGAAACTTAAAAGTAGAAGATAAAAAATTTCTAGATATTTGCAATACTCAACATAATATTTAATAGAGTATTTATCAAATTATAATTAAAACTGTGTTCTATATCTTATTTTGATATATGAACTTTGAAATTTGGTCTATTTTGGTCCTTAGACTTTAAAAACGACTATTCTAATCTCTGAACTTTTAAAAAATGTTTATTTTGGTTTCCAATGTTAAAATTTTATTAATTCTTAAACAAAATGAAGAGATAATTTGTATATTTAGATAACTAGACTATTAAATAAGTTAGTCACGCTAAAAAATGGAGGGTTTCAATTTTGAATTAGGTGGTAAAACAATTTTCTATAAAACTCAAAAGTCAATTTGCGTTCAAAATTTTGGTCGTTTAGTATTTTGGCATGTTAGTTGTTGACATTTTACTTCCCCTTCCTTTTGCTTGACGCATGTTAGATGTAACTTCATCAAAGAGTTAACAAAATCTTAATAGTATGGACCAAAATAAATATTTTTAGAAAACTCAAGGATAAACCGATTCTTTTTAAAAATTTAAAGACCAAAATAGAATAAGATTCAATGTAAAATAAAATTTAAACCTAAAACTATTTTTAAAAGGTTAAGCCATCTCTTTTTTTTTTCCACTCATTTATACACGTGGAACTTGGAAGTGTAGCTTTTCATCTCCTTTTTTCTCTCACCTTTACACACGTGACTACAATTCTTTATTGGTCAATATTTAATTTTGTGTACTACTTTCTTATTTCTTTTAAATATTCTTTTTTTTTTTTAATATTGTGATTAGGAAAACTATTTAGGGAAATATAGTGGTTTTGAAACTATTTAGAAATCTATGGTTGTTTTGGAGATTTCGAGGCGGGGATTTAGTTTAAAATATTTTTTCGAGAGTTCAACCCTCGACCTGTCGAAAATTAAAGAAGAGATTGAGAGTTTGACCCTCGACCTAAGAAGAGGATGAGGGTTCAACACTCGATCTGTCGAAAACTAAAGAAGAGATCGAGGGTTTGACCCTTGACCTAAAGGAAATTGAGAAGAGGACGAAGGTTCAACCCTCGACCTCTAGAAAATTATAGAACAAACCCTCGACCTAAAGGAAATTAAAGAATCGTTTAGTAATGTATCGCACACAATCGTTTAATAAAATTACTATGCAATCCTTTAGTAATTCTTTATTAACGTAATAATAAATGCATACTTCCGGAAAGAACAAGTGAACGATGAACAACTTCTTTATTAGAAGATAAACGATCGTTTACAATCTCTCCACGATCGCTCAGTATGACTAAACGATCATTTACTAAATCCTCTGCGATCGACCACAAACTCTTAAACGATCGCTTAACTATTACTATTACACGATCGCATTCTCAGAACCTATATGATCGCATACCTTCTACTATACAATCGTATATCAAATGCTACACGATCGCCTAGTAGAAATAGACGATGAGCGGCATGCTATGATGGCCTCTCCGCGACAGTGTCTTTCGAATTCCCACTCTCGAGAGCTCTTTTTCCTCACTACACAATCGCCCACAAACTCCTACACGATTGCTTAGCTATTATAATTAGACGATCGCCTTCTCAAAACCTATACAATTGTGTACCAAGTGCTACACGATTGCTAAGCTTTACTACACGATCGCTGAGCTACTACACACTCGTCGGGTGGAAGTACACGATGAGCAGCATGCTGCGATGGCTTCTCGAAAGCTCTCTTTCCTCACTTCACGATCGCCCACAAACTTCTACACGATCGCTTAGCTATTACAATTAGACGATCGCCTTCTCAAAACCTATACGATCGCCTACCTTTTACTATACGATTGTATACCAAATACTACACGATCGCTAAACTTTACTATACGATCGCATAGTGGAAGTACACGATGAGCGGCACGCTGCGATGGCCTCTCGAG